>NW_026887855.1:0-600000 GCF_032173495.1 Musca vetustissima | reverse complement strand
AACGAAGAAGGAAAAGAACAAATCCCAGCAATGTAGTAGTGGCAAAGGCATGGCGAGTGGTCAGAAATTTTCACTTCAGTTTTAACTAAGTGGACACAACAGATGGCTATCATTGCAATACGGATAAGTTTGCCCGGGCGAGAGTACACGCAATCGAAAACTTCTAGTTATACGGATTAGACGCTGCAATGCAATCAAGTATTGGCATACATCAAATGTTATACACCAACTGGTCACATCATAATCACAATCAGTTTCGCCATTTCGTGTATGTCGCGTCAATTCCAAAGTATGCCACCGGTTCGAAACGGTCTCGCATTCTAATTTAAGGAATGTTGTCCCTATGTAGGAGGGAATACGTTGTACGATTGTTTCGAGTTTTTCTCACTCATATACAATACATGTATAGTGCATATGTGGCATGGTGTATGTGTGCCGATCTGTTTACGTGTTGTGGCGAAAATACGGGTGTGTATATGTGCTCCTCTCTATAGCTATATTAGAATCCCGAAAGGAGCAAAAAAGTGTGTTTTTTAATACCGGATTGTGCGCGTTGTTTAGATGATATGAAGCTGTCGCAGCCAGTGTTGCTTGTTGTCATCGTTCAGCCCTTCCCAGTACTGAAAACATTTAGTTTTGAAAATTTGTGCTTGTCATACGTGATGGGTGCGAAAGGAATAGCATATCTTATGCAGTGGATAACTCACATGGATGTTCAATTATTTTGTACGACTAATGGCACAATTTATAGTTTTCGTTCCCTGTTTTCAACAGTGTGAGACCCCTGTCGAATGGACGCAACGGATGTTGCCAAAATTCTAAATATACATATATAAATAAGTCATGTAGTTCAAGTTAAAAGGCAGGGCGAACGGTATATTGACGTGAACAATTTTGGCATTTTTTTTGTTTTTTTTTGTTTTTTGTCATTTATTCACTGAATTTGCCGTATTTAGAATTCTGGACTCGCTGATTGTTGTATTGCATACGAAATGGTCAGATATTGTAGTTATCCGATCGGGCATATATAAGATTTAAGATTGAATTAATGCTCATCCATTCATTTCGAATGCGTAAGACCGCGATGAGACTGATCGTGTTATTCATATCTCAAAGAATCTCGAATATATGAGGTGTTCCGTGCGTTGTGCATTCGTATTATAAATCAATTTTGAAAAGAACATACCCTTTTCTCGACTTTTTGAGACATCCATATATGATTCCAAAGAGGTGGGAAATTCATATTTAGTTCTGCTGATTCTTTACAATATTTTAGCAGGGTTTCATTCGTTTGTTTGTTTTCGGAATGTTAGCTACATATCATCTTCACTGCTGAAGAAAAACACGACTTTATATTCCTTTTGAACCGACACCCCTTCCGTTTTCACATGTGATGCATCAGAGAAACTTCTAGCAAGATGCCGCAAATAATCGTAAAAAACGCCAAAGAAATACTTCTAAGAAAGTTAATTGAAAACTGGCAGTGAACAAGAAAGCGTTTCCAAGCTGATATTCAATGAGCATCCCCCATTTTTTGTTTCAATATTTTGTCCGTTGTAGATGAATATTTGGCTTTCATAGTATTTGTTATTTGGATTTCGTAAGAAAGGCAAACAAATATTCCCTCCCAACAGCTAGTAATATTTGTTTTAATTTTGCCGTCGCTGTTTGCCATTATGCTCATAGCTCAAATTTCATCTTTAAGACAATGGAACGAACGGACACAGAGAACAATAAAAAATAACATCAACAGAAACGACAGGACAACGAATATCCTTTACTCACACCCAATTCCAAAGGAGAAATATTACTTTTGCTTGGATAACCATTATTGCTACCACTGCCCCAGCTACCCATGGAATAACATACACACACACACACATATATATATTTCTAATTTTCTTTTACATATAGTTGATATGGTCTTGTGTTTAATTTGGATTGTGTACCTCGAGGAAATATTGGTTGTACAACCATTTTGGGGACTAGGGGGTCAATTCTATAATACATGGAATGGGAGGGAGAATATTATAAACGGGAAGCAAATATAATATGAGGGAAAACCCCGTATTTCCTTTATGCGGCCTACATGTTTATAAATCCGATAAACCCATTCTTGTCAAATGCAAATTTTGCCAGCTCTTATAAATAGGAATTGACGTGACTGTGTCTAACTGAATTGACGGATTTGATTTTTCCACAAATATCGAAGCCTTTACTGGCATTCAGCTTTAAACATCAACTAACATATTTGAAATTGATTATATGAAGCAGATAACATATTTCATATGTTCGTCATTGGCTAAATCGAAGATATTTAAGTACAAGTTACAAGTCTTTTAATTTGCCTTCCCTTTAACGGGAAGATATGCACATAAATTACTAGCTACTGTACAGGCCTAAAAGTAACCTCTGCATTTTTCACTTGTTTAAATAGCACCTCCACTTTACTTGTCCATGGGCCATTGCTAAGAAAAAAAATATTACAACTACACAAAGAGTTGGACAAGAAAACAACTTCGAAGCCCCAGGACAAATGACAAGGGGGCGAGTGACTGTCACAAAGACATTCGGGCGGCGAAGGGCGATAACGAAATAACCAGCAAATCTCTACGAATTGAATAATGTGGTTCGTGGTTTCCTCGAAAGACAATTACAAGAAAGACAAAAGGGAAAGTGAAAGTTTTCATTAAGCCAAATGATTATTGCAAATAAAAAAAAAGCAACTACAACAAGAAAAGTTCTTCGTCGAGAGACACTGCCATTAATGTAGAATATCTTCAGGAATTACGCGTACAGAAAACACCAACACAAATACTACACCCGCAGACTCATTCGGGGAGAACACATGAATTGACGGCGTAAAGGAAGTCGGGGAAATTCACAAATTTGAGTGAAAAAAGTCAGACATATAGATGAAAATGCGCATTTTCCGAAACGCCAATTTTTTCTGCTCTATCTTGGCAGCGAGAGAAAAAAACTCCCACTCAGTTGTAAACAGAGCACAAATGGCAAATAAACAAAAAATTGACGAGGAACACTAAGCACCAATACACGAGCGGAAAAACTCACGCAGCGTTGAAAGCATAAAAAAGAATTTTCACTTGGTCGATATGCCCGTCTCTTTTTCACGCAGTGCTACGACGTAGGTGTATTAGTGCGAGTTGGAGAATGTAGTTGGGGATGTGCACATGGGGGAAGAGCTAGTCATACAGAGACACGGATTTCATTTAGTTATGTACAATCGTATATGGATGTATGTATGTGCCTGGGTGATAATCAGACAGCAAAATAAAAAGTAAAGATCCATTTTTTGGTCAAACGGGCATTGGAATCGAATAAAAAAGAGGAGGAAATATGATGTGAACTGTTTATGAGTATGCAAATTGTATGTATTTGTTAGATTTTCTCACACGGTCACATTATGGGAAATTGTGAAGATTTTCCATTGATATCAGTAAGCTCTTCACACAAGGCGAAATTTAAAGTGTGAAGAGAACGGGTAAATGTGGAAACTCTACGCGTTGTGTTGGTATATAAGTATCGTCTGTATGTTTAGAACTGCGAAGTTGTATGTGTCACATGCGCGTTTCTTTTTATTCAAAAGCAAAATAACAAACAGTCCAATATTGAATGAAGAATGGGGTGTGTGGCGATGAAGGAAACTTATTACAGGCCATATCTATCCTGTCTCATTGATTAGGAAGAAAATATGCGAGGGCCGTAATGTGAAATATGTTAATATTTGTTTGGTTTTCCTTCTCATTGCATGTTAATATTAATACTATATATATATATAACTTTTTTGTCCTAATCTACAAGATAACTAGATCTAATCAACTATTTATAAATTGTAACCCATTCAAGCAATCAGTGCGCACGCCCCCAGACCCATCTGCACGCTGGGACGTAACTGTTATAATGTTTCTTGCTTATTTTTCATTGACAAAATATGTCAAACTCTTTGCAATGGAAGATGATTTTCCATTGCTTTATTGTTGCACCGCAACTGTTTACACATAGCACCGTCTTCCCATCTCTCTGAACGTCCGTAGATGTGGCTGTCACCAATACATGGTACGCGGACCAACAAGGCGATGGGAAAGCTCAGTAAATTTCATATGTTTTCATTTGCCGCAATATGTATGTATGTCTCACACAATACATATGTAAATTCATATTCGTAAATACATACATAAGTTGGTACATGCTACGTTTCATTTGTGAAAAACTGGGCGTGTTTTTCCAACTCAAGAGTATTTGTCGGACTCTAGTGTATGCATGTCTGTAAAAACCTATTGGCATAGATATATGTTTGTATGTATGTATGTACACTTAAAACATCGTATTTAGAGTTTTCATGCATGTATTGTATTATACTTGTATCTTCCGCGGAAAAAGAAAATTATTTAAATACTGTAAAGATGTTTCTGCCATTCGCCTTCTCTTGGGCATGTAAATAAAACGTTGTTGCTGTTGGTTTGTATTCGGCAAATGATTTTTGCTGATTGGATATTGTTCTTAGAGATACACATAGAACTCTGGCCCTATAATGGTGGATTCGTTGGAATCCAAAATTCATCTGTGCATGAGGAATATATCTATGCTTTCATGAGCTAAATGGAGTATTACTGAAATGTATTCATAAATGTCGATGAATAGCATTCGAAATTAATTGTCATATATATATATACCGTCAACGTCCGGTATTACGAACAAATATATGCTTCGTAATACCGGGCATTGATGAATATTTTGCTCATTCGTTATATCCCGAATTCGTTAAACTGAATATTCGTTATACCGAGCGTTGGCTGTGTAGAAAATCTGCTTTGTATAAAAAGTAAAGAATGGGCCAAAAATTGCTATAATAACTTATGAAAATTAACAAAAATTGAAATAAAAACTTAAAATTTAGAAATTCACATAAATGATGTGCTCAATTCACATGAAATCGTATAAACATGCATTTCTACACTCGAATATGGTTAAGCGAGATTGAGTAGTCCCAGAGAATTTTTCTTTTATGCGGAAATTTCAATTAGATGAACTTTGTAGCTCATATATATAAAATATATATGAGCTCATATATATAAAATATATATGAGCTACAAGCTACATAAACTTCAGAAATGCTCAAAGACATATTAGCATGCACCACAGTAGGCTATAAAAATATGTACACTTTGTGTAAGAAATGTTTAGAAAAATATACGCCACTGCAAGAAAGATCAACAATTTAACATTCAAGCATACACCTTGCTATTTCAAAGATGTAAGTCTGATGTTTGTTTTGTGGTGAATTTTAGTTCCAAATAGCGGCAAGCTCCTAATGAAATCCCTTTTCATCTATTGCATTCCGTGGCACAGCTCACTTTGTATTTTTATTTGACGACCAATTTTTATAAATTTCGATAGGAATATGGCACGGATTTATTAGAACCGTACTTATTTTTAAAATATGTTTTTAATTCATTTATAAGTACAGAATTTTTTTTGGAATTTTCCGCACCTAATGATATTGCTTATCAGCCACCAGCAGATCAACAAACACTTGTTAAGTGGGTGACCATTGCAGTGCGTGCTTCACCATCGTTTTAGAATCCTCAATTGCCACACCAACAATGTTAGGAGTAACGAACGCGTCAATCGCTGTTTTTTTCTTCTGCCCATTCTTCCGAGTTTTTCGTTCCGCTGCAAAATTTGAAACATAACCCCTATTTCTGCTACAAAAGTGACCAGGCAGCCATCAAATAACTATGAAGACAATTCCGTTATTTAAATTTCTTAAATTTTAAACTGACCGACAAGTCTTTAAGACGAGGAAAGTCCGAAGAAAGTTCAGTTCCACTTCGTCCAATTTGAATGTAAATGATATACCAAAATGATTGTGTGTGTGTATAATTGTATTGTGTAGTGGCGGCGGTGGTGGTGACTGTTTGGGAAAATCGTCTTCTGTTGATTTCGTTTAAAAGTCTCACACGCCGTTAACAATGTGTGGCCAAAATGTCAAGATTTGGCTACGTAGACCATTTGCGTTACCTTAAAGGCGAGGGTGTTTCAGTGAAAATTATGATTTAAGCGTGGGAAAACTCACGGAATAATTGTGAATAGTGTGAATATTGTAAATGTTGATCTTGGCCGGTGTCTTTATGGCTTGATAAGATCTAATAGAAATTTTCTTTAAGGCAGCTAAGAACGGTGGTTAATGGCCATTACCGCTTATATGGCATTACATTTTTTGTCATTTTCCTTGATTGTTAACGACACATGAGTGTATGATTGGACTATTTTTGGTAAGGGTCAATGCTTTCTTTACGGCTTTCCCGATGTACTCTAAATGTATTGTGGCATTTTTGCTAGGGTGTGGTAAGTGTGGGACGTGGGAATTGTTTTCAATGGAATTTAAGTGAAACATGATTTCAATAATCCATAACGAAGAATTTCTATTTTTAAATCAAGATTTTATGAAAATTTGTTAAAAGAATATAATTTGTTTACATTACTGGTTAGAAAAGTTTAAGCTTATTGAGATATATACTACCCTAACCACTAAAGGTTCGAACCCCATATTAAAATAATCTAATTCCAGTTTCAAATCTCTCTAATTCCCACAAATATGGTCCAATTTGAACCAAGCGACATTTATTTTTAATATATTTTGTTTTGTTTAGAAATTTGTAAAATCGTTTTTTTTTTTTTTGAAATTTCATTATTTTATTTTATAAGTTACTTTAAAAATGAATGGATTTAGTTTTGACCATAAAAGGTTCGTAAACCATTAATAAACTTAATTTAGCTTTGAATGACTCACATTTTCTATTAACACTCATTTGGTGCGATAATATTCCATAATACACTATTTTTTTCCTTCGGATACTTGAGGTTCATTCCTTAACCGTCTTTATAGCCCAGGCACTTTCAATTCGGTCGGTTTGATATAACAAATGTCATTATTGATCGATATTTCCTCACGCACTGCAAAAATATTCCGGCCTTCTTTTATAAAGCTTTTCGAAAAAGAATTGTTCATTTAGGCAAGGCGACCAGATTTTGAAAATGAAAATAAATGACATCAAGAAAAAATTAAATAATTTATTTCTATTTGACATTTGCTACATATTTTACAAAACAATTATATATAATTATATATACTTTTTCAGTACGGGAACATATATTTAGATACTAATATATATATACGAAAACAATTTTGACTAATAGAAGTTTGTAAACGCTCTGAAACCGATCAATAGTGCCACGAAACTAAAAAAAGCAAAAGGTAAAAAATTTTAAATTTCAGTACAAGTACAACAGTGCAAGCACTGGAAGTCATTCTTAATAGGATTTGATACAACAAATAAGGTTAAATTTACTGAAATAAATATGGATCATGGTTAAAAGAAATATATGTTGATTACTGAAGTAGATGACAGATAGAGGACACACATTTTATAGATGGCAGTCAGTTACAATGGATAATTGTCCTCTAAACAAGAGAAGGTATGGCACCTTACTTTTATTTATTGTAGGAATTAGTTATTGATATGTAATAATTCTAGCAATTTATGGTACAATCGTACTTTTATTTTCTAGATTATGGAAAAATTGCATGCAATATCTTTTTATATCTTCACACAGCTTCTAAGTGTTTCGAAATATTTTTTTAATACTTCAAACGAATCGAGAACACAAATTACTATGTAAAAAGCCCCGTTGGTACGTGATATCGTTAACCGATCGCTATATTTTGTATTTCAAATTGATTAAAATTTACAAATTGTCCCCACAATTCTTAATCTAAATGTGTTATTGCAGTATATCCACTATCATGTTTAAACATGCTTGTTTTACTACACCAAACAAAAATCGCCAAATACCTATAACGGTTGAATAGAGTCCTTTATATTTTCATGGGTGGCATATTTCATAAACCGTCAGAGGGGTGTTCGTGTGTCTTCTTCTCAACATGTTCAGACTCTTTTAGTGGCACTTGATTACAACACTTTGTAGTTGACTATTGTTTACATTCATCGAGGCATTTTTGGTGTGGCTGCAACAGCTATTTTGTGGCTGAAGTCGCCGCTACCACCGCCACAACGGGCGTGTTTTGCATTGAGCACACATATTCGATGTTGCTGAATATAGCTGCACGTCCTATCATCGCTATTGTATCTCAGAGTTGAGAGCATGAGTTTTTGACCTTAAAATTAGCCCTAAGGCTATGGGTTGCTGTGTGCGACTGTTGCTTTTATTTGACTTCGTCCAGGCTCTTGCCATACTGCTCTCCTCTTTCAGTGAGACACATCAATAATTGTGGTCTTTGTGTATGTCGGAAGATCGCTTCGGTTAACATTTGTATTTGGTGCTCCTAAAATTCACTCCATTTGCAAAAGCATAGCTTGCCGTCTTGACTGACATTAGCATTGATTTCAATATTTCGTTTGCTGTAATTCTGTGTTAAGTGAGCATTGGTTATTTCACAATTTTGTTTGGTTGTCGTATCTTCGGATATAATCAAAATTGATGTTTTAATACCAAGTGTTCTTTCTACACAAAAGAGTCCCTAGTTGTAGTTGCATCTTCCTATTGTTTGAGGCGCGCATGCAACACATACACATATTTGTATAGTTTGATTTTGGCGTTTGTTCCGTTACCACCCTCCGTAACAGCATCTCGATGTTATTTCAAATTATTAATGTTTTTTTATTAATATTTATATTTCGATTGTTAAACAGAAATCATGGCCTGAGAAGCAAAACCTTGGCCCACATACGAACATATGGCACTTTGAATTGGCAAGAATAAAATGTTAAATCTATAAATATTTCAAGCATCTAACTTCATTCTTTTTGTTATCGCTATTTACGAGCGATTGTGTACAGATGGCCAAGACGAATGGCAGTTAGTTATTAGACAATGAAAAACTAGTAAATTTCTAGCAATAGGTAACAACGCTATATATTATTAATATTCTGAAATCGTAAAATCACTCTCTTTCCAACTCTTGTACGCTTCTAGGTAGCTGAATGAAAACTGTCTATTTGAAACTTTGAAGTGCTTGGTTATCTGTCTTTTGTCTAGACTAGTGACCAAATCAGTCTAAATATAGGATTATCCTGGCGCTAGTTACGAAATCTAGATTTGCTCTCTTTGTCACACTGCCTGCATCCGGCGTCAGATTCCGGATGCTAGCGCCGGCTTAGGAGCTACCAGATTTTGCCTTTAATCGCCTCTAGACAAAAAGGAAATCAAATAAACATTAGCAAATCATCAAAACTTGCCTAAAACCCCTTCCGACAAGACGAAGAGGCAACGAGGATGGACGACCTACATTTGGCCAAGATAGACATCGTCTGCAATCGATTAGTGACAAGATGAACGATATTTTGTACTGCACACCCCCTTTTTAAGCATTTCAACAAATTCGCCAAACCACATAACCACCACAAGACAACACTAGCAGTCATTATCTATGGGATTAGGAATTTTAATCGTCATGGGATAATCCTCGAAATTAGATGGTATCACCTTAAACAACAACGTCGCCACTAAGAGGCCGGGAGAGTCTAATGAGAGTTTGCACTTAAACAGAGACACTAATGAGTTTGTGGTGTTGTCTGTCTTCGGGATTAAAACCATAGTTTCTTGTTAGACGGTCTACGCTTGATGTCATCTCAAAGAAAGCGATGCTTATCGGGGCCCTGTACCTTCATATTGAGACAAATTGAGTACGCACAAGTGGCAGGCTGCCGAATATAGTCCCTAGTTGCAGAACATACCTAAACAGCCAGGGACTTGATCACTCTGAGAATATCTCTTACCTTCAGTTTGAACTTGAGCCTTGGAACCGTTGTTATTACTGCTGCTGTTGTCGACTATAACCTCCAGCACGTTGATTCGGCATGACATCGAGTGCATTCAATTAAAAAGACAAAGACTCATTGAGATATTTGAGATTCCATTTAATATTCTATTGAATCGAGTATCACACAATTGTAATTAGCAAAAACCGAAGGCAGACAGACAGACTGGCTGGCGAACACACAATCGAATGTGAATTATGCAAAATAAAGTGTTGCATGCAGCACAAAGACACAAAACAAGAAATTATCATTTGCCGTCTGCTGACTGACGAACATATTCACTGGCTCCTCTCGCCCGAAATCACTCATGCTTGGACCCACGCCCGCACATGTTCGTGGTCGTCGTAGGTTGTATATAAATTACTTAACATTAATTAAGGCAGCTGCATAAATTAATTAAATTAACAATAATTTCATTCTTGCGATAATAATGTTGCTGCTGTTGTTGTTGTTTTTGTAGTCGAACCGAAAGACGGTTGCAATAATGCTGTAGGATATCTGTAAATAACCGGAAGAGAACGTTTTGCGAAGGATATAAGCCTTTAAAGGAGGCATTTAGTTTTTTGTTGCAATGTTCATAAACATGTGGATAGCTATGTCCGATTTATTAATATCCGATATGCCGTCGGAATTTCCGAATAGCACTTTTTGCTATTTTCTGCCGAATATCACCGCTCGTTGTTGTTGTTTGTTACGAAGTTAAACATACACTGGTCAGCATCACGACTCTAAGCCGGATTTGTTTGGCCCCACAAAAGCCACTCAACATTCCAGTTTTGCCAAAAGAAAAACTCCAAACCAGTATTCCAGCATTGAGCGTTCAAGCCGTTTTCTGATTGGTTAAATTTGGCACTACATAGCTGTGTTACAACACACGTTCAAGCCTGGATTGTGTTTAGGTCTTGGCTTGACAGTAAAGCGATTGAAAGAGCTTCGATAATTGTTTCTGGTTGGTAAAATTCTGGTGTCTGCTTCATCTCGGTGCAATTCTTAGTTCAAGTGTGCCTATAATTGGTCAAACTAAGATATCAATAAAGCCATTAACATTAATAACACATAGAGTTGTATATATATATATATATTGGGGCCATATCACATTCCACTAAAGTTTACTTCGTCGAAATAAGTTGTAATCTGTTCATATAATTTAAATAAGTTCGATAGCTCGAAAATGGTTCGATAGCTCGAAATAAGCTTGGCCGCTATTGTATGAACATGTCTCGTTATATTTTATACATTATCGCGAAAAAAAATCACACACTTATTGAAATAACTATAAATAAGGCATATTTCACCTTATTTTGTCAGCAAAATCGTTTGAGCGCTGCTCATTAAAAAATCAAAAATGACGTTAAAACTAACTTCACAATATTGTCATTATTAAATTAATAATTATCATGTCCACTGGTATTTTAAGTAACAGATATAATGTATATGTAACCCCTTACCATATGACTTCCCCCAGAAATTCGACTTCGATCTTACCATGTGCTTTTTACATTTATCGTGTATGTTGCAAATATAATAATTTGGTCCATCCAAAAACACATTATTCTCGTCAGCAAATTAAATAATTTGCAATTTATGTGTCCAAGCCATATGTATAGTTCGAATTGCACTATTTTTACTACGGTAAACTAATTACCAAGCTACGTGTAAAGAACGTATTGTAACAGATAAATAAACAATTTCCTCAATTGTATTGTTGGAATATCGATTTTAGCTGGTTTCTTTCGAATTCGGAATTGTCCTTTGTTGATGGTTTTACACCACAAATTTTCCCTTTCTAGACCCTTAATCTGATCACATACCCTGATTGATTAATTTATTTTCCATTTTTTTTATTAGAATGCCCATATGTTCTCATAGAATTGGTCATATTCACAGAAAAAAAAGCCACCCCGAAAATTTTGATTAAAAGCTTCATCAGCTTTCGACAAAATGATGTCGATAACATATTTCAAACGTAGTCGGAAATGTTTATCAAACACCAACAATTCACAAAAAAACCATGAACAAACGAGTTTGACCAAAAAAATTATTAAATTTGTTGGGCAATTTTTAATAATTTATTGTAATATGCCATATTATTTTTTATTACGTTATTACAAAGTACTTTGTTGAATAGATTGTAAAAGATGGATAACAAATATAAGTTTTTATTCGGTAGAGAGCTACACATTTAGTTTAAAGCCGTTAAAATACTGAAAATTTGGAGGTATTTTTGTGGGAGAGTTGTAATAATAAGGGTAAAAATCGGCAATTGCGTTTAAAAGGTTTTGTATCGTACTACAAGAAATTTAATTTGAAATAATAATAATAATTTGATAAACAAGATTGTCAATATGAAAAATATTTTATCGATTAACAAAATAAAATTCAACAAAATTTTTAGTATATATGAGAATTGCTTTATCAAAATATTTTCGAATGGGATTACAATTTTTTTATCGGCGATTGTAAATATGAACATTATTTTTATCGGCGAAAAATCAATCAAATTTTAATTGGATTTTTGAATTTTTTTATCAAATGGTTACATTTTTTTTTCTGTGTTTATCTCCGTACCATGTATTAGCTTGACCGAACCCATTTATGCAAAAAAAAGAGTAATTTATTATTTTTCTTTTTTGAATTACTCTCTGACATACTGCTTACAAATATTTTTTATTTTATTTTTATTTTAAAATAAGCTGCGCTCAAACGAATTTCAAAAAGTGTATGAAAAATGTTTTTGGTGTTTTCATAGTAAAATCTCAAAAACATCATATGCGCTCAAACGAATGTCCACCACTGTATAATAGAATATTTAGATGTCAAAATATCTTGTCTTGCGGTATTTAAATTAAGTTTTAAGAATATTGGGACGAACAGATGCGATATTCCTCATTCAAATTCGCCGAAGACGTATCGTCTCAAAATGACCTCAAATATCCCCAAACAAAGAAAAAGTTTTTTTAGAAATTATTTTTTTTTCTCATAAGGAATTTTCTACCGCCTAATGTCCTGTTGTACATTTTAATATGCCTTTTTACCGTCAAGTGTTCCCGAACATCATTTGTATTTCTTTGTTTTTTTTTTTTTTTTACAAAATAAGGGAATAAACTACAAAAAAGAATAAATATTTATTTATGTTTTCTCTTTGTAAGGGAGTTTCTCGGGGATTTATTGTTCATGATTGATTAGGTTGGCTGTTTTCGATTTGATGATTATTCACTGTATACAAAATGGTAAAAATTTGTACAATATATGGGCAATATTGCCAATTTTTTAACATAGCTGAAGCGGAGGTTCACCCCTTTATAACTCGGGAACTAATTAAGTATATGAAAAAAAGTGAATAGTTTTGGGTTAATTGATCTGTCGTTGCAAACTGTTCATGATATTGATCTCCAAACTTTATTTTTGTGGAAGCTGTGTCTACTTTAATGTAAAAAAATGTGTAAAAACACGTTGAGGCGAACCAGTTTTTTTATGTTCTCTATCGATTTGGGACTAAGCCACTCATTGCACGGTCTTCGTGTCAAAATAAATCTAGAAGCCAACAAAATGAGGACTACGACCCTTATGTATCATTTTTCAAAATTTTTACTGCATCTACCTTTAAATGATGCTGACATTTTGAAGCTCGATTTTGAGTGTTTTCTTAATTTTACTTCTAGTTTTAATACGCAAACAGGAATTTATAAAAATCGATTATAAGATTATTGTAGTCGCGAATCTGCGTAATTTGATATGTATTTTGTGTATGTAGTATGTACAGCTTCAGAGTAATACTCATCCGAAGGTGCGAATTTTGTGCGATCAAATTTCTAAAAAACCTATTTTTCGGGCCAAATTTTTAGATCTGTCAACTGAATGATATGGGTACCCGCGATCAATAAGGTTTTTTACGTTTCGGATGATATAAAATCTTCTTCGTGAAAATCCATCTACTAGAACGGCGGGAACTGGCCTTCCAAAAACACGAAATTTGGCAAAAAATGTTTTTGAAAATAACGCTGATTTATTAGCGTTTTCTGTGTATCATTTCCGCTTCAATAAATGACCTAATACGGATTTTGATCTTTTTCGAAAAGAGAACTTTAAAAACTTCAGCCGAAAGAGAGATGTACGCAATTTATCTCAAAAATAGATTTTGCTGGCACATCCATGGTTCTTAATGGACCACATTGAAATCGGTATAGATCGATGTATTTTTTTAGGGTGCACACCGAAATCGGATGCGCGTTAATGGCATATGGAGTTTTCGGAAATTATTCGCGTTTTATGATTTTTTGGGTACTTCAATGTAACGTGCGGCACATCTTAGCCGTCAAATGAAATTTCGCAAAATATATATGGATTGGAAGATAAACTTCAGTACTTCCTGGAAACCGCATGCGCATCAAATGATTTTGAGAATTACGCGATTTAGACGCAATTTATCTCAAAAATAGTGTGAGCTGGCACATCCATGTTTCTTAATGGACCACATTGAAATCGGTATAGATCGATGTATTTTTTTAGGGTGCACACCGAAATCGGACGCGCGTTAATGGCATATGGAGTTTTCGGAAATTATTCGCGTTTTACGATTTTTTGGATACTTCAATGGAACGTGTGGCACATCTTAGCCGTCAAATGAAATTTCGCAAAATATATATGGATTGGAAGATAAACTTCAGTACTTCCAGGAAACCGCATGCGCATCAAATGATTTTGAGAATTACGCGATTTACACGCAATTTAAAATGTATATTTCATAATATTACTTTATTTTAATATTTATTACTATTTATAGAATTCTACGATTTATCGGAAGGGTCTTGATATAATCCGCAAGGCGTATAGTTATACACAAAAAGTTATTATTATTATATATGTCAATTTTTCGGCGATATTCGGGTAAAATAGCAGAATAAACCCATCATTTTTTTCTGAAATTTCCTGTATAAAATTAAAAAAATAAATATGATGTCATTATTTTTTCGAACCAAAAACAAATATTTTTCCTTGATATCTTGTTTTGTTGTCGCTGTGATTTAGAAACCGCTACACGGACTTGTGTGATTTTGATATCATTTGATTCATCATGGTGTTTAGATTATGTAGATATTTTTAAATTAATTTTTAGGTGTGTGAATGTCATTAATATAATGAAAATATTGATGTAATCTGCTATATTTTTTTTATTTTTCTCATATTTCGCGAATATGTGCAACTTTATGGTGATTATTATAATATATTCATATTCTTATTTTACGGAGGAAGATATATATCAGCGTTTTTGGTCAATATAATAAATGGCGTAATTTTAAGATTTTTTTCTTATGCCCAAAATTAAAACCTCGAAAACTTTTGCGCGCATCAACCAAAAATTTGATCGCGAACCGTTTCGGAGTCAGAACATTTTTCTCTATATGTGTACCAAAAATCATTGATGTGCCACAAAAACAAAAAAGCTGATTTTTTGAAAATGGAATATTAAAAAATTGGCAATATTGCCCATATGTACCCGAAGGTGTTGCAAATAAGTCAATATAATGCTTCATTATTAATTTCAATTGAACATAACACCAAGGGCAGGTTTGCCATTGAATGTGTGTTGCAACATAATTGAAGTCCTTTGCATTCATATTTAACACATATCTGAATACAATGTCATTTGTCAGAACCCTAGACTTGCGGGTAGAACAACTACCTTGTACTCTATCATAGATCAGATTTAAACAAAAACAAATTACATAGAAATGCAAATAAATCGTGATCATGTGGACGAAGACGAAATTCATTGCAATCCGACAAATAGACAACTGCAAAAATACCAGCCACCTAACCAGATCAAAAACAACAATAACCACACAGACGAACATACATTCTAAAAGTACATCGAGTAGACGAAAAAGTTTCGGACTATAATGTAGTTGGCGCGTAACAATTGTGGCAACGAACGGCAACGACAACAATAACATCACAGCAACAGCAACAACTACAAGAAAAGTGGTATAACAACAACCGCGATAAATGAAATGAACTTCATCGACACACCAGATTCAGCAACACAGCGACCAAACATGCAGCCAGTCAGCCACCAATAAACAACAGTTGCTGCAAAGCATGTTTGTCGTGTCGGCCGAAAACTGCTACACACTCATCAGCCAAAGTGACTTGCAGCGTTGCAAGTCGCACAGGCGCTATACAACAGGCGCTATACAACCCCATGCCTCTTGTCGCCACCGACTGGAAGAGCCTTTCCAACAGAGTTCAGAGTTGAAGCAGCAACAAAAGCAGTTATAAGAACTACCCAACATCAGCCAGCAATAATGATGTACCCCCCATGGGCTGATCGCACAGCAGCTTTCCACATAGACGGCTTCGGACGGAAAACCCACTTCCTAGGCAGATGAAGCAAATTTACTTAGGAAACCGATTCTAATTTTCTTATCTGTCAAAGGAGATCATCATAAAAATCTCTCATATGTTACGAGGGAAGCTCTACATGGAGTCAACTGAGTTCTGATTTGTCGAAGACCTCCACATGGAACATTGCAAAACAAGGCAAACAAACGTGAACCCTATCTCGAGCATCGCAACACGGACTGTCGTGTTGATGTGCATGATTATTGAAGGAGCGACGTCAATTTGATTCTAATTGCAACAAATACGAAATTTAAAGCTCTCTCTCTTGACAGTTCTAGTTGTTCGGCAGTATCACCCAGCGATTCGTCCGACACATATACATGTGGGGGTGGGCTCCCATCAAACCTAACAAAGGATGTTTCGTATTGTGTCGATGGTCGCTAGCTGCATGGAATGATGTGCTCGCTTTCACGTTTCTCTTGCTTTGCTTTAGATTCTTTCGATGCTGACGATGAGACTGACTACAACTACGACGACGAAGATGATGATAATGCTGATGTGGTGATCATACCGTAAAATGACCATAGCTGATGTGATGATCATAGACCATTGTCTGGCCATGACGATCAAATGTTGTACATACAAGAATTCGAAGCTAATACTTGGCAACAATCTCACCGAGGTTCGTTGAACAAGGAAAGGGAAATTGTATAAGAAATAACTCGAACATCATGCACAGAGATGTTTCAGCACGACGATTTCTTAATAATACAGGGTGCCCCAAAATAGACTCAAGGATTAAAAATGGTTATATCTTTTTTGTTTTTAATAATTTTTTATAGTCTCTTGTGGGTTATTTACTGTTTTTTGGAGATAAATCATGGATACATATGTTGTGCAGAAACGCGTCAAAATCATTGAATTTTTATATTCTTCTGGAAGGTCAATTATTACAACTCAACTAAATTATCGTTGTCATTTTAATGTCCGAATAGCACGCACTCACAACATGATTAGGAACATAGTCTCCCGTTTAGGGGAACATGGAAGAGTGTTAGAACTTCCAGGAAGAGGAAGAGGTCAATCTGTGCGCAATGAAACAGTTGTGGAGGCTGCAAGACAGAGTGTAGACGAAGGTCCATCTGTCTCTACTCGTCGTCGTTGTACTCAATTGGGAATCTCCAGAACATCCCTGCAAAGAATTTTGAAGCGGGATCTTAAAAAGTTTCCGTATAAAATTCAAATGGCACAGCAACTGCTCCCCAAGACCATCAGACACGCCTGCAATATGGTATTCGAATAATTTCCAGAAATTGTGATTTTGCTTGGGCTCCACGTTCGCCAGATTTGACCGCTCCAGACTTTTTTGTGGAGCTATTTGAAGGCAGTTGTGTATTTCTATAAACCCGAAACAATTCAAGAGCTTAAGCACAACATTCAAGCTGAAATAAACAACTTGGAACCAGAAACTCTACGGGCAGTAATGGAAAATTCGGTTAAAAGGGCCAAATTTTTGTTTGCAAGAAAAAGGACACCATTTGAGAGATGTTACATTTCACACTTAAATGTAAACAAATTCCGTGAATTAAACATTTAAAAAACGTAAAAAATCAATAAAAAAATAAAAAAACTACAGTCATTTTTAATCCTTCAGTACTTTTTAGGCCACCCTGTATATGAATTGGAAGGGAGACAAATCTCCCCTACTCGCTTTATCGTATTTGCAACTGACTGTTAGTGAAATAAAATTGTAATGTATGTAATGTATATCAGATGGTAGAAATTTGCCCAGCATAGCTTAGAAGTTCGTGGGTCATATTTCAATAAAAATTATCACAAGTCAGAATTTCCAAAAATACGAATTGCGTTCTTGTTCGCCATCGTTGATCAGCAGTTGTGTTTTTCATTCCATTGCTGAACACTCGATCCTCGGAACGAAACATGACTAGACGAAACAACAGTAAGATGATCTATACAATTGTCTTTGTTGCAGCTTGTTACACGCGTGATTAGTGGGTGCACATACAACTATAACAACAGCCTGGCCGCATAAACGGTAACATGTGATCTGTTTGTTCGTTTTATTTGTAACGTCGTTTGTCCGTTGGAGGGACGTTCCTCACCGACGGGGTATTTTGTGGGTCCCTCTACTCGTCTAATCATCATCTTTGTTGTGATGTCTTTTGTTGTGAGTTTCAATTCCAACACGAACAAAACGAGATCTTCATTTGATTTATGCGAGATCTCATCAACTGAGCTGCCTTGATGGTCGGCTAGCGTCATCGCCGCAATCGACAACGACCACAATGATGTTGATATAAAGCTGTTTACTGGCATAAAAGACGCTCAGCATGCTCTTGTTTCAAGTGTGAAGATCAATTTCATGCAACATTAGCCGATCATACGTGATTTTGATTTTTTTGTTTTGTTTGTTTCAGCCACCCACTTCATGCCAACAACGTGAGTTGAAGTGATTGGAGTACCTCCAATTAATTGGGTTCATCATATCCATTTCATCATGTCCATTGCCCTCATCTTGTTTGTGTCATATAACATTAAAACACTTCTAATTGAGAACTGGACAATCTGTGGGCCCAGGACATGTTATGCAGATTTCTATGTTGATGTAAGAAATCGGTCCTGCAACCGACATACGTATATATCAAGAGAAATATTTACAGATTGATACAACATTTTACATGTTATTTTCTCACGCCTTCTCCCTCTTTTGCTCATTTGAGAATGCCAACAATAAATACCAGGACCACAAAAGACTGTCGTATATTCTTCACATGCCACTAGTATCTACCGTAGTTTGATATTATTTCCTAGCCAGTTATTCATGCATAGTTCTGTTGACCTCAATATATAACTGAATGGATCGTATTAGAGTTTCCTTGTTTTGATGGAATTGCAACTGGTCGGTGTGTTTTTGTTGTCGTTGCAATTTAATTTATGACTTTGTCGATATTTTCTTGCAACGATCGTGTGCCAGACATTATTCGGCAATGGACATCAGTGTACTAGACATAATTCGTGTGTACACAGTTACCAGCGTTGCAGGAACAATCAGAGGCGTTTGTAGTTTTACACATTTGCTAATGAGTTACTGATTTTGTTGTGCCAGCCGACTGTATAAACCGGCGAATTTTCTCACTACTTTTGGCTTCATTTTAACTTAATCGGAATGATTTATGAATTTCAATATATTTAGAGTTCTGTTTTTGTGGTTGTTCGACGAAAAAGAAGTTACTTCTTTTAACGAACGGCTATGGATGCTCAATACAATGGGCAACATGACGAATTCCTATGACGGGAATTAACTTCGAATTTCTACAAAGTCAATGCTCGAGCGAATTACTACTACTGCTGGGGAGATGGTGATTACGATGATGACGGGCAATGATTAGCTGCATTTGAGTAATAAAACAAAGCAAAATGTCATTTCGTGCAAATGTTGTTGGCATTTTCTTCATGTTCAGCGCCAAATTTCAAAACGCGGCCATTAACTGTCCTCTGGTCTTCGGTCTTCGGTTTTCGATTTCATTTTGATTTTGTTCTTGTCCGTCTTGTCTTGAGGTCTGCGCTGTCTTTGTTCGGTTGAGATTTTTTGGGCAAAATGTATTTTATTGGGTCAATCAGATATGATGCAATTCTGGTGTTTGTCTGTTTGTGAATAGAGTATTGCAATTATTCAATGACGTGAAATGTGTACAACGAATATTTGTATTCCTAGCTCAATTCTGAATCCTTACTTGGAAGAAAATGAAAAAAAAAACGGAACCAATCAGCTCTGTGAGTGTAAGAAAATACAATTAGAGCGTCTTCTCGACTTAAAGTAGATGCAATTAAAAAGTAATTTGAAATGTTTTAATCGAACAATTTCTCAATTCATGACTTATAATTTCAATTTGGCAAAGAGGCTTGCTAGCTTGTGATTGATGCGAATCGGCTTAAATCTATTTATTTGTACAAAACTAGCAGCAGGACCAATGCAGGTTGGAGGGCAGCCACCTAGAAAGGTGAACAGCACATTTGCGATGTTGTGAACGTTGTCAGAGCAAAAAATCAATAACTGGCATAACTAACGTACATTAGCGCAAGTAACTGTACAAGTATACATAGCGATCCACATAGCACGTCCGCCTACATCTCTTGCCCGAAAGTGTTCATATTGTATAGCAGGATTTTCGTCTCAGCCAAAGATGGTGTCGCATAGTAGAAACATAAAAAATGAAATAATTTTAACTGACAGCCGTTCTGTCTGTTGGTTTACAGGGTTGTGGAGTTGTGTGCTGGAGGGTCCTTAACCCTATCTGCTTTCGTATTTTTTAACAGTATACCAGCCAAATAAATACATTAATATTCCATCTGTGTTCGTGTGTGTGTGCGTTGGTATATAATAGAACAAAGCTCCAATACGCTAACATGCTAACGTATATGCACCATCCTACATAGACAAATGAAAAGTGTGGCCTCCGTTCAAATATCCACCAATACCAGCACCACTGCAACGACGCTCGTTCGTGGTTTGGCTTAAAAAACCAATTCGAACTCACTCAAATCATCTCTTGAGTGAAATTCAGAAGGGGAGCTTTTCTGCTCAATCATCCATCCGTGGCAGACTAGATGTCGACACTGTGCTGATTTTTTTTTTTTCGTTTCGTTTCAGTTTCTTGTTGGAACTAAGCTCTTTGTTAATTTCATTTTTTCTCTCTCCCATGCTTCTTATGTATCCATCAAGGGATACCGATAAAGAGAGTTTGAGTTCCCCATTAGTTTATTTACTTGCCTCATTTTCCGACGGTCTTGCCTTTTAATTTTTACTTTTTTGCGTTCTGTTAATTTGTTTTCCATTTGCGTCCAAGTTACTGCCACCACTCACATACATATGATGAAAACTTATTGACCCCTTCCGCTTATTCCGCCGCTGCACCTACAATATATAGCCGCCAGGGTATATATTTGTTGTTCTCAGAATGTTTTGTTGTTTTCTTGCCCTTTTCCTCAACAGTTTCATCTTCTGGCGGTGCACACGACTTTTAATTACATAAATGAATAACTTGTTATAGAAAAGCAGTTGATGGGCTACCTCATCCTGAGTTATGCAGTTGAATTTAAATACATCCAGGCAGACGTATGAACATATTTTTTTAAATAAGATATTTAAGTTATGCATTTTTGCCTTAATGTATGAAAAATGATGTTTCGTTAGATTTAAAACTTTTCAGACATATGGTTTAGGTGGCGGCTATAAAGCAATACTTACTGATTTTAACAATAAATCTGTGAGATAGTGTAATACGAATTTTTATTATTACAGGCAAGAAGATTAATTAGGTAACTGTTATGTCGGTACATATGTCCCAATCACCGCATTCGACTGTCTTGGCCCAGAGCAAAACGTTTTTTCTGGGTTGAGGGTATAAAAGAAACATTTAAACAGAAACGGTTGGTTACACCAAACATGTTTTGAGAAGTATTTCGAGGATAGAAAAAATCCTGGCATATCCCGCAAGGATCCACAAGTCTGCACTTTTGTCATTATTCAAAAATTTGAATCTTTTTAATAAATCGATATTTTAATCGAAATATCGATTATTGCTTGAGCTATCATACCATTTGGACATAGGTGGACCTGATAGAAATGTACAACACCGTTGGATACATTTGTATCCAGCTAAAAATCACAGCGACCAGCTGAAATCGCACATTTCTTGTTGTATAATTGCAGTGTGTAGCTTGCATGTAAACAAGTACACCTACATTCACTCACATCGTGTTGTGTTCATGTATGTGCAACATTTATGTAAATGCTTTGCCTTCATTTGTGTATACGAGTTTTATTTTTCTCTTGCTGCAATATCTTGGAATGATGCCAATGGGAAGTGAGCAGTTTTTTCCACATTTAGACTCCTCCCAGTTTGTTAAATATATTGTAACTAATATACATGCCTGTTTCAAGATACTAGGTTTGTTTATTGGCACACATGATATCATATAGGGGAGACTGGGGCACCTTCGGCACTTTTTTTAGAGCTCCATATCTCAGCACTTATTCAACATATATAACAACTTTATGGTTGATTATTGTCCTCTGACACTTAAATATAAAAACTAGTACCAAAAAATAGTATTAGTTAAAAAATTGTAGAGATTTGTAAAACAAGTCAAATTGGCCGAATGTGCCCCAACCCGGGGTAGCTTCGGCATTTGATGGGGTACATTCGGCACCATAGTCATAGCCGGGTAATTGTCATCGCTATGAGTCTGTTTGAAATTCTGATAATCTATTTGGCTCTATTTGGTTTTAATACGTCGCACAATGTTTGAATTATAGGACTTTATTTTCTAGCGGCGGACGTTTACATCTCAAGGTCGCACACACCATCAGAAATAGGGGTTTTCTATCGCATTTTCGTCAATACAAGCACGTTTGATCTTATATACGCAATTTCGAACCATATTAAAGGATTAGTTTTAAAGACAAACTCAAAAATATTTTAAGGAAATAATATTGCACAATCTGTATATGGCCGAATGCGCCCCACTCTTTAAAATGCCGAATGTACCCCGAATGTTCTATTTTTTTGTTTTTTTTTTTTTAATTTTTTTTCGATCAGTTTTGTAAAAACATTTTATTTTTAAATATTTCTATAATAATACACATCGTAGTTAACCACTTTTTAATAATATTGCCTTAAAAATTTAAAAAGTTTTGTACACGAAATACTTACGAAATGGAATTGAAATATTACAGAAACATCTATTAAAATACAAAAACCCATGTATCTAAATAAGCTTATTAGCTAGAAATTTCAAACTTTGTGCCAGTTTTTTATTTCGATATTCGATACCTATGTATCGAAACTAGTGATGTACGGTGAGAGCTTCATATCGAAAACGCGATTGCCGAAGGTGCCCCAGTCTCCCCTACTTAATATACTTATGCTTAGAAGTGTACATACTAGGGTTATAACTTTTTTACAATCTAAATTATTAGGCGATTCTCTAAAAAGCTCACGCCCAAAATCAATTGAAATTAATTATATATTAAATTATATTAATAAAATACAAACTATAGGGCCTCAAAAATTGTAGCGCTGTTTGAATCCCACGAAATATCTTTTCCTTAATTGACATAAAAATGCAGCCTCTCAACCAGATTCCCGGACCCGGACGCCACATGTTTCACTTAATATGGATACAATTTGGCAACAGAGTTCTCCATCTGTCAGATGATATGCTGATTTATCTACCAAATATCACAAGAAAAATAAACCTCTTTATAATTAATTACGGAATTGTATAGTATATGATTGGTAGTTTTTCCAATCTGATGGAAATATTCCCACACATCACATTTTATTTGTAGTATTTAAATCTCAAAGATAAAGAAACGAATTGAACTTTGTGTAAATTAGCTCTGGCTCACGTTTCAAATAAACGAAACTAATAACATAAAGGTGCATAACTGGCAAACTCCTCTCGGTCTTGAACATTTACTCACATATGACTAAATCAACTTTAAATCATAACTCCAACTGAACTAAATAGCATTGGCAATTGAAGGCGCAGAACCAGCCAGCCCTGGTATTGTGACGACTGATAATGTCTTGGATGGCGAACTAAAATTGGCCTGCATTTTCAGTATTATTTAAATTTGTTTTTGATCTAAAACGTGACCGTGCAACAAGCTGGAAGAGTGTTGTGTTTTTGCCATTCGACGACTTACAGGTTGCATCTCCCATGAGTCCATCCGCTGGCCGCAGCAGACAGACAGAAATTTGTAGCAGCCACAGCAAACTCAATTGAACTGGCAATACACTCTGTGACTCGCAGATGTGGTGTGCGATACAATTACTGTTCTATCATAACCATGTGAGAGATTATAACAGTTGCAAGCAACAAATTTGCAGCAGGCGCTGCGCCTTCTGTCGCTGGCAACACGAGCAGCAGGCCGGTTGACTCTTGAACTGTGCTGGATACGATAGAAGGAGCTCTCATATAAAACATATCCATACACTGGAATTATTGGTCACGTAGTAAAACAAACATATTTATGGCTAACATTTGATCGCACCCCGCTTCGCTCTTCCACATCTACCACTTGCTCCCCCTCCATAATCACTTGGCTGAAATATGCAGCGGTACAAATGTTTAGGGGAACTTTATTTCTGGCACTTCATCTTCTCTTGGATTTACGCCAGTAAAAGCTGGCCATTGTGGGCCAAATCGTTCCAGGTAGGTAATATGAGGAATGATCCCATAATGGATGATAATCGCTGCCTCAGCTAAAGAAATTCAACTGCAGGATCCGAGGCTGATGGCTGTGCCACCTATTCAACAACATACACCATTCTCCTTTGGGGCACACAACAACAAAGAGATGAATAGGAATGAAAACATTCAACATCGTGTAGCGCCACTTGATGATGTTGATCTTGCTTTTGTTGAACACACAAAAGGTGATCTTCCTTTTTTGGCTGTCTACGGATTCTGTTGGCCATTGTCGTCGTCACCGGCGTTGGTGGTGATGGTGACGTTCCAGCTCCTTCACGTACTCGTGTCGTGTGTTTTTATTTGTACTTTACTCTTCAGTCCATTGTCCATTGTGTTGTTGTTGCAGTTTCGTTGGCTCTCCTGCGATGCCTTACAGTTTTTGCTGTGGCTGCTCTTTGCCCATATAATTTTCCGATCATGTACAGTTTATGAGATCAGTTCGTGTGAGGAAGTAATTTGATATGTAAATTGCAAAAACAATCAAAGATTAGCCATGCAACACTAACGATTATTAAAGATGAGAACCATGGTGTGGAGCATTGGCTAAACTTTTGATACGGGAAGAGTATTAGAATTGAATTGAAATTGGCAATCTGACTATTTTTCACGCTGTATTGACGCTTAATTTAGTTATTTACAAAGTAAATGAAATTATAGATTATTTCAGAAATACTCCGAAGCAGTGTGACTCCATCGATTAATTTGAGTGGGATAAAAATGTGTAAGTTGTTAGTGTTTGTATAAAGTAGGAGTTTCCTTATTGAAGGTTTTGTTCCCCTCATTATTTCCATTTTCAAGAAAAAAAACGATGATGTTCAGGAAACAAAAATCCAAGATAGAGTATGATTAAAAGTGAGTCCTCTGGACTTTATCGCTTCGCAGGGAAAAACTCGAATACCGTTTTTCTACATTCACAAGCACTTATTTTTGGCCCAAACGTCGCTTCAAACACGCTATATACAGTATTTATTTTTTACTCATTGTGTGTGTATGTTTTTTTGTCTTTCTTTTTTTTAAAAATAATTATATCAGATATTAAAATAATAATATCTAAATCTAAGGACATATTTACTGAAATTATTTTTAAGAATTTTAATGCTGTTCGCCATCCATTCTTATTATTTGCATTTTTGCAATAAAACTTGTTCGTTTTTGGGTCACTACTGGTCATTGGCTTAATTTCCCTGGGAGCCATTTGACCACCACCAATCACAAC
Organism: Musca vetustissima; assembly: GCF_032173495.1. Classification (NCBI taxonomy): domain Eukaryota; kingdom Metazoa; phylum Arthropoda; class Insecta; order Diptera; family Muscidae; genus Musca; species Musca vetustissima. Next base: position 574,296 of record NW_026887855.1, on the reverse strand, counting down.
TGTTAGCTGAAAGAAGACCAGACGAAAACAAACGGCTGCAACAGCTGTTAATGGCACTGATGGTCCACTTTAATTTCATTTTATTTCATTACTTTGTAAGAAGTCATTGCCTTGACTTTGAATTTTCAAGTAGCTTGGCTGTGTAAGATTTGCCTACCCACTCTTTACCATGTACGGCAGCAGCCTTGCGTTTGCTGCTGATGTTTTTGTGTGACGGTATGTACCGCAAAGAAGTGCGAAAATTGTAGTTTCTTTTTATAGCCGGTTCAAATAGCAGACGTCCACAGCAAGTACTGCATCAATAGAATCTGTATCAACAGACACCAGTTCAGGGCGGTCTTTTAGCCAGTTGTGCTGTTAAATATCACTGATGGCGATATGAGAAATAAGGCAGCAGCACTACTGCAACGTGAATGTAATGTGTTTGTTGCACTTGGTTACTTGTAGATTTCTACACTGGCCAAGCTGCGCCAACAATGAAAACAAAACCAAAGAAATTTTCAAAAGCACGTGCAACTATTCTCGGTGGTCAACACCCAAACAGTTTGACGATACCATCCCTAGTAGAAACCTGACATCGTCGCAAATAAGTCAGACCACGAAGAGTGGGGAACGGGCCTGTCTGCAACCAAGTCCCTAAACGCCCTAGTCGCGCATACATAAGCGAACTAACACTGCCATCGACTATTTGCATACTCGTACAAAAAAAGCATCTTCGTTGATAATGCCCAATTTCCGCATCCCTGGAGGTTGACGAACACTAGCAAAGCAAAAGACAAACCGGAAAAAGCTGTGGTACGCACACCATGCCTTCATTGAAGGTCAAATACTGAATTTAGGAAAACTCTTTAAAATGTTAAAATTTAAATAGGCAAACTCTCAGCTATAACACCTTCATATTGTATGCGTAATAGAAATGAAACACGTGTCTGGCTGTTGAGGTTTTTAACGTCTGTTTCCCATTTGAAGGCAATTTATGACTCTCACAATTTAATTGACAATTGATTGAGTCAGCTTATAAATGTGAGGCAAATAAAACAAATTTCTGTAGATATATTTAATTTAATACCTGTAAATATTTTGGAGATTCGCACGTGTTGTAGTGCCTCTTTTGTTTCGATTATAAAATCATCATTATTGTTTGGTCAACAAGTGAAATTTAATTTCCATGGCAGATCATATTGACATAGACTGTACGAGGAATATTAGAATATCATGAATGTTGGAATATCATCCACCATGTCTAGCTTCACGAATTTGCATACGGCGCTTGAGAAAAATTTACTGTTTACTTTTATGTATTCGATTTGACCCTTCAATAAAATATAACCGCCCACTCTAATACCTACCGTTTTCTATTTGCAACTCCTACATTACCATGAAGGCAAGTTCATAGAAAAATTCAATTGATGCGATTGTCCTCAAATTGCCAATACTTCTGGATCGACTTCCTGCTCACTGCAATGTATATAATGTAGTATGGGACTCACAACGCAGTACAGAAAAGTGACCTCGAGGTTTACACAGAGCAATCTAACAGAAGTTTCCCCACCACGTAGTAGTATTTCTTTCTATCTTATACTTTTGTAGTTGGCAGATAGAAACGACCAATAGAAATCGAGATAAAAACGTGAACTTTTTCTGGGTCAATGTTCGATGAAAATAGGAGGAATTTACGAGATGAAGTACAACTTATAATTTTGCTATGTTTATTTTTAAGTAATAAATGTGCTACTAATAATATGTCGACAATATTTATTTAATACTAGTTTAACAGTTTAATTCATTGACCGCCTAGTGACATATACGGTGCTAATATCCAGTAGAAATCGCTATTAACTACGACCAAGAGACATCAAATAAAGGGCAGACATTTATTGCCACCATGATTAGCGACATGCCGTTAAAACGGTATGGTTTAAAACGATTTCGTCAATACTTATATTACACCAGCATATGTCTGCTACTTCGTTAGCGGAAAGTGGATTTTTTCAAAATCCATCAGTAGTGTTGGCGGTTATTTGGAATACCATTTGTATTTTGTTTTTGCAAAATGGCCAGGCTGAATCCCACTTTGTTGTTTGTTCATCTCGTTCGTTTATACAAATAGGAAAATATGCAGTTCGGTTTAGTACTTCGGTACTTTTCTAGTACGAATTTGTGGAGTAATATTTGGCACAGTACTTCATTTGTTAAAAATCGTCATATTGGCTTCAACAGAGTTGTACCTTTTTAAGGAAAATTAAAAGTCGTGTGTTACGGAATCGCCATGGTTCTACATTTTTTGTATATCCGCTATACGAATTCATTGGAAGTCGTTACATCGGAACTCGCGGCAGCATAACATAGTTCCAGTGGGATTGGAAAAATCATTGCAAATAATTATCCTTATAATTATAAATTTGTGAAACATTTGAATAGATTTAAAACGAATTTCCAAAAACCCCACCTTATCACTTTCCTACGCACAAAACCCGACCCGAATTTCATGTTTCTAGTTTTAGGTGTTTCGTCTGGGCGTTGTTGATCAGTCAGTCACTTATAACCCAACTCTTACGCACTTTATTATGCATACTTTTCATTCAATTCAAGAAATGTTTACATTGTAAAACTGAGTTTAGTTTACATTTTGCTTTTACAACATTAATTGTATTTAAAAAGAAAAATTAGTGTAGTAAAAAATGGATAAAATAATAAGTACATGTGCATATTAGGACATTCGTTTGTTTTAGCAAATATTGTAATTTAGGATGTTTATATAATTAGTATTCTTCGAATTCATTATTACATTAAGTGTTTTTAGTGTTCTTTTTGGGCAGATTGCTTATTGACAAATTGCTTAGAAGTTTCCTGCAATTTTCAAAAGTAATTTTATACCATATTTTTGGAATAAATTGCGAATTACGATCTTTATTATGGAATGATTCTGTACCAATGCGCTGTTTTAAGTGCCCGCTAAGGTTTACTTTTGGACTCGAGTCCTATCACTGCCTAGGACAGTAAAGGCATATTTTCTTCTTGTATCGTCCAATATGTTTTTGTATTCGAAATGGGTCCCTGTATCTGCCATGTGAAATATTTGATGCGGACCATACCATTCAACCCATAAGTTTGTTATCGAAGAATGCCACAATAGGCAACTTTTATATTCTTAAAAAGTGGAACTTTTTTTAAATGATCAATATGCATTTTTATGTTTGTCTTTTTAAGCCTATTGTTGTTTTTTTAGATTTGTTTTATTGTAACTCAATGCGCTTTAGACGAAACCCAGCGCCATTTCCAGGGATTTGGCTATTATCGCAATTTGTTCCATCTTTCCTTACTTTGTATGCCATTCCTCGTCTCTTCAGGACAATAATACTTATTTTCACTGATAAATCAATAATTTTGTTTTGTTGCTTAATAATGTTAGCACAATTCATATTCTAACCAATAGTTTTAAAAACTTACTCGATTATAAAAAAAATCTCAAACGCACCTTAATTTTTGGCCATCCAAATTTAGGTTTAACGATTTAACGTCAATGATTACAACATCACACCTAAATTAAGATGCTCTTATTATTGTGGTCATGTGAGTATATAGATGTGTGTTTAGGTTTTTATATTATAATTTGTGCTTGGTATTTTTCCTTTAATATTTTCCTAATTTTACCTCGTAAATAGTCATAATACAAAATATTTGCAGCTTCTGTTTTTCCATAATTTTCCATATCAATTCGGCTGGTGTTGTTACATTTAATATTCTTTAAATTACTATTATCTATAATTATGGTCACAGTTCACTGTTAGCTCTCACTATAATTGGTTCTCAATTTACAATGCACATCCTATGTGCATTGTAAGTAGTTTTTGTGTGTCGGAACATAATTCGATGACATTTAAAATAAACATCAACAGCTTGAGCTCATCGCCCGATGAGCACCATAAATAAAAATTGACCAACAAAGTTCTAGCTTGTCATCACCTAAGAGGCAGACATACCGGCTCCGCCAGCCGTATGTAGCAACAAACAGTCGACAAATGAAGGTCAGTCAATTACCAGAAAGGTCAATCAACAACCATAATAAGGGTGGAATTCAACCACAATGGTTAAGCAAACCCAAGAAGGGTGGAGAGGGTATTCAAAGCAAGCAAACCGATGGACAATTGGTTGCTAACCAAAACAGGATTGGCACGCGACTTAAATGCTGGCTATGCGGCGAGTTGCCACGGCAAGGGCAGAGAAAATCACTCATAACTTTCCACCGGTCAGTCAGCTGTTGGGAAAGGTCAGCATTTTCATTGTGAAATGGGCCCTGGTCGTTAAAATGTTCACACAGAGAGGAGGGATAGCAAATGCGATTTCAAACGAAAATCAAATTACATGGCTTGTGAATACGCATTCAAATAAACTGAACGTTTTGTCGGAGAAGTGGAAACTCGACTGTAACGATACCACTTAAATTCAATTGCGCCAGAAAGCTATAAAATTGTTAGCAAATTCGTAAGCTTTTGCTAAATGACGAAGCCAAACAGACTGAAGCATGGAATTTTTATTGCCGAATTTTGCATTTTGCCGCAATTGGTCGAGCACGATGGGATTTTCATATTTTATTTTTAACATCCTTGAATTTTGTTACAGTATTTTCCTTGATGTTCGTTTTGTTGTACTGAGTTGTCTGCAGCTGTGTAAGTGCCTTAATAAAAATATTGCGATTTTTGGGGAGAGGCCAAAGACCGTCGCCTTTGTCGGCCAAGGAACTTGTTGCATGTTTCAATGGGGCCACTTTGTATTGTAGATACATGAAAATGTTTCTCCTTTGGTCTATTCAACTTAGGGTTTAAACATGAGTTGCGGTGAGTTGTAGCCAATATTCTACTTTCTCGTGTTTCAATACTGATTCAATTTGATTCAATTTGATTTGATTTTATTTCAGTTTCGTAGCATTGAATCTTTATTGTATGGTGACATAGAAAAACATTATGCTGCAAGAAGCTATCGTCGCAAAATTATTTTATTTAAGTGGAAACTGAACACATATTAATATAATTTTTATTATAGATGCATTTCTTTTCCGTCAATAAACGCAGACCCATTGTATCGAAAGTGAAAAACTGTCCTATTCCCACACGAACGTCCACTTTAACTTTCTGTACGATTATAGATATTTTGTGACAATCAAGGTCATGATGTATACAACGAATTCCCCGCCAAGCACACATCCCTATCGCTTGCTTATCGCTCGCTAGTCCCATTACATCAGCTATCACATTACACTTGTTTTGTCGTTTAATCTCTCTATAATTTACAAATTGACTATAAAATTATCCAATCATATTAAATAACAATGTAAATTCCGAACATTAAACGTGTCAACACGATGCTATGCCGCAACTTTCCACAAGACTATATTTGCAAAAGTTGTCTCCACACTCCACCCATTACCCTCAGAGATTTTCCTTGTGACAATATTTTGCCATGATAATGACACCGCTGAGCTATGGGGTTTCCATACCCAATTCCCATTATGAGAATACATTTATACTACGTTCGAAAGCACCCTCATTGGTAAAACTGACTGCCTCAGACATGTTGAAGTCTATCGTGGCTGACGGCGGACGCTCAGTCCTAGCAACGTGTTAAAAAAGCACATCGGTACACCAAAGTGGAAACGCATACGATGACAGTTATGGTACTGTCAACATGTGCAAAATTTATGACACGCATAATACAAGGCATTTACCCGCTAAATATTCTTCGCAAAATTGGCAAAAGCTACAGCATCGACAGCCAATCAAGCCTAAATTCACATGCCAACAATTGTGGGCCAAACAAGCAACAGCCACAACCCAATCCAACCAATTTTCCACCAACCCCACGTCGAGACGGTGTGGAAAACATTTTCTTTGCGATGATATGCCTCACTCCACACCAAACCCATTGTGCGTAACCACTTTGCAAATCTGCAAATCTCCCCGCTCTTGCCTACCTTGCCCTTAGGACAGAAGTGAGCATTCCTTAAACGTTCTGTGCATTTGTTGGGAATCGGCTTTTTTCGAGTCAACACAGTTGAATTGGCAAAACATCAGCATATTTGATGCCACAAAACAATCACAAACTGTTACTCCCCCACCCGCCACCAACAGCAGCAGCAGCATCGATAACTTATCATCATTTATTAGCGCAACTCTTGTGTCCTTGCAAATCAGATTTAAGGATTGCAAAATATTTTGCCATTTTGTTTGGCAGTTTTCCGGCTCCTGTAAGAAGATGGCTTGCGTGGTATGTGGCTTCACGTATAACAGCTCTTTCAATATGTGTGCCAAATACTATTTGTCTAAGCCAAATACAAGCTTGTAAAGGGGCCAACACGACATCCAGGGGTGGTTTCCACTTCTCAACGAGGGCGACGAGGTGGTTGTCGCGAATGCAAAGGGAGGTTGCCGAGGTGTTGTATCTGCACATTGATTTAGTTGTTTTTGGATTTTGTGGGTTGTCCTCTCCTTTGTTTCCATTATTGATCCTTTGAGCAATCGATATGGCCGTTTGCCGAACTGTTTGTTGTAGCTGTCTGCATTGTCTAGTTTCAATGATGTTTGCCACAACAAACCACCTTAACAATATTCCGATAATCATTAAATCGAATTTAGATTTATTAGTTCAAATTAAATGATGCCCCTTGAGATTTTCGCTATATTAAGCATTTTGTGTTTTCTTTCTTTCAGGGTTGATATTGGCTGTGTGTAAGCTGCAACAAGAACACAAGTGGAAAGAACGACGAAAGGGAAGGGATGGCCACAACATGCGGTAAGTTTCTATTAACTTCGTAATTATGCAAATGCAAAAATTAGGCAACAAGTGGAATTTAACTTAACAATGAAATTCAGTATTTTTAATGAATATAATTATTTCGAATTTTGTATGTACAGTGGTGGTCACCTAAATAGACCACACACATGAAAGAAAAGGTGTTTTGATTAACCCTCGAGTTGGTCAACTAAATCGTAGCTATGTACTATAGACTTATATTGGTCAACATAAAAGGACAGAATCGATTTTTTCCTACTCAAACAATTGATTTGATATACACATGTCATTATAAATTGATCTTTTCTCTCATACTGCAAAAATGTCCTGGTTTTCTGATCCTTTAATTGAATTTCTAACTTTTGAGTTTTTATTTCGATTTTTTTTTTAATTTTTTTTTTTTTAAGCAATTTTTGGTCCATTAGTATTTTTACTGAATTTTGCTAATTTCAGGTTTACAGTACGAATTGTTGTCAATTTAAATAGATTTTACAGAATTTTTTATTTTTTTCCTAACACAAAGTTCTTTTTTATAAAATTTTTTGATATCAACGGCATTTAAATTAGCAATCCCATGGTGTGCTAATTAGATGCCCCTTTCAATAGATGACTTGTTTCCTAAATACTGTTAGATTTCACAAATTTCCATCATTATTTCCTATTTTCACACTTAATCGCTCTAGTGCAGTACACATAAGCGTTTTGAATAAAAACTTATTTTAAAATATTCCAAACGAACCGAGGTGGAAGAATGGAAGAATAATATTCTAATATTCTATTCGCCTCATAAAAGCTCGTCGAATATCTTCAGGATTGAAGAGAGAGATTGACTCTCTTATCTACAAAAATTTATTCGTTATTTATTATATTATCAAGATATTCGGTCATGATTTTAGACGTGTGGGCAAAAACGCTCAAATATACTTCGTTCTTTACTATATTATCAACTTTTTCGATACCACTTATTTTACAGAGCCGTATACTAATGACATCAATACGAGACTTGTTGACATGCAACTGTTATAAAAAAAATTAAAGGGGACCTACAAAGACACGAAATCGCGCTATAATATTTTTCCAAAAATAACAATATCGTGTTAGAATGTTATAATGATCAGGAATATACCTATATAACTTATGCACAAAATAGTCGTCTGTAATTTTTAATGATGATCTCCAAGTTACACTCTCGCGCATCTGCTCACGATTTAGTTCTGTTCAACACTGACCTATATCATCTACATATCGCTCATTTGCCTTAAGATCGGAATATATAAAAAAGTCGTTTGAAGTTTTCAATAGCTCGAATTCACAGTTCTGGTGAAAAATCCAAGTTCATTACTGGTAATATGTGGCAATTTAGATGGTATGGGTATGAAATCTTAACACAATTTCACATTGCTGAGTTTGGTAGAACAAGTACTGTGCATTTTTTTAACTTGAAAAACAACAAAATTTAATATTGTTGTTCAAGATGGCCAACAGGAATGCCACCGTGTACAAAAACGAAACCAAGTAAACGTTTTATTTTTATTGCATCCACTGCGGTCTTCCACTTCAATATTAAGAAACTCACTGTTTCGTGCAAACATATCCACCCACGATGGAAAACTTTGTATACAGTGTCAACACTGAGTGCTCTGTGGAGAGTGTTGCAAAGGTTTCCAGACTTTGCGACTTTTTGGCACTTATCTCCACAAACAAGCCCTCCCCTCACCACTCCCTGCCATCCCAAACAAAACGCTTGAATGCACACGCATTTCAACACTTCTCAAAGACTTGCGAAATGTCAACATGATTGTCTCCCATAGAAGCCAGCACCTTTACAAAAACCCGCACGCACCCACACAAACAATCAGCCACAAAACACATGTACCGAAGTATCGATAAGAAACAGGACTATTGCCAAAATATTTTTATTTGAATTTTATTTTATTTGATTGGATTCTGAATGGTTTCATTGCCAGCGCACCCAATGTACCCTGATTGTCAAATGATGCGAACAATATGCAAATTTAATGTTTCACTTTGTACAGAGGCCGAGCGACCCAACAAGTCTATTCGTTTACGAAGAATGTTGTGCGGGCGCTCCTCTGGGCGGAAGGAAGGTCGTTTGTTGTCATTGCGAATTTTCAATGAGGAACGAAAGTGGAAGGGGCTAACCCAACACCCAGCAGAGGCATGGAAATGAAGATGAGTATATGGAAACATTATGGAAATCCCTACAACCCCCAGTGACATCGAACAATGACGGCATTTGTGACAACATATACCGCAACACACAATATACCCCACTCATCGGTTTAGCGTTGCTGACGGGCTGGCTGTTTTACCAGAGGCGGCAGTGGAAGTCATTCGGCTAATGGAGTCAATTGATGTCATTTATCTTAGCTAGTAGTCGTGGTGTTTGCGAAAACAACAACAACACGAGAGAAAAATCAACAGAATGTTAATACGATCCGCCAGCGTGCGAATTTTGTGTTTGTGGTGTTTTAATGGTTTAACGCAGAGCGTGCTCACACCACTCCAGCAGACTAGGGGGGAGTTATTGAGGAAACCCCAAAAGGAAATGGCATTCCTTTTGTGCGGCTATTATTGCAGTTGTTGGTCGATTTGAGGTGTTGTTTAGGCTTATAATCCTGAACGAGGATTCTGTTGCTTCCCTGTTGGTGTATATCATATCGAAAGATTAATTAGACCTTGATAAATTTGTCTTGCAACATCAAACTAAAACTGCAGCACGAAGGAAGTGCAGCAAATATGTAATACTCACCAAAAAAATCACTCAGTCGGTCAGCCAGTCAGCATTGAGTGCCGAATTACTGAAATAATGCCCGCAGTCTTTAAATCGTACTAAATAGTATCTGGAACGTGCGCGTGAGCAAATAAATCATTCTTTTCCAATAAACACAACCAGGACTGCCACAGATATACAAATTGGCCATAGGAAGAACATGATCGACCACTAGACCGTTGCAAAGCCGAGTCTCACAATGACTCAAGTGCAAAAAGAGCCGCAAGTCCAATCGAAAAGTCATAACACTTAACGCAGCTATCAAAGACCACGATTTCTGACAAATGGAATATTCAATAAATTCATAGGGGTTAAGTCGTAACGACTTGCCAAATAGCTACAGTGGCTTGCAATTCTTTATTGAGGCACGCATATGGTAAATGGAAGAACACCGGGACTTATAATTGTTTAAGTAAAACTCTCCACTCGAATTAGTGATCTGTATTCCTTATTTGTGACATTGGGACCAGCAACCTTCCCGTACCGATAAAATTTGTTTATTTAATGAACTTCTTTGTGACATACTTCGACGTAAGAAATAAGACTGGTGTGTAACTGAAGTTATGATTTTCAATGGGAATATTTCACAAAAGTGGCATATAGTTGTTCGAATTATAGGGCACATTCCAAAAAGGTACACCGTAACATTTCGGCTACCACACCAAGTCTCGTTCTCATAGCTGAAGTCGGTATTTATTTAATTGTGGGTGTAACATTCGTCCAAAGTGTAGACCAAAAACTACTGCATCCCCATGGCCTTCCAGTCTGCCTGACGATGTTAACATTCTAACAAGGTGGACGACCAGATGGACAGACACATCGGTCGAAATCTTGTTTGGCCAATCACAAAACGTTCACCATAGAAAGGAAAAGAAGGAAGACGGAGAGGTTGTCTGCATGGCCGACGATATCAAAATCTCACCTAATATTTTCGGTTTGTAATTTTTAGCATTGCGAATAGCCGGAATTGCCACATGCAACACGCGATTCCCATTTCATTGGCAACAGATGTTGTTGCTCGTTATGTTGCACATACTTAAATGCGAGTGGCAACCAGGCTCTTAGCCATGTGCAGCGTGTTATTACTGCAATTGAGATCTCTTTTAAATTGTGTGAGACTAGGCTGGTTGCAGCGAGTTCTAGGGTAGATCTTTTTTAAATCTCAGCAACACTACAATTTAGACACCGGAAAACACTGAATATGACAGCAACCTTATAGGCATACTTGTTGCAGCCATCAACCACAGAAACAAGAATGAACAGTTTTATAGTGTTTTAAAATAGAATATTTATATCAACTTAGGTTTCGCAATAGTGCAGCATCGATGCCACATTGAGGACAAATTGTATACGCTTATATTCTATCGAAGTTTGGAAAGAGATGTAGCAACAAGCCACTTCAGTTCATATAGACCAAATGCCCAGTCAACGGACTGACCCTCGAGAAATACTTAACTTCACCCAGGAAACTAATTTCTAGTCGGACAACGAATGTAATACCAGTTCACGCCAAACTATTGGTTATGCACTTAGTGCCGCATCGCAAATTGGATCGGGCATCAGGTATACATTCATGACGTTCATACAGATGTGTGGCAGGATTTTTCAGGAATATGAGTATGTTAGAACCTACTTAAGTTGAGCTGAGTTCAGATGTAATAACAGCATTGTCCGAACATTGTTAACCAAAGCGAACACATACCTTGTTACGAAGAAGCGGAACAATCCCTCCCACAAAAATGCTTTCAATGCTTACTTTCGTGCAATACGTCAATTTCGTTGCCATGTAGTTTGCTAAACCTGATTGAAACAAAAACTGTGAAACTAAGCAGCGTCCAGCACGCACATCTTCTACTCCCTGTGACCGTATGTTAAGAAGAAGCACGAGCATTCAACAACACAAAAATCCATCACTTGCCAAAAATGTAGTCATTTTTGCAGGCAGAAGTGAGATTTTGTTGTTTCCACAAGAAAGAATCGAAACGTGAGATAAGAAATGATGAGGTGTCTAAACTTGATACCTTTCCAATACCCCGTTTAAGATTCAAGTATTCTGGAAGCTTGACGAATTTCAAAACAAATATTTGGCAACGAAGCAAATTATTTTTGCGATTGCCATGGAAAAGGTTATTGTGAAGCGTATAGAGAGATTAGCGAACTATTGGCACAGGTTTTAACAGATGAACAGCGGATTGACCGGACAAAATACTGTCAACATTTATGTAGCATGGATTCTGAAGCCAAATGAAGGCGGCAATTGTTGGTCCAGAGCAGCAAATATCGAAACTTTTAATTGCAAATGGATAGTTCGCCACTAAATTAGTGCGATTTAAATTTGAATGCCGTTCTACTCCACCTCCTTTCTAATGTCCTCCTATCTCTCTCGATTATATTACATTGTACTCGAACTGAAGTTCTTTGCAAGTTAACAGTCTCCCCCTTATAACCCCCACCATTGCAAACTCAGACGCAATGCCTAAATGGTAGTTTTCGTGGCCTTGTAGTGAATGCAGTTCTGCCTTAGCTAGATTGTAATATTAGTTCGATGGAGCTACTCAAGTCTTTACTTAACAAGGTATTTATAAAGTTAATAACTATTATCATTAGTTTATTCCTGTTGTTGCTGTTGTTGTTTTGGCGCTGAGTCTGTTATTAGTCGGTACTTGGAAGACTGCTTGGCTAGAAATGAATGGGAATGTGTGAATGGTGTATAACAATTTCCTTATTAGTTCTCAAATCATGCAGTTGCACAGCTAGCCGTTCAGCAGCAATCTGGGCAAGGTGGCGATAAATGCTCTGCGCACATACTCACTTTCTCTATAATCTGATTAGATTTCAATCAATTCAGCTTGAAGTTATGGTTGATAGATAGTTAACGGTATCCATGGAAAGAAAACTTCAATCAACAGCTCCTTGGGATCTGTTCACCAACAGTTCTTCACAGAATTGTGAAAGGCTATTTGATGTTAGTATTTAAAGTTGTGATGTACATGGCCAAGCTATTACATTTGTTAGCGTATAGTCTCCCTATCTCCCTCTCTGGTGCTACGTTTTGTTCAAATTATATTCTTTACAAACATCCTTCAAATTCATTGTTTTTCCGTTTTGTTAAAGACAACCTAGCCCAAGGACATTTTAAATTTTCTGCTATTTTTCGGATTGTTTTTCTTAGAAACGCCTGCTATAAATGTATTCTATAAATGTATTAATATTTCGATCAATATGTTATATGCATTTTTTTTGTATATATGGCGTCGCATTCAAATATAACTTTCCATTGTAGTATTCATATGATTATCTTAATCACAATGAGACCAAATGTAGGATAAATTTATTCAATTGAAACAAAAATACTTTAATTTTGCACAAATGACTCCCTGAACGACCGAAAAAAGCATAAAAATCACACACGCACATACTACATTGAATACATCAACGTTAAACAAAGCATAAAGAACAGGGTAGAGGAATATTTAAATCCCAAATAGAAACACCAACTAATGCCCGAATATACTAGCCATCGAACCGAACGAAAGTACTTCATCGTAAGTGAATAGAAGAAAGAGGACAGATGAGTGGAACGCTAGAACAACAACAGTAATAAAACTCATTTGCATGTGGATTGAGGATTTGTTTAGGGATGATTATTAAATGGGTGGCAATGTTAACAATGAAAAATCCATCCATTCATATTCTTAGACGCGCGAGGACATACGGCGGACGTTAGACACGAACGTGGCAGCGATACAGGGTATGTCTACAGGGGTAAGTAATATCCTACCCACAGCAAGTATAACAGACTCACAGATGAAACTTTAAAGGAGAAAGTGTTTTCACTACTCATTCTTTGGATAGCACGAAGTATATTTATTTTGGAAGTGACAGAATTCCAGTAGCAGCATGGGAAGATAAACTTTTTTTAAAGAGATATATGGACACCTTTTTGGAGTGACAGCCATAAGTAACGCCAGCAAGTGGTCTTCCTTCTGCCGGACTAGATTTGTCATGCCAAGGGTATTTGCTGTGTTACTTGAGAAAATGGCGACGAGAATTAAATCCGTATCCAGATAGAGAATAGAAAACCATTCTCAACATAGCAATTCGAAACGTTCGTTTAAATTATGCAAATTTCCTTTAAATGAAACAATTGTGTCGTCTCTCATAAATGTATATGTGCATTGAGCGATATTATTGTCTCTAACTTATTTTATTGAACATAAATACTTTAATATTAATAATATTTGTTATAAAATAATGGTACTAAGTATAAAGATTCTATATTCAATTTTACGAAATTTTATATAAAGATATTTCCGAAATATTGGCAAAGTCTTATGTTTTTATATCGCCCGTTATACGATTGATATCGCGTATAGAAGATGGGTAGATTTTTTTCATTGTCGTCAAAATGTAGAATAGTGAACATGTTTTCGCAGTGCCATTGTATTTTTTTATTCATACAAAAATATATATATTATTTCCGTAAAATGACACAGGGGGCACCTTGCATGCCCAGTAAACTCCAGTATGAAACGGATTTTTAAACTTTTGGCATCGATTTATCTAAACTACACGAAATAATATCTCTTTATGCTTTAATAAGTTATGATCTGAATTATTTGATTTTCAAACATTAACGTTTATGGTTGTAATAAATAAATAAATGCATTTCTGATGTAAATGAATACAAATTATATATTTTTAAACATAATCACTGTTCAAGAATGCCAAGTCTTGTTCAGAGCTGCCCCCTTCACAAATTCCAAACCCCTCCATCGGCAACGCATACTTTGAAGGTTTTTGTCGCATTTCCCAAAGAAGGTGCTTTTAATTTGGCTTTCCAAGTTCGTGGTGAGTGAAAACGTATTCGCAGAAAATGTTCAATAAATGTTTATGGCTTGACAGGTCACACATGAAGGTCCTCCTTTTCGATATTTTTAATGTTCCTACTGAATTTTTACAATCTGTAATTTGATACTTCGTTTTCTCAGAGGATAAAACCTAGTGGTTATAAACCCATTATTACTATTAGTAAGATAACCCGTTTTTAAATATCACAGCACTCATGCGATATAGGCAATCAATCCTTTAACCCTTAGTGGCCCAATGTTGCTCACAGGCAACAAAATGTTTTAGAGCTTATATTTAATATGCAGCTAGTATCTACTAGGATTTCATATGTCAAGACCTGATTATTGACGATATCAAAAGCAAAATCAAAAAATTCAAAATTTTGATATGTTATAAGCTTTTCAATATAGAGAAGAGGGTAAATTTGTGTACAGTACTAATTTGTGTATACAGTCCAAATTATTTAAATCGCTTCGTATTAAAATTGGATAAATTCTGATGACAGAATTATTTTTGATTCTTGTAAAATTGAATATAAAGAATAATATAAAATGATTTATCTGTCGATTTTGCATTTGTTTTTCTTGATATTGGACTTTAATTTTTCCGAAAGAATGTACTGTATCTCCCGAATGCAAGGATGTAGCCATGTCAAATTTTGTGCTTATCATATTCAGGATAGTTGCATTAAATCTGCGAACAGAAATTTGTTCTAAGATTGCGGAAAAAAATCGGGGCTCAAAGGGCTAATACTCTACGATCCATATGAGTTCTGCTCTTGGCAGAACAAGAAGCTTAGCTAGATCAATTTCGATGTGAGGGTATGTGATTTTATAGCGTGAGGAGTCGTTTAACTGTCAGCTATGATGCTATAGAGCGTTCTTCATTACTAGTATCTGTAGCTCTGGGGAAGGTCAATGTATTTATTTCCATTGAGCAAACAACCTAATGACTTCCTCAATTTGGAGCATATGCAGCCTACATAAGCCTTTGATTCGTGTCTCACCAAATAAGTTCTGACTTTCAGAAATTTGAGTCTTGCTTCATTACACACCGGATCATGCCAAGAATCCTGCAGGACATATTAACCAGTATCTCGATAGAAGGAAGCGTAATTGAAAATATATTTTATCTTAAAGTAAAATATGATCGTCCTTCTTTCTCTCTTTCTAACGTTTCCCCTTTTCTGCATACTTTGATTTATTTAAATGATAACATTTGTTATGACGATTGTTCTTTTTTTTTTTTTTTGCCTTCGTTGTTCTCTTTCCATTTGATCACTTAGGGTAATAGTGGCAAATTAATTTGCTACAAATTTTCAAATTTTGAAAGTTCTTGGCGCCCAACGGTCAATCGTTGAATATACAGTAACAATGGTCCATCGCAATGACTTTCAATGCACAAGGGCAAGTGAATCGGCATAAAAGGAACAGTTCACGTGCAACCTGATCACGACCAAATCAATTCTGGGGCCAAAAACATGGATGTTCTTAGTATGAAACGCACATTACAATCTTTGGTCGTCCGCCGGGAAAGGAGAATCGAATAAATCGCTGACAATAGACAAATATCCACTGCCAACAATTGAATTCTATTAAAAATTTGAACACTTTTATCTTGCCGATCGTATGTAAAGAAAATCAACTATGTCGGCTTTGGTAGGGAACCAAAGGAGAGACCAAATCTGTGTACCTGACCGACCGGGAGGCCATACAGCAGACGGCATTTCGTTGAAATATTTCAATTAACTTGTTGTCTATTTGCAGTTGGTTTTTGAAGTGCCATACTTACATTGGCTAAGCTGCGGACACAACAACAGCATTATGTAGGCTGCATGTTAAATGCTTTGCAGGGTATTAAACTATTTAAATATACGAGGAGTAGATACGAAGTTATGCCAATTCTAAGATGCAACAGTATAGTTTCACAACTCGTTGAGATATTCGAAGTGTTAAACTTCGTTTCCCACTCCATCCGGAAATATGTATACGAAGCTGGTACACCTTTAAATTGCTTCACTCGTAACGCTTCAGATCTTCAGAGTCTAGTTTCTACGGCCGCGGAACAAAAGCCCAAAATAAAAACAATACCCATTCTCAAGACCACAATAAGCGAACTGAAAACATACAAACATAAACAATGTTTTGACAAATCGCTTAAAATTGAGTGCGCAAAAATATTATTTTCAATTTTCACAACTGCAAGAGAGCGCCATGTTAATGCCGTGTATGTAGGAAGATGCCAGTACCATGTCCACCATGCGAAGATGGGCTAGAACAGTGCATGTAGCTTCGGCGGAATACCAAAACAGATCCACGCAGGCGGACGTACGCTGTGATTCATGCTATCGTAGCCGCGGGACGTTAATGATTGTAAATTAATAATTTAATATGAGTACATGAGCCAAAGTGTGTTTTATGAAAATTACTTTAACTAAATCATATAAAGATAAATTCCCAAATCAACGCATTAATACATAAATGATTGCCTGTGAGGGGCTACACAACGATATAACTTTGCAACAGCGTGGTCGGCCACTCAATGCAACAAGTTGTGGGCACTGTAGCAATCGACATGTGGGAAATCTATGAATACCATTGAGCGGGATTAGTTGGTTACAAATATCACTTGTTAAGAACAACGACTTTACATTACAGAGATAACATTGTCATAACTGAGTACGCATGTTTACGAAATATCATGACATAGGTGACTCTACCAGCTGTCCAACAATGTATTGTCGCCTAACCCAGACAACAGTCTTAAGCGCACACAATCCTACTGTCCGTACTGCATTAATTCGTCCAAAGTGTTTACTGAACAAACCTGATCTACTTACCACTCATAAATTGGCATTTCCTTTACAAAAAAACATGCAATGTGCAAAGTGCATAATTTGCACACTGCATGCATTGCTACCCATGCTCCTTGTGGGCCAGACCTCTTGAAGCAATTGATATAATGAAGTGCAACCGCCCAAAACAAAACTCCTCCAATTGCTAGGCATAAAGTGTCAAAACGAACGTAAGTGCAGCGTTGCATGCATCGTACAACAAGGCCTATTGAACGCACTCGGCGCTACAGCATGCAACGCCCAACACTTGTTGGTTTTTGTCCTTTTAGGTTAGTCTTCAATTTGAATTCCTGCCAACAGACGTTGAGTGTCGAGATGTTGTTCTTTTCCCAGAAATGGTATTATTGTGATAAAAGCATCATTACTTTGTTTGCGCAACAAGGCAGAAATTGCGTAACGATCTAACCGGCTGTGCCGTTTGTCTAAATTACCGCCCTTCGCAAGGGTTGTGCAAAATTATTCTCCTCAGGCAAGTCGGGCGGCGAAAGTGAAAATTTTGCGAACAATGAACGAAGGGTGAATTTTCGCACGACCTTTCTTTTTTCATTGTTTCTGGTTTGACAGCAGCAACAACAACAACAGCAGCATGAGTATAAGTAATTGTTTGTTAAATAGCAGGGCATTTTAATGGGCCTGGGAATTTTTTTTCAGAATTCCGTTACATTGGAGGAGATTTCTTATTTTTGCATCTCATCAATATTCGTTTTTACCTTTCGTTGTCAGTTGAGTTTTTGCATAGATAAATTATTTGCATGTCCGGATGTAGGGGATGCAATTCCGCAATTGATAGACAATTCAGGGGACCAAAGGGTTCAGTCGAGTTGTGAAGCATTCGATTCTATTGTTTCGTAGATCGTCGTGTTTATTTTTTATGAGATTTGAAATATTTGATTCCTGTCTTTGAGAAGGGCAATGAACATCTTCAGCATTATAATTGAAAAAAGGCAGCTGCGATTTTTATTTATTTCAAACATGCATGAATATTTATATGGTTAGATAATCAATGGCATTACTTAAAATAAAATGTGTGAATACTTTGTAAAGTTGTCCAGTGTCAGTCTGTTGTGATTCGAGGAGGATACAGACACAAAAGCATCTTCTTCGAAATATTGTAAATATATTTCAATATACAAATTGCACATTTCAGGTAACAAGATTGTTCTTAAAGGTACAACTTTATTAAAGGTGTAATTATTCGGACAACTCAAAAGTAATTCTATTGAGCGCCACTGAACCTGAAATACAAAACGATTTATTTTCTCGTAATAAATCTCGGCTATTGCCAATTTGCACCCCAAAATATTTTCATCGTGATACTATGACTTCTGATATATTCTTATGTAATGACAAAAACAATCGCTTTATTCCTAGCTAGGAGGGTCTCACAAATGACCACTTATTTATGCTAATTTATGCCGGGGTATAATCACACAGTGACCACATCGACATTCGCTTATAGAAAAGTAAATCCCTTCCCTTGGACATTGAGGCTAAACTGACCAAAGCAATGTTATGGATATTCACAAGCTAAGGGGTTGTATGTCTGATTGCAAATTGGGCATGCTACTTCAACAAAGGTGTTTACCAAAAAATGGGTTACCCGCCACAACTTAAATAATTATGTCCACAACATGGCGTTAACAAGTCAATGTTTATCACTCCTGTGTATGATAATTACAGGATAATAGCTAGCTTATGGATGACAACTAAATAATGGAAGAGTTGTTTGACAAGTTTTTCTTGATGGTCAGTCGCTGAATAGCCCATTACAGAGACAAATTTTGAAATTTGTATGGTATTGTCCATTTAGTCTTTGCCTTCCTATGTCACTTCCAATTTGAATTATTATTCTCCAATAAGATTTTAAGGGCCCCATGTTTACAAGAATCTCCTACCCTTGACTCCTTACAAGAAATATATCTTATTAAATATTACCAATCACTTGAGAATTTGCTTCAAATCGGTTTGAGGATCGACTAATGCAGTGCCGTCAAGTATTGCAAACGGAAACTCTATTTCTTCTTCCAATACAACTCTAAGAAGACGATAAGGGAAGCACAATTTTGGAAATGAAAAATACCCTTAGCGAAGTTCAATTTCACACACGCACACACTCAGGTCAAAGAAGTATATACTTTAATACATACACACGTTCATGTTATTATATACCCGAATGTGTACATCATTTAGTATATGTGTATGTAAATTACGGACGCAAGAAATCCATTGTTTTTCGTGGATGGAAGAAAGCCAAGGACTCTTTGTGATTTCTTTAACTTTTCTTGAACGCATGCATTGTGAGTTTGGCAGGACAAGTTAATGAACGTGAATGCGTGAATACGAACGTTGTGGTCGATGAAACAGATGGATAGAGAACATGCTGCTGATTCCTTCTCCTCCAGTCGTTGTATTGTTTCGAGGAAATAAAAAAATTGTGTGTAGACTGTGTTGTCTTTAAAAACGACAATGGGAGGGGGCTTTATACATTCCATAGACATCTGTGTCGATGGCGGCTAAATATTAGATCACACAAACAGGGTGCTACAATTACGTAAAATCTCTATACGTATGAATAATAAATTCAAATTTGAATGGACAATACTATATTTCCGAATAGAGTGGAGAAACAATCTTAGAGGGTGCTGCTTATACCTCCATCTGACTTATATATTGCCTGAATTATCTTTCCGTATGCGTTAATATAATCATCGCATTTCCGACTATATATCGGATCATAAATCGCGTTGCTGATCTTTTGTAGGGTATTGAGTGTCACATTTTTGCCTGCAGTAATCAAATTTCCATCCAACCTGTCATAAGAAACGACCGCCGTGAAGAGTGTAAGAAATGGAAACGTCTGCCAATGTAAGAACTTCAACTTTTCTAAACTTTGTTTCGTACTAATGAGCAAGCAGGCAACATCAACTTAATTGTACTTGTTCATGTAGTATATACACACAATACATAATCTGTACCTCTACATAATCAGAATACATATACTGTTGAGTATACACACTTTTATGAGTATTTGGCCAAGAAACAAAAAAGAAAGAAAACGCACACATTAAGGGTGCGTATGAATATTGAAATGGCCAAAACGCGGGAACAGGACAGTGTTGCAAGTAGTCTGGCCAAATAAGGCATAATTATGCGAAATAATAAGGCAGTAACGAATTATGTAGTACCCTATACAAAGAAGTCAATGGGAAATTAACAGAGCCCATTTTGTTGATATTTCTCTCAAGAAAGTCAACTGTAAGTTGCTAAACATTTAACTGGAACGTCGAAAATAAAATCGAGTTGCTTTTATACATATTTAAAATATATGTCCAATTCTTTTGAATAATAGCGAATTCAAAAAGAAAATTGTATTAAAAATTCAGAAAATTACTGAAAAGTTTAAACAAAATGACAAAACAATTTTTCTTTTTCATAGAGAATTCATATCGAACAGGGCAACATTGATTATTACTATATCCATTGATAATCTATAACATAGTCGATTCATTCATCTATATAATTGCAGACAAAAGCTATTTATGGAACAACTGGACTTGTTGTAAACTTCAAGACAAACTCATAATGCTTCCCTTTTTAAAGAAATTAAGACGCTTACAATGATGTAGCACTTACAAGAAGCGAATATGACTTGGGGGTAAGATGTGACAGAAAAGTAATTTCTACGTTTTTTTGAAATATTTACGCACTTTTTTGAATGAAATTCGACAAATACATTTACATTTCCTTCCCCTAGTGTACGTATATGTATACAAGGTCGTGGGTAATGAATGATTTTTTTTTTTTAATTTTTGGCTGTTTTTTATGGTGCGTCTTTATAGTATGGAGTGGTGTGCCGTGAAATGGTCTGGTGTGCTGCTGCATAATCACTTTTCCCCCCACACCGCCCAAAATACTGTGTTATAAATTATTTGATATTTTTCTGTTAAAGAACGGCCAAAAATCTACCCTGTTTTTACAATACGATTTTAGGTTTTTTCTTCCAGTTTTCGTTGTTAGAAAAGTAATCACTAATGCTCGAATAATATTTAAAGCAAGCCGGATTCGTGGTATTGCGGAGAGGGTACATGGAAACGAAATTAAAATAATGTGTCCCTTGTCATTAACAGATGCCCAGGATAATGTTGGTAGCTAGTCGTATGAAAGGACGCTTCCATCGTGCAGTCGAACTGTAATTGTAATCGATGATTTTTTTACATTTCTATGTGTATGGGAAATTTATTTTTTTCTTTAAATATTCATTAAAATTATTGTGTACATCGTGCATATGAACTTTTCTTTTGGATGTTCCGCACACAAGTTATAAATGTATCCCAAAATAATTACACGCATTTGATTTCTAAAATAAAAATAATCTACCTTGCTACGATAAATGATAGATGTTTTGAAATTACAATATGTATAAAATGCCAAAATTGCAGAATTATAAAACTACTATTGTCAAAGTACATTTATATATGGAGGTATAATTTACATAAAATACATATTGCGAATATGGTATATTTAAATTCAATTTCTGAACACAAATCTGGAAATTCATTTGCATAATAAAGGGATATTTGTTATGAAATTCCAGTTCTCCGTTTCAAGAAAATCCTTTTTCAACCCATTTTTGATATGCCCATATATTTTTGTGGGCAATATTGTCAATTGTTAACATAGCTGAAGCCGAGTCTGATCCCTTTAGAACGCTAGAAATATTAATGTAAATTAGACAAATTGAATAGTTTTCGATTAATTGACCTGTCGTGTCAAAGTCTTCATGATATTGACCTCCAAAGTTTCCGGATAAAATAAAATATTCTTCGTGAAAATCCATCTACTTGAACGACGGGAACTGTCCTGGATCATTTGAACTTCAATAAATAAACATATTCGGTAGAGATTGATGTATTTTTAAGGGTGTTCACAAGAAATTTGTGGATATTATTCGCGTTGTACATGTTCTTGGTCATTTGGTCACATCTTAGCCGCAAAATATACATGGATTAGAAGAAACCTTCAGTGCTTCCTGGAAACCGTATGCGCATCAAATGATTTTGAGGAATATGTAATTTAGAGGTAATTTCAAATTGATATTTCACAATATAGTTTTCGTTGAAGATTATTTTCTATTTAAAGAAGCCCAAGATTTAGATAAAGGGTATTGTTATAATACACAAGGTGTATACATCTACACAAGAAGTGATTATTTCTATATATCGGTCATTTGCCACAAGACAGGCATAACTCAAAAAACGTGCTTTTCGAGTTATTGATGCACAATTGTTTGCTATAATCGACCTCATGTTGTGCGATATGTCAAATTTTCAGTGACATTTTTGTTAAAATAGACGAATAACTCCAATATTTTTTTTAATTTCTTGTCTAAAATTTAAGTCTTGTCTAAAATAAAGA
Source organism: Musca vetustissima (assembly GCF_032173495.1). NCBI lineage: Eukaryota > Metazoa > Arthropoda > Insecta > Diptera > Muscidae > Musca > Musca vetustissima. The sequence goes on along the minus strand of NW_026887855.1, from coordinate 551,593 downwards.
ATACGATGACATTATTTTGCTTAATATTTTGTTTTGTTCTAGCTGTAATATACAAACCGCAACACAGATTTGTGTGATTTTGATATCATTTGATTACCTAATCTAAGTAGATATTTTAAAGTGGATATATGTATTTAAAATAATTAAAATAAACTCCAACATATTGAAATACAGGGGCTATTTGTAATGTAATTGTTTCAAAATATTCTTATATATATATATATATATGACCGTTTTTGTTATAATTAGTGCTTGTAATATATTTTCACATAAGCTGATAATATTCACTTCATTATCTGTGGAATCTGTGTGATCGCTATAGGTTTTTTTAAGAAACGTTTTATACAACTTATTTGATGCAGAGACTATTTGTTAGTTTTGTTCTGATATTCAGTGGATCCATATATTTTATTTATGTATACAAAAAAAAACCAACATCCCCTTGCTTGATAAACAAAAATAGAAATAATACACGGAATATAACATTGGAAATAATTATGCAAATTAGTTGATATTTTGTGCGTAGCCTTAGTAATATACAAAGTAACCGAAATATGTGTAAGCTGCGAACAGCAACAAAGCATAAAATAAAAATAACGTCTAGTACAGTAGTCGAAAAAGGCAGCGTAATAACGTCGAAAACGAGCGAGAGGGATCAAAAAGCAGACACCAAGCTGGCATACAGGAGAACACCCAACGAAAGAGAGTGAAAGTCAAATTCATTAATATTCATCAAAACATTGATCCTTTAAGAACAACCCAGCTCAGAAACACAACATATTACTGTCGCGCCGATAAACAACTGCCACACGACGCCAATAAACAAATTTCTATGTTCCGAAACGAAAAATTCTAATTTCGCTTCATTGGTTTATCCCTCCAATCGTCAATATTTGTGGAAACACCCAAGTATGCCACAAAACGAGGTGATGTACGCAAAGCATCATTAATTTTAAGAGCTTAAACAGATGACATACAAGACATGGAAGGGCAAACACATTACGCAAAAACAATGTCCTCAGGATATACCGAACATAGGCATCAGTCCAATGCGCTGATAACCTAACTCGAGCAGACAAGGACGAAAAAACATTTGCATATGGAATATGCCAGTTTTGTATCTGGGAAGCGGAAACGCGTAGATGGATGCAGCCTGATCTGACTTGTTATCGGCATCAGTTTAAGATTTCACGCGTTAAACAATTCTGTGTCAGATTTTTTTATGGGTTCATAAAAAGATGGGATACCCTCGTGCCTTTAATAATTTTTTTCATTCTATAGTTTGAAAATGTTCCGATTTCATTTTTAAGAAAATGCTTCTGTTACTCTGACCACAAGATCTAAAATTCAATTGCTACTCCCATTGATCTGAATAATATAATTCATTATTAAAACTGTAAAAGGACCGAGAGGAAATGCTGCCGATTGAAAATGTCTATAGAACTAGAAATGGTTCAGTAACTCACATATCCACGCACATTAGTGCCACCAGCAGTACGATATAAACTATTAATGCGTGGGTCATATGCATGTTTTTCTCTGAACATATACATTTTTCCTTCATTAAACAAAATCCTTACAAATTAGTTCGGGTGTAGAAAACGAAGCAAATAATTACCAACACGCAGTCAAAGCCATTTATTGAATAGTGTCCATGCGTCTCAAAAGGACTACGTGGTCATTTATATTTGCTCATATGCCCTACTACACGTGTACATTCCGGTATATGTAAATTCTTCCTAATGACCTCTGACCTTACATCCGTTTCGGTCTGTCCAACTGTTTGAAATGCGAGTGTCTGACCCCTGCATCCCCCACACTATACAAATAAACACCGTTGGTCGTTGACGACTTGCACTTTGACTTCTGTGCGTGCTGTTTATTAGCGTTGGTCAGCACCGCCGAATTTGTTTGATTCAAAGATTGATAATTATTCAAATTAGGCATTAACATGGTTAGGCTGTGCGTCGATCACGACAGGTTGACAGTTATGTTTGTATATTTGACGCATATTAAAAAGTCATTTTGCCAGCAAAGTGTGTACTTGCAGAAGTTTTGTGGTGTTCTTGAGTGCGAACAACTTGACCTGTAGTACTAAAGTCCGTCTACTATGTAACGGAAATGCGTGATTTCGTACCAAAGGACTTGGAAATAGTGTTACAGCAATTAGGACATTCTAATAGAGGCGTATGTATAACAAAAATGTGTTTGAATGAAATCCATGTACAATGCATGTGGGTGATTTCATACGAATATCCATATTTGCGACTCCATATGACCTTCTGAACATTTACTAGCATAGCCCGTTTGTCAGTCATTATAAACCCAGCCCAGGTTATGCTATTAATTAATATCACAAGTAGTTGGTATGTCGTTATTATTCCATTTAGCAAAGTTTGAGGTTATTGTTGCTGCTGTTCGATAATTACATTATAGACACATCAATATCAATCTCATCCAACGAAAAAGAGGTATATAAATCAAACTTAACGACAATCTAGCACACTCGCGCCACTAAATACAACTTTTCCGCCAAGATGGAGATTGCGTGGGTCCATCCATCTTCTTTAAATTAATTCCCTTTACGACGCTCACTGAAAACACAACCCTTTGGACGCTGAATTTTGGCCAACGTGTACATAAATTACAAACTGATACACTCTCCCCACTCCAACGCCATCAACCACCCAGAACATTAAACGCGGTTCTTGTGACCAATATTGGTGTGAAAATGCGTGCGACACACTCTCAAGCACATACATATTTATGTATGTATTCCACATACCCACTGAAGATCCCTTCTTTGTACACGAACAAATGTATCTGTATTTGTGTAACTGTATATCAAATATAGACCGCCTTCAATTTCCCCGCCAAAGTATATGGCAAATAAGCGTTTCCACGTGCACGAGTGTGCGTGTGCAAAGAAAATACGCATTGCGTATGTGTCCCCTTAAATTCAAACACACAAATGTATGACGTACATTCAATACATAGACACCCATCCACCCATGAAACCGGCGTAAAGGGTTGAAACATCAATGTGTTGCCGCTTTATATAACCAGCAGTGCTATATAGTGTTTAGTTATTGCCAGCATCCCATCCTCATGCTTCCATTCCCTCAGAGTTGCCAGATTTCGTTGGTACTTTCTTTAGGCCGCCTCGTCAAAGAGTTGATTATTTTTATTTATTTATACGTTTTGTGTTTTCATGGCAAACGCAGTCCTCCACCCGTCATCACAGCAATCTGTGTATGGCTGCTTGTGTAATGCCTCGCCCCCTCGGCCAGTTGTCGCAAATGCCAAACTCTTATTACAATTTTGATGGCATTTGTTACTATCACAACAGCGCCATTATAATAAATTTTATTTTTGTTACAAACAACAGAGAAGCAAACAACCGCCCGATCCATGAATGGACGGACGGATGCCAGGACAATACACGGACTGTATCTCTTCCTGAAGTTAAACCCTTATCTTTCTTATGTGGCTTTCATTTATGTTCGAAGTTTTCTATTTTTTATGTTTTAAGAAGGCATCTTCTGGGTAGTGCGGCGGCGGGGAGACTTTCTGGCACAGAGAATAGTAAAAGCGGAATTTCGTGGTTTAATCTCATCATTTAATGAAAAATATTTTGCATCAATTTCAAATAAGACAAGCATCAAGCAGTATTAGTTCTGTCAGTTCACATGAATGGTTCTTTGTGAGATTATAAGCAAGAGTAGATGCCAAACCAATACAAAGCTGTTTACCGACAAAATTAAAGGAAAAACATTTTCAATTTAGTACAGATGAACTCACAAGGCATAAACCTCCGTCATCCGGTGAATGAAATAATGAACAATGAAAGGAGTAGCATATGTGCGTAGCAGTTACCTATATATTAACATGCATACACATCGTATTTGGTGATATAAATACAACACGACACAAACTTTGCTTGGGCTGGCAATTTCAGTTTCAAGTATCAATTCAAAACAGTATTATCCCTGTCCACAGCAGCCTTTCTTTTTTGTTCTCATTGTTAAGAAGATGTGTATGGTGTATGTCATTTTAAAACTCCACGAAAAATTAAAAGTATACACATCAAATGCTGTTTGTCATGTAATGTTATGTAGATGACTACACTACAAATGTTAAATACATTGTTCTACTACATTCTGACACACTCCCACAAACACCCTAGCTTACATACACACATACATATGAAATCATAACATTCATAGATGAGGGCTGAATCAAAAGGGGGTATTTTTATTGCGTCTTTGCGCCCCATCCTAACGTTGGGTTGCCTCGTATACTTTAACTTAGAAACCATACCGAAATCATATACACGAATGAAATGATAAAGTCGTAATAAATTGGATTAGTTGAAGTTGAAGACGCCATTTTGTTTGGGGGTTTCTGTTTTTTTTTTACATTTAGCCTATAAAACTTGGGTACACACGCTTAATGGAAGAATTGAAATTACAGCGTGATGCTGGAACAGTAGCAGCTTTAGGCCCCTCTCTCCATTTTGCAAGAATGTTATTATGTTTATGTTTGTTTTTCTAAATATTACTCTGTTGCAATTTAGAACGGAGGAACATTTACATACGCACAACAACATCGATAGCGTAACCGTTGCCATTGCTAGTCGAATTATTTGTATTATATTTCTGAGTTGTCTGTGTTCACAGACGCCGAACGTTTATATAGAATTCGACTCGTGGTTTATACTCGCTAACTGATCTCGTTCCCATCACGTCATCATACGTTATCACATGTAAATTTGTTTTCGTGTCTATTACAGCAGTCAATTTATTCAAATGATGATGATGAATTAGAAAATTGTGCCTTAAAACTGGCAAGACAACAGGTCAAGTTTCTATAAAAAAAATATTTTCCTCAAAAGACAAACCTAAAACCGTAATAATGTACAGATATCTTGAAGCGATGACGATAATTTGCCCATATTTTTGTTATTGCTGTTACTCGCGAATCAGGAAAAAATATAACAGGAAAGAAAGCGAACGACTGAACAAAACCATTTTTAATATTTCGACAACCTGGTCTTGTTTAGAACGACGTACTGATTTGTAAAACATAGGAGAAAAGACAACATAGTAATGTAGATAAATGTATATCCTTTAGACAACTTTGGCTACAAATGCAACTTCCAAGAAATCGCCATAAATTCACCTACTCTAATAGAAAATTCGGCTTCATTCATATTTAAAACCAAAACCAATGTCACCAAAGTAATGCAAAATTAACGTAGTTGGTTGTACAAATTATGCAAAACTGTCCGTTGCTGTAGGTAGCTCTCGTAAGAAAGTGTCCTGCAAGGGAGCATGGACCATTTCACAACATTTTATGTCTTCTTTCGAATAGCAAACCCTTTGATGTGCTCAATTAGAATAAAAGCTGCGATACATTCGAATACACAGCATCATCCCCTCAATTCACAGTCACTCGTTTGGCATCATTCAAAGTGGATTTTTTCTACGATGCTGCATAGAGAACATTCGGGTAGGGTTAATCATGAATACGATATGATTTCCATCCAGGTAGTGCCATATGCAAATTAGTTCAATTATTTTTAGGTCCTGATGTACACTTACATTCTTTTTATATTATTTTATTTTTTTGCGTTAACACGAAACGTGGATAACGAATGCGACAGCTGTTTGCAACGAATGTGTAAATGTAAATGTAGAGATCTATCACCTTGTGACCCTAGAACTTTTGTAAGACAACATAATTTGTAGGGACATTTATTAATAAATTTCCATATACGATTTGTTACATAGATAACGCCATCTGGAGGTTAAGTCTTATCGTCTTATCTGATTTTATCGGTAGATACGATGTATAACCAGAATTATTACACCGATTAGAATACAAAAAAAATCGTTTGATGTACGGTGTAGTATAAGAAAGTCTTGCTCCTAAAGCAAATTTTTTCAGTCATTTGGAAACATTTATATCCTCTTATAATATTAGCCATGGACTAATCGGAACTGTTTACTTCTTCTACAACAATAATCGAAAGAGTAATATTGCGAGAGCTGTGTCAGTATGATTATGTTCATTAGTAGCAAACTTGTATCCATTTTTTTTCTTTTATTGTGCGGCATTACTTTCACTCAGTGTCGGCGTCTTTGTTTGGGGGTCCTTGTAACGCCATCCAATAATCGCTTATGAATATGCATGCGCTCATCATAGCAACAATTTAGTATTCCAACAAATCATGTGGAAATTAAAACATTTGCAATAACCCCTTTCATTCCTAATTATATGCACCGTCTCCAATTTGTATGAAATGGGGCAAGTTCGGAAATAACTTCCCATTCGCTCTACTGTTAGCTCGTTTAGGAGGTGGGCGTTGAATGACATTAATATTCATAGACAAACAATGCACTTCCAGCCAGACGTAAGCGGGCGCGACTAAATGTTATTAACGAAAACAATAACCAGAGCGACGAAAATCACGAATGGATTCAAACAGGAGTCGATTTATTTATTCGAAACATTCATGTCTGGCTATAAACACACATCAACACGGCAATTGATTAAAATCGAAGTATTTTAATAGATCCCATTCCGGCAGTCATAGACGCGACAGACAATCGGGGGAATCGTTTGTTAATCACATGACTTATTTTGCAACCTCCTTGAACTCCTCCCTGGAACTGACAATTACATGTAGAATTCTCTGCGATTATGTCATTTTCCAAAAACCAACGGTTTAACATACCAAATGTATTTTTTACGATTCATACAATATCCTCAAAAAACAAGAGTCTGACATTGCTTTCGATATTCAGGCCAAACACTGTTAAAACTTGTATAGTTTAGTTGACGGGGTATTTACAAATGGACCCCTCTGTATGTATGTCTCATATTGTAAGCGAATGATTTTAATTTTAGATTATGGCACAGACCTATCGAAAGCAAAGACATCAATCCATATGTAGGCTCATGTAATGTCCCCTCTCCGTCGTACGCTTTCAAACAATGATGACAGAATGTTCCGAATCATATTAAGCAAACTTATGGTTTATAGCTTAAAAGTTCACATAACTTATTCCTGTCCAACTATCTGAGAATGGATGAACTTCACTTGCATATCGAGTACACCCGCAGTCACTTAAAATGAATACTTTTGTGGTTTTTGTGTCATTTGTTGGCAACTTTTGGCAATAAAACCTTGCAAGCCCAGGCATGTTGGGTACTCTACTAGCAGCATTAGTATTTAAAGAATTATAGAAAGTAAAAAACCTTTTTACTTATCGTATAAATCCTAAAAGAATGTTGCAATAAACGGGAAATTTAGAAATGGCATACGCCGCCTACAATGATTTTAGTGTGAGCTGAGGATTTTATGTGATGTTTTTGTCAATCGTGGAAAACATTAAAATTAATCTTATTATTACTATTATTATTATTTTTCCTCTCATTACAGGTGGTGCTGGTTTTTTTAGTGCATATATGCTACGTACAGCCATCAATAATCGACCATTTCCACGACATGGATACCACGTTCGTACCTTCGTGCCGTGCTTTAGACATTATAAATTTCAAAACACCACATATTTAACGAACAAGGAATTGCCAATAGCACGCGATTTCCTTCAGCCGTCAAAAACTTTTAAAAAGTAACAACTTATTTGGCTTTAAGGGAAAACTTTGTTTGGCAAAATTTATGACGTCTTGCAAGGGGATAGTTCGCATTTCAAATTACATTCCAGCCGCTCGCAAAATCATATGTTACGCCATCTGGGAATTAGGTACCTACAGAACAGCGCAGAACAACAACCAAGGAAATAACAATCGTGGATAAAATAAAATCACATACTGGTCTCAGCTCAAACCAACAATACTAATACTGGACGAACATATCAATTTTGTGTGGCACGCCAATAAACACGTTGAGTGCCCAATCGAGCTATGTTGCAAATGTACTATTCTATGTTGCATGTATGTGTGTGTGTGTGCGAGTTGGTATGTCTGGAGCGTTTAGAGCATTTTTTTAAATGAACCGCTATAAAAATGTGTATTATTAACGCCGAGTTTGGCGTTGCACGAATAGATGAAACTTCGCATAAGTAGCCGACTCGTATATAACGTTCGATCGTTATCACTAAATCAGAGGTTAATAGAGCTTAACGTAATTCCATGCCATCAATTCTCAGTTCAACAGACGAGAGTAGAAACATCATCGTAACCCTTGTAGGTGATAGCAAACCTATTGATCAGCACCCGGCCACAGCTTGGTCGACACGTATAATATTGGCTTCGTTTTAACGTTGCCAATATCGCACCCACAGATAAGTGCCGGTGCCCGATATTTGCGTGCCATCCATCTATCACCGGCCGTTCGATCAGCAATCGTTCATTATGATTGCCATCAAATCGATCGTCACCAGCATCAGTGTACCACGCTAGCCACGATGCCGCACAAAAACGCCTCCACCTCTAACTGCAGCCACCAGACACCTAGGATAGTTGGAAAGCTGGTTCGGACAACACTTGTTACTAACAAAGTACAAGTCTTGGGTGATCTCTTAGTTGGCGTCGAATCCATCATTTTGTGTTTCACAGTTTTTGGAGCTAAGTAGACAGTTTATGGTCGGGATGATCTTAACAATTTCAAGGTGCTTCACCTGCAACTCTGCCATCTGTAATCACTCATTGGCAATGCATAGTTAGGGGCGCTGAGAACAGCAAACAGAATGAACGGAGTTCCCAAGCAGCGTAACACATTTACTTTTCGTGATCGTTATGTCTAGCAGGCTGCTTGACTTCTTTTCGCAGGTAAATTGCTTTAACAAGTTAAATATCATAATTTTGTTACTTTTTACACCAAGCCCGAAAGAGACGACAGGAAGGGGCAGCCGTTGAGGCAAACATAATGCAGTAACTAATACTTAATAGTAGAAACACTTTTCCTCACAGCCATGCGGAACATGTAAGTGTGATCCGAGGAAGATCAGTTCTGATTCGCAATCCTGGTTGCAGCAGTTCAATCTATCAAAGGCGACAGGTATGAATGCCAATTCTAGTAAATCGGAAATACCCCATCTCTGAATCAAACAATATTTTCAAATAATTTCATTCAAAATAAGAGTGATTTTTCTTCGTTTGTCACTGTTGACAACTCTGAACGGTACGTGACATTTAACTAAACCACGCTAAATAGACATAATGCCGATATTTCGGGGCTGCGACTGGCAAGGGGATAGACAGCCTGCCTAATAAACAAACCTCATCTATGTTTAAAATATGTATTTACTTTTATTAATAACACTCACACTCCCCGCCACACTCAGCAGGCCAGGGTACATTGGCAACAAAATCATAAAACTGATTGACGACATAACACACAAATCACAAATAAAACAAAATCGTGCGTTATTTTTATCATCACAGAAGCCTGTCTGCCGAACTGACAGTTTGCTCTTCTTCTCACACAAAGTAGAAAATGAAAAGCTCCTGTTTCTGGAGCAGAGGCGTAGTGGGCCGCAAATACCAACGAACAAAACCGTCAGAACGAAACGTTCCTGGCAGCTACGTGGCATTCCGTCTAATAAACCACAGACAAACAATAAATACTCCGCAAATATTGTATAAAATGAATTTTTATTATTGTTCAAAGATGGCAAATGAAATAAAATGGGCTGAATCCAACTAAAGTGAGGCGAAACTGCCAGACAAACAAAGAGTGAAGTGAACTCTTCACCGGAGGAAAAACGTTGATGCTGAAGTTAAGACAACAACACACAAGCCCTGAGTAGTATGCAAATTTTCCAATTCAGGGGTAATTTATCATCGACGCAAGCAACCGAATCCGTGGAGGTAAACTAACACTTCATGCCTCGGAACAAAAGATTCGAAAACAGAACAACAACAAACCGTTCAGATGAGTAGATTCACACAATATATGGATGATGTTTTCTCAGAACCCCTTAGACGGAGGATTGGAACAAGAAGACGACGAGGGAAAGTCCTGTTCCACCAGCATCAGCAGCATAATGTCAAACAATAGCAAAGTTAACAGCAGCAGTAACGTTGGGGCATGCAACACCCTCAACAAGGATTAATGAGTTTCGTGTGTCTCTTTTACAGACGTTCCGCTTCTCTATGTGTGATTGTGTATGCCATGCCAAAGGAAAACATGAACACGCATATGCCTTCATCTGCAGCTTTTGTTGGCAGCAACATGTAGAGGCAACGTAAACATCATTTTTTAGACACACCAGTGTCTCCTTAACACTAAATATCTCTTAAAGAACACGTTTCCCAAATCCATCATCACTTGTGGTTTTCAAATCCGATGTCTGTGTGTCCTTTGGCAATCGTGCGGAAGATTTCTTATCTTCTTCATATTCCTGGTGTTGCAAGCACTAAACCTTCAACATTTTCGGAAAAGGTTTCACTTGAATCCTTTTTAAATTCGGTGAATGCGCACTGGGGCAAATTGCGTTATCAAGTTTCAAATTGTGTAACACCACGTATCGGTAGAATCATACCGATTCATGTGTGATCATCGTCATCGTAGCAAGAAGAAAAGAGCCAGCGGTTCCTTCCTTTTCTCGAGCCTTTGCAGTTTAGTGGTTAAAACCCATCAATGAACGCGTCTTTGAAATTTCCGACTGTATTTGATTTTATGATTTTGATATACCCACCCCGATATTATTAATGACGATCATGTACTAAGCTGGGGACAGTGGTTCCAAGTAGTGCTGATTCGTTTCAGCTATCGACTGATGTTATGTCTTCCAACAATACTCACAGCGAGCGGAGTAGTATAGTCGGACGGGGCTGACCATACCCAAAACGTATATTTATATCCGACCCCTTTCATTAATAGAATAGATTTTAGATTTGAGGTCAACAGCTGAAATTTAATAGACTCCGGTCTACGTCGTTCAGCAGTAAATATTAGGTTGGGGAAAAAGAAATCCATTATTTTTTCTGAAGATGACTGTACTGATAGATTTCTCGTAAAGTATCGATCAAACAATTTCAGATTTATGCTCGTTGGAAGGATGACATTTCGCAGTAAAAAAAAAATATTTTGCTGTTGTGTAGAAATATACAGACAGCCGCAGCTCGCCTGTATAATAAATAAAGACACGACACGGAGCAGACAGCCTCAGCTCGTCTGCACTCCAAATAAAATAAGACACGGACAGCCGACCGTTCCTGTTGAGTGGTTGTAAGGCACTAATTTTATTTTAAAATATTTATCCTTAGGTTCTACTTAAACAACTCTTTCTTAGCCTAATCTCAAACACAAAATACTTATCAGCAAACTATTTGTTCTAATAATAGAATTTGATCTGTGGAGAGTTTTCCCATCGTGTGCGTCATAAAATCTCACCACCAACAACAACAGTCTTATCAGCGTACCGTGTGGGATTTTAGACTCTTATCTTAAAACACTCCAACGATCAAATCTTCTGTAACACAGAATTATGTTCAAAGTATTTTGAACATGCTGACGACTGGCAAGAAGAGCTGATAAATTATATTTCTGTTCAAAGCATTTTGAACATGCTGACCACTCACAAAGGGATGACAAATACAACATTTATTTTATTTTTAAATACATTGATCCCTTGTGGTGATTTGTTAAACCTACTCATACATTCTTATATAAATCTAAAGCAATGTGAGCAGAATTATTCTATCATAATACATATTACTTATCAACAATAATGAACTATTATATACTATAATTAAGGAAATAATAAATAAGATCAGCCTCTAGGTAACAGCACCCACGATTCGTCGCAGCCAGTTTTCTATGGGACCGCGATCAAAATTTCCTCCACCTTCGTCTACTGGTTTCATCATCCCGGCAACACCATTTCTCTGTGGCGATTTCTTCTTCCATTCTTCATTGACCGGAGGTTTTAATTCATATTTGATGTTTCCACTTACGACTTCTTTAAGGCGTTCTTCTGTTTCCGTGATAAGTACTGATTTGTCCGTTTTCGCATATTTTCCCCTAAATCTGGAGAAGTGATTAAATACATTACAATGTAAATTACCTTCGGGGATTAGTGAACTGTATTCCCTTTTTACAGCAAACGTCACATCATCCTTGGCTTCCAAATCCATATGGACAACATAATTTTCTTCTTCATTGCTTCCTTCTGCAATTCCTTCGACTATGGGGTTAACATCACAATATTCCTCTTCATTCTGGAGATCGACTTCTTGTTCCTGTTTTTCAAGATCGGTGCCGTCATCTTCCTTTTTCATAAGCGGGTCAAACTGCAGGATTTCTTCTTGTCTTTGCTTTTCGTAATCATCTGTTTTATGTTTATTCTCCAGTGGACTGTCTCCATCACTGCTTTTTGTAACTAAATTCCCTCCACAGTGAGGGCTTGCCGGGGGCACCAAAATATCATTGGAGGGTTCCAGCTTATTACACAGCTCCTCCTTTACCTCAAAGTATATGTCCTTCATACGCTTCAATTTGAAGAACATATCTTCAGAAAACTCCACATTTGAATTTTTTGGAATCAAATTTTTGATTCCCGTATATATTGCCTTCAAATATTCCATTTCCGATAGGGCTTTTTCTTTGGACATTGTAGGCAATTCCATTTTCACTTCATCGCATCGCTCAATTAAATAATCAGCTTCATTATATATTTCCTCTAATGCGAAATCATAAATCTTCATGTTCTTGGCGTAGATATGACAATAGAACTCCGGATAATTCCGTTTGATTCCATCCACTTTCTTTACCATGCTTTCACAAATTTGGGTCACCCGCTCCAGATCAGCATTTACTCCTTCATCATTGATTTCGAATGCAAGTTGCTCCAGTTCAGCCAACTTGTTTTTAATAATCTTCACCCATTCCTTTAGTAGACCTTCTGGCCGGAAGGGTATTCTTTCCGTTAAATATGCACATATGGCGTTCAACTCCTGCGCCTCTCGATTAAACCGCCTGTACATTTTCGTTCTCTCCTTCTCATCAAGTCTTTTTTCCCAAGACTCTATGGAGAAGTCTAACTCCATCTCCATTTTATTTTATAAAAACTGTTCACCTAGTAGAACAGAAAATTTAGCAATTCTTGAGCTCCTTACTCAAAATTGCTTTTATATATCTTTTTCACGTTTGCTGGTTCTACTGAGTCTCTTACCACGGGTGGGGGAAAACTCAGTTTTTCGAGGGACCAAAAAAGTGATAAAAATATACAGACAGCCGCAGCTCGTCTGTATAATAAATTAAGAAGACACGGACAGCCGACCGTTCTTGTTGAGTGGTTGTAAGGCACTAATTTTATTTTAAAATATTTATCCTTAGGTTCTACTTAAACAACTCTTTCTTAGCCTAATCTCAAACACAAAATACTTATCAGCAAACTATTTGTTCTAATAATAGAATTTGATCTGTGGAGAGTTTTCCCATCGTGTGCGTCATAAAATCTCACCACCAACAACAACAGTCTTATCAGCGTACCGTGTGGGATTTTAGACTCTTATCTTAAAACACTCCAACGATCAAATCTTCTGTAACACAGAATTCTGTTCAAAGTATTTTGAACAGCTGTTTTTTGTTTGGTGCTGTCAGTTGTTAGTTACAGGCTGTTAAAATGGAAGTGAAAAAAGAAAATTCGGTACATTTTACAGTTTTTCTTCGACAAAGGAGGAAATGCAACACAAGCGACTAAAATTGTGAATGGTGTTTATGGTTTCGATACTGTAACAGCCAATTTTGTACAATTTTGGTCGTAACATCGCCCAGGAGCTAAAAATTCACCATTTACACAAAAAACAGTGGTTTTCTTCTTTTCCAACCTAATATATACGTGATAGAATAGAAAATTCGCCATTTTTCATACAAATATATGGTCGATTTGAACCGCTAAATATTGAACGATTGTCATGAAAAGCGCCATGCTTGTTCCTTGGTCAATATGAAAAATAATATGACCCTTTAAAAAACACTTGTCGTAAGTTAACCAAAACTAAGCCACAAACGAAGTATCGAAATTCATTAAGAATATCTGCGTATTATTCGAGCTGAACATAACATTATGTTAAGTGACTTCAGCAAGTACCCTTTCAATATTTTGAATAATTTATTGAAATGCCATTAACGTCCTGGTAAAGTTGCCCAAATATCTATGTTATTTTAACCAAAATGCAAATATCTATTTATTTTTATACCCTTCACCACACTGTGGTACAGGGTATTATGTCTTTGTGCATATGTTTGTAACAGGCAAAAATAATCGAGATAGACCCATGGTTCCCTTTGAGAATATGCATAGAATCACTTTCTGAGTCGATTTACGCATGTCCGTCTGTCCGTCCGTCCGTCCGTCCGTCCGTCTGTCCATGTTAAATTGTAAACAAAGTACAGGTCGCATTTATGATCCGAATTGGATGAAATTTGGCATAGGTCACTTATTTGGCCCAAGGACGAACCCTATTGAAATTGGGAAAAATCGGTTCAGATTTAGATATAGCTCCCATATATATATTTAACCGATTTAATGTAAACAGTCCCTATATAACTTTCGATTTGCACGAAATTTAGTACAGCCTAATCATTTAGGTCTAGAATGATGTCTGCCAAGTTTCGTGAAAATCGGTCCAGATTTAGATATAGCTCCCATATATAGTTTCGTCCGATTTCATGTAAATGGTGCCCCAAAGTCCCTATATATCTTTTGATTTGCACGAAATTTGGCATAACGTACTGAATTAAGCCTAGAGTGATGTCTGCCAAGTTTCGTGAAAATCGGTCCAGATTTAGATATAGCTCCCATATATAGTTTCGTCCGATTTCATGTAAATGGTGCCCCAAAGTCTCTATATATCTTTCGATTTGCACGAAATTTGGCATAACGTACTGAATTGAGTCTAGAATGGTGTCTGCCCAGTTTCAAGAAAATCGGTCCAGATTTAGATATAGCTCCCATATATAGTTTCGTCCGATTTCATGTAAATGGTGCCCCAAAGTCCCTATATATCCTTCGATTTGCACGAAATTTGGCATAACGTACTTAATTGGGCCTAGAATGATGTCTGCCAAGTTTCATGAAAATCGGTCCCGATTTAGATATAGCTCACATATATAGTTTCGTCCGATTTAATGTAAATGGGGCCCCAAAGTCCCTATATATCTTTCGATTAGCACGAAATTTGGTACAGCCTAATCATTTAGGTCTAGAATGATGTCTGCCAAGCTCCGTGAAAATCGGTCAAGATTTAGATATAGCTACCATATATAGTTTCGTCCGATTTCATGTAAATTGTGACCAAAATCCATATATATCTTTCGATTTGCACGAAATTTGGCATAACGTACTGAATTAAGCCTAGAGTTATGTCTGCCAAGTTTCGTGAAAATCAGTCCAGATTTAGATATAGCTCCCATATATAGTTTCGTCCGATTTCATGTAAATTGTGCACCAACATCCATATATATCTTTCGATTTGCCCGAAATTTTGCACAACGTACTGAATTGAGCCTAGAGTGATGTCTGCCAAGTTTCGATAAAATCGGTCCATATTTCTATATAGCTCCCACATATAGTTTCGTCCGATTTCATGTAAATGGTTCACCAAAGTCGCTATATATCTTTCGATTTGCACGAAATTTGGCATAACGTACTGAATTGAGCCTAGAGTGATGTCTGCCTTGTTTCGTGAAAATCGGTCCAGATTTAGATATAGCTCCATTTTATTATAGATTGATTTTATGTAATTGACGCACCAAGGAACCAATAGGAACAAAACGTTCTAAAGTTAGTATAACCTAACCTGTGACAAGTTTGTTTGAAATCGCTTAATATGTGGATATAGCTTACATATATTTTTTCGCCCGATATCAAGCAAATTGGGCATCATACTCCTCATGTTAGTCAGATTGACATCAAATTTTGCACAGCGTACAAAATTGAGCATAGAATTACGTAGTTGCGTTTTCTAGAAGTACAGACATAGTCAACCGGATGACCTATTAATATTTGTTTGAAGTCGATTTACACACTTTATGGACAAATCTAGGTAGATTCACATTTAGATAAATATCACATATTTTATTTCATCCAATTTCATGTTAATAGTCCTGTTTAATGTACCCATAGTGGTGAAGGGTATCCTAGAGTCGGCCCCGTCCGACTTTACTACTTTCCTTACTGGTTTAGTATGGGTATTTTAATTTAACAATATATAGTCATAAAAGTTCGCGCACCCTTCAACTAGAAACCATTTGGTCCTGTTGACCACAGTGTCACTTCAATAGCTACTCACAATCGCCCGTACAAATTCACACTAACGAAAACGGCCAACATTTATTAATGGCCACACACATACTGGAACGAACATTTGCCTTCCTAGAGAGCACATGGAGAAAAAGGTGTTGTCCGAAGAATATGAGAATCATTTATCAGTTGCAAATTTGTTAAACTTGTTGCACAAAAGAACTTTTTCATGTCACTTGACGGGGCTACTGTTACGTTTTTCTTCCTCTATGCGTTGCGTGGAATGAATGATGATGGCGATTAAAGACGAGTGATATGAGGGTTAAACAACAAAAACAACAATAAACCGAACAAAAGTCTACTTTTGCACACACAAAACAAAAGGATGCCAAGAGTGTGTGCGTGCAACCATCGCAAGGAGTCACGTTGAAAGGCCACCAGTCTGTCTGGGGTGCAAAGTAGCAACAAGTAGCAGCAGCATCAGCCACAACAACTGGACGAAATCTACGAACACACAGTGAAGTGTTAACATGAGATTAATGATGGCTGGTCTTTAAGAGCAAATACAATATTTGTCTTGTCAGGAACCCAAAGCAAACATACATGCCCCCGCACTCCGCTCCGAGATCAGTTGACGTCCATAATGCGAAAATTTCAGGAAAATCTATCTCAATCTACTTGCAGATATCCCGAGAATTGATATGGACAGAGCGATATTAAGTAAATATTTAATATTTTGCCAACTAAACGCAAAAATTTCGGCAAGGATATCGACACCCTCAAACGAAAATTGTTGCAAACAGTTTTCGACATTGGCACTTTCACATTTTGCCAATCTTCTAGACGGACACTTCACTATCTAAGTGTGCAGAGCTGTGGCGGCTTGTGTTAGACCACTGCTCTATGCTTTTCATAGCCTTCAAATGGCACCCTTAAAATGCGTCGACGACACAGCCTGCAACCGAAGTGTGCAAATAGTTTTATTTGTTTGCATGTTCGTTGAAGTAGGAAATTGGTTTAAGTGTTAGTTAAATTGGCAGCAAAATGGCTTTTTCAATTTATACTCAAACTAAAGATTGAATAAAGCATGTTCAGTCACACTAGATTACAAGTTGCGGACGAGGCTTTTACGATCTGATTCGTATGCCAGTTTGAAGAAAACGTAACACTGAAATACGGTTTAATAGTCGCGAAAAAACAAATAGAAACATGAAGATATCGGAAAATTAAAATAATTAAATTTTGAATTAAAACAATTTTTTTTTTAATTTTCGATTTTTTTAGTATGGTTAAGAGGATACGGTTTTGCCTTAATCTTCTAAAATATACGACGCTTTCTTCTGCAAATTCTTTTAGATGGTTGTTAAATATCGGTAGATTCATCTGATACGAGTTTCGACGTCATTAATGGCCAAATATATTGCACTTACAATACATAAAAATTATCAATATTGAAAAGCTTGCAATTCGCGAATTAGTTGAAATCAGTTGATGCGCATGCGATTTTCGTATAAACCGAATCAATGTCTTTCAATAATTATGAATTTTGCGATGTTTAATATAGCGGTCAAAGTGTGCCACTCGATACACTTTACTATGCAAAAACCCTAAAAATGGCTAAAAATCACGCAACGTGCATACGATTTGTATGCGCATCCGATTTCAGTAATCTCCTATGAAAATACACAAAAGGACACCTATTTTAAAAAGATCGGTTAAGAACCGCGGATGTGCCTCCACAATCAATTTTGGATAAAGTACGCATATTATTCGCGTATCGATGAATTTTTGACCTATTTCCACACAGATTCGCGAATTTGACAATACAAGCATAAATGCATGTAAAATTAATTCGAAGAAAACCGCGATTATTTACGCGAATTTGTCAAAATAAGTTTTTGCAGTTTTTCCCACATTCAAGGTACCTGTATCCGCCGTTTTATTGGGCGGAATTGAACATGAATGGGCTCATTAGATCCGGCACGTAAAAAAACCAAAATCACGCGGGGTTCCACGGAATTTGAATGGAGTTTGTTAATTTTAGACTCAAAAAATATGTTTTTTATAAAAATTTACGCACCAAATTTTCGTCTTTGGAACCCAATTGCAAATAAGCTACAGTGAGCACATTCATGAGATATACACTAAACGAAGCAGAATCACGAGTTCTACAATCCTATAATTAGTTTATTCTATTATCTGGATGCGCATCCTAATTATAAGAAAAATTAAAAAAACACGGAAAATCCGGCTTCAAAATGTCAGCATCCATTTTGGGTGGATGCAGTGATTACATCGAAAAATCATACATTAGAACCATATTGTCCATGGGGTATTCTGCAACTTAGTCACTGATCACATGTGCGTGCGTTGTGTAGTTTAGCCACAAATCAGGAAGGAACACAAAAAAACTCGTTGGCTTCAACACATTTTCACCCATTTTTTTACATTACCACCATCACAGCTTCCACGCAACTTATTATTTATTACCAATATTTTAAGATTTTGACAAGAACACTTCATTTTATAGAATTGAATTTTAATTATATGCAATATGTTCATATTTCGCGAGTTATAACCTTGCAAACCCCAGCTTCAAGGAATTTAAAAGATTTTTGTAACTTCCCATATATATATATATATATATATCAAATGCTTCTTCAGGATATAATAACAAACAGTATCTAATAATAATTCAACAAATGTAGAGATTCAAAATGTTTACATTAAATTGTTTTTTTCATCCTGGCCTTAATTGGTTGAAAATTATTGAATGGCTGAATTGCAACCAAAAATTATAGCTTTAAGCAATTTTTACATATTTTTCGATTTTTAATAATGTCTAGTAAAAAGTAGGATATTGTGTGAAAATTGTAAAAAGAGTTCAACCCACACCATCATAACAACGGTTTTGCTGTTTTCGCGGATAATCATACATTCTAGCTCGCTCACTTAGCTGCCTCTCTTACACCTACAATTGTTATCTAATTCACATATCTGGGCATTCAATATTTCTAAGCTCATATATCTCATTTTATTTAATATTTTGATAAAAACTATTTATAACATTATATATTTAATATATTTTTTTAGATAAAAAATATTTTAACAGGATGGACCAAATGTACTCCAGCTGCCATTTCCCGAAAGGATGTACCTATTCTAAATACGCAATAACATTTTCCAATCAGCTGAAATAAAAAATACATTTAAAAAATGTTTAATGTTTCTTTTGTAAGTGTAATTCTGATAAAAATAAGGATAAATAATAAAACAATTAGAGTTAGAAAATTAAAAAATGTGTTTTAGTAAAAAATGGTTTCCGAACCCGTAATTTTAGAAACATATTTTTCGAAGTCTACATATTATAAGATAACTCAGCGATTACTTAACCGATTTTCATAAATTTTGCACCATTCGATCGAGATAAGATTTACAATGTACAAAGCTTGAATGAAATTGGTTACTCCATTCGGGAGTAATCGTTCTCACCGCAAAATGTCAATTTTCTCTTATATAACATAAGATTATGTATTTATTGTCAGTATGTGATAAATTTAAAGAATTTCCTCGATCGAATGGTGCAAAATTTATGAAAATCGGTTAAGTAATCGCTGAGTTATTTGCATTTAAAGTCAACCATCTTGCGAAATAACCCTGCTGTTTGGTACTGGGCGCCTATTACCTCAAAATGAAAAATCACCCAAAAATGCATTTTTCACAAAGGGTAATTTTTGCTTTCGTGCTGCTGGTTTGTAACGACAACTATAGCATACTTTTAGGCAAAACACAGTCTGTGTGCAGTCCGATTTTTAAATTGATAGGTGATTGTTTCTTTCAACTTCAAATGCAAATAACTCAGCGACTACTTAACCGATTTTCATAAATTTTGCACCATTCGATCGAGGAAATTCTTAAAATTTATCACATATTGACAATAAATACATAATCTTATGTTATATAAGAGAAAATTGACATTTTATGGTGAGAACGATTACTCCCGAATGGAGTAACCAATTTCATTCAAGCTTTGTACATTGTAAAACTTTAGATTTCCCTCGATCGAATGGTGCAAAATTTATGAAAATCCGTTAAGTAATCGCTGAGTTATTTGCATTTGAAGTTGAAAGAAACAATCACCTATCAATTTAAAAATCGGACTGCACACAGACTTTGTTTTGCCTAAAAGTATGCTATAGTTGTCGTTACAAACCAGCAGCACGAAAGCAAAAATTACCCTTTGTGAAAAATGCATTTTTGGGTGATTTTTCATTTTGAGGTAATAGGCGCCCAGTACCAAACAGCAGGGTTATTTCGCAAGATGGTTGACTTCAAATGCAAATAACTCAGCGACTACTTAACCGATTTTCATAAATTTTGCACCATTCGATCGAGGAAATTATTACAAGTTATCACCTATTGACAATAAATACATAATCTTATGTTATATAAGAGATATTTGACATTTTGCGGTGAGAACGATTACTCCCGAATGGAGTAACCAATTTCATTCAAACTTTGTACATTGTAAAACTTTAGATTTCCCTCGATCGAATGGTGCACAGTTTATGAATATCGGTTATATAGTCGCTGAGTTATTTGCATTTGAAGTTGAAAGAAACAATCACCTATCAATTTAAAAATCGGACTGCGCACAGACTGTGTTTTGCCTAAAAGTATGCTGTAGTTGTCGTTACAAACCAGCAGCACGAAAGCAAAAATTACCCTTTGTGAAAAATGCATTTTTGGGTGATTTTTCATTTTGAGGTAATAGGCGCCCAGTACCAAACAGCAGGGTTATTTCGCAAGATGGTTGACTTCAAATGCAAATAACTCAGCGATTACTTAACCGATTTTCATAAATTTTGCACCATTCGATCGAGGAAATTCTTTAAATTTATCACATACTGACAATAAATACATAATCTTATGTTATATAAGAGAAAATTGACATTTTGCGGTGAGAACGATTACTCCCGAATGGAGTAACCAATTTCATTCAAACTTTGTACATTGTAATGTGTATTCCAAACCTAGACCGATGTGGGAGATATCGGTCCACTCCTTTTGGTATATCCGCCATAAAAGCGTAAAATGTTGCTGAAAATGTATTTTATAATATCACGTGAGCGGACTATCCGATTTGAAGCAAAGTTTGCAGAACCTATTATTATAACCATGACTGTATAATGTTGCAAGATGGGACCAGTCAGTTCACTTCCTCAAGTACCTCCCCCACAAAGGGTCAAAATTTTGAAAACTTCTACATCTCATGGGAAGCGAACGGAATATCCATTGTCTCTTCAGAAGTTCTTTCCACGGCGCCATTCAAATCGGAGCGAAATGTTGCAAGATGGGACCAGTCGGTTCACTTCCTCAAGTACCTCCCCCACAAAGGGTCAAAATTTTGAAAACTTCTACATCTCATGGGAAGCGAACGGAATATCCATTGTCTCTTCAGAAGTTCTTTCCACGGTGCCATTCAAATCGGAGCGAAATCTGCCTTAATTTGTATGAAAAATAGATTTTTATTATTTAAAGACATGAGAATTCCGGGACTTTTCAGCTTTTGTTAAGCGATTTCCAATCCTGTGTTTCAATAGATGGCGCTATCCACATGCCTTTAAAAATATTGTAATTTGAAGCATACTTTTCGGCGCAAATAAGTCGTTACTCACTTGAAATCCAAACAAAATAAAGAAATGCCTGTTTTTCTTTTTTGATACATTTATTTATTTTTATTCAACTATAATATGTATACAAAGGCTTCAGCCGAATAAAAAGTAAAATAATAATAAAAACGGGAATATGTTGAATCATCCGACTCATCTAGAACTAGAACTGCAGGACCTGCAAAGACAAATAAAAAATAAATATTAATACACATAAGGGTAACGACGATAAGATAGATACATTTGAAATGGATATGTAGGACATCAAATCTATATAAAGTAGTCCGAATATTTATGTATTTGTTATCTTATACATGACTGTACCATTGTTCAAATTAATGGATTGGTTATAAAAAAAACTGTTGTATTTCTAAGTATTTGACGTTTTCGACGTTTACAAATTTTTGACAGTCTGAAACCTTTTGGTAGAATCCTAAGCATCTTCGACTAGCCTGGCACTTAGCGTCGAGATTCGCTTATCAACGATTACTTAGAGATTGATAAATACGAACACGACGTTGGTGTATAAATCATAACAGAATTGTCTTCTATTGAATGGCCAATTTTACCTTTTGTAGAAAACGACAAGATGTTGATGTTGAACACACGAGCGAAGTACATTGTACCCATGTATGTAAGTATATATTTGCAACTAATGATCCTTAAGACAATTATAAATATCCAGATGTCTGTGCGGAATATTACCTTCATATGGCGGTGCTGTTTTCCGCTCCGTAAGCAAAGAATTTCCACTTGTGCCAATTTAATTCTGGTTTTTAATATTGTTATAGCTGTTGCCATTTCCCATTTCCCTTGCTAGCGGAAAAATGCCGAACACAGGCACGTCTCTTCGTTTCCATCCACGCACATTCGTCTAAGTGGAGTGGTGCGTTCGGAAAAATCCATAAGCAACTTCCAAACTGCCTTGACATATTAGATTACGCTGCCAATGTGTGTTTGGGTTATTAGGTTATGTTTTTTCTGGTTTGCAAAAAAAATGAAATCAAACAAACAAGTTCAACAGCCGGAGTGGTGGGCGAGCGAGCGTTGGCGACTGTTGCTGTGTGCGTTGCTGTAAAGTGTAAAATTTGTGTGTACTTTTGCGGGTAAATGGTTTGGATTACATTTGCCTGGAATCGAAAAACAATTTCAGATTTGCACACACTGGATAAGCGTGTGAGTTGCGTAACTGTCGTTGGAGGGTGCGGTGAGGCGGGTGCTGGTTCAATTGTGTTAGTTGCCTCCAACGGCAATGGCTTTGAAATGTAATAGCAATGTGACAGCTGATATTTATGATAAATGTCAACAATACACGTTGTTTATTGTTTGTTGTTGTTGTTGTTCTTGTTCCTGTTCCTGTTGTTTGTCTTTGTTTGGTTGGCGATTATGGCATGTAACAGTCAAACTGAAGTATTTTAATTTAGCATTTGAATTCAGCATCACTTTACGATGTGAATCGACCCTTAGGGTTGAACGTAGTTTGCCAATTTCAAGTGTATAATGTTCGCCAATTGCAGCCTATGCCGCTGTTTAATGGATGGATTGACGGGTTTGGGTGTTTCATTTGATTAGATATGATTAAAGGAAAAGTGGGATCGATACGTGCCATTTTTATTTTCAACGTTAATACGGAGATTGATTTGCATTTTTAATGATGTTTCTTGGATGAGGTGTGGGGACTGGGTATATTTGTAAATAGTTAAGCGTTTCTCCAAGGAGTGGCATGCAAATGAATTGTGTAACAATACCCTACATAGCTATGTTGTAGGGATATTAGAGCTTTAAGTGAGCTCAAGAGTTTGTTATGTCACGAAATAATGGTCCTAGACCCATCATTTAGTATAACCAATACTCACGAAATTTTGCATCTTCGTTCGGTTAGGGTCAAAGAGATCCCTATTTAGTAATGATCGGTTAATATTTTACACAGAGAAAGGGACCTAACCAAGGAACACGCATGGCTCTTTTCATGATAATCGGTCAATGATGATAGTAAGAGCCCCAACAATTGTACCAAATCCTTTAAAAATTCGATATAGATTAAATTTTGTATTACACATATAGAATACCTATCGGTAGTTTTGTGTTTTTAAAAGTTTTTTTATGCATAAATTTTTATTTATATGTATTTTTAAAAAATAAATACAGTAATCGTAATGCATACTCCGTTGCAACTATTTTATTAAAGAGAGGTAAAGAGAACAGCGTCAAAAACGTACACATGGCTATTTAAACCATCCCCATAACTAAAACGTCTACATTTTTATGATGTGTTCAAAGATATTCTTAGGGCTGGTATTTTCAAAGAGAAAGGCATTCTACAAAGAAATTCCTGAATCAACAATTCATTTGAACAAAAATGTTTATTTAAAAGTAGGTAGTCATGTAGCAACTGAGTTCATAAGAATAAATTAAGAAGTTAAACCACAAAAAATAAAAGCTGAAATCCAAAAGAAAATACTGAAAGGTTAATACGAAGCTGGGTATTGTATGCAGGTTACAGTTGGATAAAAACGACATTTGTATTGTTACATTTTTCGGAAGCAGCATGGGGAAATGACCCCTCTCGACATATTCCATAAACAATTTGCCCCTTGACAACTTGAAAAATTGCTATACCTCAAATTAATTAATTAAAAACTATTGAACCCTGAGGAACCACCAACATTAGAAGGCGACTGATGTGCACACCACAGCAAAATTCACTGAAAAATGTACATAAAATAAGGTTGAATCATTATATGGAAACCGTTGCTAACAACGGGAACAATATATTTCAAACATCATAGAAGGACACCAATGCGCAAAATTCCAATGGTCTATCTTAATGTGGTCCTTTTGACCAATTTTAAGTTTTTTTGACTGTCAAATATATGTAAACGTCATATATTTTTAAATTTTAAATTAATAGTAATACACGTCATTTATTTCAATATGATGGTGATCATATACAGTTATTTTCAAGAATATATAATCTTTTTAGATATTTCAGACATATTTACCTACGCTTCAGTCGTTATTGATCGGAAATGTAATTTGTGTTCTGACGAACCAGATCTGACCTTAATTAATACAAGACCTATGGCGAAGTCGCTGAATCGTAAGCTGATCTCCGAGGTATTCTAAGGTTATAAACTGCATGTCAGTCACTAAATCGTACTCGTAAAATGTACGCTCATAAGTATTGTGGATACAAGTTTCTTTTAATTTTGAATTCCACCCACGTTCATTTTACGGAGTTGATTAAAACAACAGACAAGTAGTGGTCAACTAAAGATTTCAGCATTTTAAGGGCCTTTGCTTCATACTGCATTTTCCTTGTGGCCAATGCGACCAAATTATTTTCCTGAAAGGAATGCTTCGTTCTTTACAAATACAAATGAAATCGGTTTGTTCGATTCTCCCTACGCAGAAGTGGGACGAGTTTTAATAAAGGAAATGCTTCCAATGTAATAAAAAGGGAAAGGAATTGAATTCACAAGAAATATTCGTTTTGTAAATTTTGTATGATGTAAGGGCAATAATATTGTGTCATACCACATCGAAACCGAGGACAACTACTCGTACAGAAGTGGTAAAAATACACAATTGTTTGTAATTTTTTGTGAGTTGTTTCTTGCAGGGGCTGCAGCGAACACATATACTTAGGTAATCCTCGTCTCGGTTCAAGGATTCCGTATTTGATTCGTTTTTTGTCTAAATTTCAAATTTAAATTAAATCACTTCGTTTGCTTGAGTGCTCTGATGGGTGTGGGTGGCAGCTGCGCTGTCTGACGAATATTTATTCTTTACATTTCAAGTATTTGCCAAAAAAAAATATTTTTTTTATTTTTCTTGTCTTTTACAACCAAATAATGTATATTTGGTAACTAGCGAGACACCTCCCAGCCAACCTTGTGCCCACAACGTCATTAGCACCATCATCATCGTCATTACTTGGGAACAAACGAGCAGCGTTCTTTCACATTCTGACATTAGCAAAGTGAAAATTAGCCTACCTTAAGGGTAAAAGTGTCGGCAAAACATGTGGGTGAGTGGGCGTGTGTGGCTTATAGTCATGTGTATTTGATTTACGACTCTTCCCACACATCCCCTGCCTACTTGGACGTTCGCATAAGCACAATTCTCCCAAAAATCCAAAGGATATTTATGATTTTGCTTCGGTTTAAAGATGATGCTGAGGGGTCCTCCTTTTTATTTTCGGTTGGAATTGCAACTCTTAGGAAGTCTGCAAAAAAATTCAAATATTTTGTTCTTCTTGTTGCCGACATTTGCCTACTGAAAAAATGAAACGTTCATTTCGTCATATCCTTAAAATATTAAAAGCCTCACAAGCAATTGCCAACAACAGCACCAGCGACCAACACAGGATCTGAGAGAAGGAAGGCCATCGTTTTGCTGCGTCTGCTGAGCTGGAGTAGTTGTCCCTGCCATCACTAGCGCCGTTTGGTGTTTTCGTACTTTCTTCCTTGTGTCTGCTAAGGCGATTTAGCAAATTAAAAGGTTTTTAATGCTTGCAAGAGTTTTGTCTTGCTCTTCGCGCCCTGCACCACGAACTGGGCGTTCATGACTTATGTTCATATTCATAACTTGCTGAAAATCCTTGCCTAAGAACGAGGAGGTAGCTGACACCATGGTGAAGGCGGTTGTAGTTAAAGTAGTGCCGTCGTCAGCGTGCGGGATAAGGTAGGTGTGCACATGTACGGGTCCCTCTGAACGTTGTAAACGATAGATTTATTATGTATGTATGCCGATTTGTAAGAAGAATCCGAGACAAATACATCTGAATCGAAATGCTTTTAATTGTGCGTCTATGTGTGTGGAAGAAAAAGCGGTTCACATTCCCGTTGAAAAGTAAAGTTATGCTTACTTTACCAAAATATTCATTTTCTCAAGTATTCACTTCGTTTCCTGGAGGAATAGGTTGAGTAAGCAATTGAAAGTTCTGGAAGTGTTTATGGATTTGGCAGCAGGATGCATTAAAGTATTTATCGAGGAAGTCAGACACTCACACTTGTATATACATTGTTGGTCGCATGGGTTAGCCAGTATTACACCCACTCACTACGAATTTTTAAAACATACAAACTTACTTTGTAGAAAATAATTGTCAGCTGCAATACCAGTTTCATCAAAAAAGGATTCAAAATCGAATTGTTTCTAATTGAGTATTTTTTTCTGCTAAGCTTATATTTTGCCTTAACTTGGATATTTGATTGAATACATGACTGTAATTAAGCCATTAATATTAAATTTTTAATATATTTAGCTATCAATTTGAACGGGCACGATAACTCAAAAACTAATAACCCAATCGATTTCAAATTCTTACACGTTTCTCGCTATCGTATGAACTAGGATAAAGCCAATAAAAAATCGGCGATTTTTCAAAAATATTTAAAAAAAAAAAAGTTCCGCCATTTTGTTAATTTTATAGAGAAGTCAATAATCCTAGTTCATACGAGAGCCAGACATGTACTCTTTCTACCACCGTTGGAATTTTCGTATTCCGATGTTCCAGTGAGGAGTTATCATGGCCGCCATCAAAAATAAGGACTTGTCTTTAATTACAAAAAACAACAACAAAACAATAACAACAATTTTTTGTAAATTATTTTTCTTCTCTTTTAAATCTTCAAATATATATGAGCAAAGTTACAAACCTTAACAAGCATTGGTATTGATTTACCAGCCCATTGAAAATCTTGAAAAATTAAAATCAAGGATGGGGGGGGGGGGGGTTCCCTTAAAGTCTTTCGAATTAGAGGACTACACTTGGATGTACTCCAATAGTAGGAAGAGTATATTAATTATTGCAACACCTAGAAATATTCGTCGAAGACATCATGTCGACATGCAATACTTCTAGTTCAAGTTTTGAAATGTGTCCCACTTTTGCGTTTTTAATTAGTGTGACCAACACTGTAAACTCTCAAAAATGTTTTCGCGTAACTTAGAACGGTAAGCGGAGTGATTTTATACTTTTGTATGGACAAAACGCATTTATAGAACAGGCTCATGTATCATAGAGAACACAGCAAAGAAAAATTGAATTTACCCCAACCCATGTTCGCTGAACGATTTGCACAGGCAAATTCTTTTATAATTTTGCCTACCATCAATGAAATGTCATCGCTTTCGTAATTTGAGTTGTTTGCTTTAAAGGTGTCTTTATATGGAATCGGGCTCTTTTTGTTTTAGTTCATTTTCCTCAATGACTTGCATATACCCAATTCCATAGATACAACCACCTAACTTAAACTATTACAGCAAAGCCTGGATGATACTGTCAGTAACGAAATTATAGAAAAAAACAACGAAATAAATTTAAATACTCTGTCTGTTCCTCTGTCTGTCGCCCGATCTATCTGTGTGCACGAGAGAAAGTAATTAAATCTGATTTCCACAGACAACGCGAAACAAAATTTTGGAAATTCTTGTGATTTGCTTGTTTGTTTGCAATCACTTCACAATGTCATGCAATGACTTGACAAAATAAAAAAACAAAATGAAAAAACCACCCAGCATCAACGACTAGCTCCGCTCAGCAAGAACACAAGATAAAACCAAATGGTGGAATGGAGCAGACGCGGTCGTTAATGGTCCAGGAGTGGGAGTGAAGTGTTTGTATTAAATTGGTAAATTAAGAAAAAAAAACGCGATAGACACTGAGATGTCCCATGATTCGCTTCAATTAAATCGGCAGTTATTGGGAGAGAATTAAGAAAGAACACAACCATACAGCTCCACAGTCCCCAGGCTTCACAGCAATACTCCACAAATTGAGGTAGCACACGCACTTCTTCAATGATTTGACATTAGTGCACGCACGTACATTCTCTACAGTCTGTAAATGTTCCCCACAGAAAGAAAGATGGATTCAATTTAAAGACTTATTTATGAAACAAACAAAAAACATCTCATTGATATATGCAACAGAAGCAAGAGCGAGTTTTCCTCTCTCAAAAAGTTTCAAATTTAAACGTTATTAAAAAAGTTCTTGCTTTAGTTCGATTCACATTCAATACTCTTGAACGGATATTTCATCCTATTCCGTTCAAATCATTCCACCGCCTTCCTGTCTGCCATAGAATGTACAAAAGTCAAAGGGAATTTGAAAATAATCGAATGCTCGAACGAGGCTCTGTCTCCTTGGAGATTAATCAGCGAAATTTTTTAATTTAAATTGCAATGAATGTTGGAGCAGCACATTCTACGATAGTAATACAGAAAGACAAATATATTAGTACAGTACTGTCAGAATATTGTACTTGCAATTGTGAATGATAAGCTGGACAACACTGTTCAAATTGAGCCAGCAGGAGGAAATGTGACTAATGACTATAACTTAAAGATCTACAATAAAATATGCCAAATTTTCGTTCGTGAATTGCTTCAAGTCTTAGTTTAAAAATGAGAAGAAGAAGAAGAAGAAAAAAAATGAAAATGAAACAAACCGCGAAAACCCCAAAATTAAAATAAATGTACGCACGTCGACTGGGTGCATAGTGCGGTCGGCAAACGTCAGTCATTTAGTCAAACAACATTTAAAATTAACACTTCAGAACACATAAATTATGACAGCATTTTGGGAACTGCAAGCATAAAAAACAATTCGACTTTCATCACTCATACGACCAAGCATCCCGTGCTGCCATGCATGAAGCTGAGAATGCGAAAAACAGGTACTTATTATCCGAAAAATATACCCAAACGAGAGCGCTTGGCATGAGGGTGTGCCACATAATGACATGCACGGAAACACTCCGCAAAGTGGGGCAAAAATAAACATCGCGATATCAAACCACACTTATTTTTGTGGCCTTAGAAGCTGTACCATGGAATGGTATGCAGATTCGAAAACGGAAACAAATAAAAGCAAACAATGGAAATCAGACATGACAGAGAGACAAGAAGAAAAAAATACGTGTATGTATGCACATATGTATATATATTTTTTGTGAAAAACAGCTATTAAGTGCACACACATAAATCCTGTTACCATGTTCGCTGTTACGTCCGCCACGGCTAAGAAGCATTGCAGTCGCACCAAAAAAAATTGAATGAATTATGAGTTGGTGGTTGGGTTGATTTCGCTGTGTCGGTAACAAGAAACGCATGTTTTTAATGAATTATTTAATGAATTATTTAAAAAAAGAAAAAACAAAAGAAAAGAAAAATGAAATGAAAATGCCAAACAACAAGAATGCAGTAGACATACATAAATACAAGTTTCTACTGCAAACACACTTTAGAATTCTTAAAGCTAAACGCTATTGACGGTCATTTACGCAATGTAACATAAATTAAAATGTTCCGGCATTTAATTTCATTGACAGCTCTATCGACTTATCTCCCTGTTCAGCATCTCCTGCTGCAATGTTTATTTTTTTTTTCTTTTTTTTTGGCAAAATTCATGATTTGGACACTAATGACTAATCGTTATTTTCGTGGAGTGCATTCGTGGCTTTCCAAATTGCGGGCCCATATAGTCCTGATGTAAAAGTGCAATTAATGGATTGTGCATCATTATATTGTATGGAATATATATGTTGATTTGGTAATTTAGTCACTACAATGATATACTAATGGCACTTATCATCGAACTGTAAATTTCATTACCTCGCTGAGACGTCTTGTTATGCTCAGTGTGGCTTTATTGGATGTCTCTTTTATTACTTCGATTGTTGCCAATTCGTTGACTGTAAAAACAAATGCGCCTTTCACAGAATTTGAACTAAAATGCCAAAATTGCAACATTATAAAAATCTCTGAGGATGCTTCAATTAAACAAAACCAAAAACCACACAACTCCCCCTGACATATCAAAAATCGCACAAACACACTCTACCGATTCACTTGAATATCCTTTTGTGGAAAAGGTTGGGGTTTTTGGCTATTCTTCTATGTTTGTCATTCACACAAAAACAAAGGCAAGGTGCACCATTTCTTGTTTTCTTCTTTGCTGACTTTTTTACAAATAAAAAACATGTTCGTCATAATTCTTCAGTGTTGCTTTGTCGTTGTTGCTGGTCCATGCCGTCTTTTGTGTACAGATTACAAGAGCAATGCATGCATTTGCAAGCAATTAATTAGGGCTTTTCATTGAAATGAACATCCTTGGGGAGGAAATTTAGAAACAAGCAAAGGACCTCTTATGTTCCCATGAATACGGCATTCAAATAAAAGGAACCATTATACCCGATGTTATTTATTCCTTAACTTTTCGGTTGTATTTGCGGTGCCTCAAATAAAACAAAATCAATTACAGACTTCAGGTTTATTGTTGCTGACCCAACCATGCTATGTACACACGGCCAATTGAGTGTGAGCGGTTACTCCTTACATAGGTTGCTTCGTAAATCGTCGTCCTTTCAATTTGGATGCAAATCGGAGATGTGCAGTTCTTTCATAATGCTCTCGTCTAGTCGGCTTCTTAAGTAATTGTCTCTGCGTTTCTTTTGGCCAATGTACCACCTGTGGCTATTTGTGATTACACTTAACTTGGACATAGACATTGCAACAGAGTTTTGTTGGGTGTAACATCACCAAGGGAACCGTCTCTGTTGACCGGCGCCTTGTGTCATGCTTTTTGCACATGCACATGATGATTACTATAATTTTGAAATGATGATTCGGATTCGATGCGTTTCGGTTTCTATACCTGCAGTCGAGGGCTAGGCCGCTTCCGTATGAATGTGTGCTATATGATTGATCTTTCATAGCTAATTTAAATAAAGTGAGTTACTATTTTTAGTGCCAGACAAAATGTTAATGGTACACATGGCTTGATTTCTAAATATTGATCACATTTCAAACCTGGAACTGGAACTCGGAATATCCCTGTCTACAACAACTGAAACAAAAACTATATTTAAAAGTCTTGCTGTTTTGTTTTTTAGCTCTAATTGTAAATTTGAGAAACAAGCGGTTATATCTCTGCCGACGTTAAATACAGATTCTGACCGATTGGGTTACATATATGAGGCCCCCACCCCTTCATTGATTTTTAATTTAAAAGATTTTCAATGGGTTGGTAAATCGACACCAACGCTTGTTAAGGTTTGTAACTTTGCACATATATTTGAAGATTTAAAAGGGAAGAAAAATAATTTACAACATTTTTGTTACTATTTTGTTGTTGTTTTTTGTGATTAAAGAAAAATCCTTATTTTTGACGACGGGCATGATAATTACTCATTGGAACATCGGAATCCGAAAATTTCAACGGTGTTAGAAAGAGTGCATGTCTGGCTCTCATATGAACTAGGATTATTGAATTCGCTCAAAAATTAGCCAAATGGTGGACAGTTTAAAAATTATTTTTGGAAAATCGCATATTCTTGACCACAAACTAATTTAAAAAATTAGGAAGATCTTCACCGATTGGATTTATTGTAGTTCATACGATAGCTATGCACTCACAGAGAAGCGACCCAAATTTTGAAATCAATTGGGTTATTAGTTTTTGAGTTATCGTGCCAGCCATTCTCAAAAACCCTGTTTGCAGAAAAACTCGTTTAAAGGTTGAGAAGCCCTCTTGCCATCACTTGATGCTAATGAACTAGGATTCGCTCAAAAATTACCCAAATGGTGGACATTTAAAAAAAATAGTTTTGGAAAATCGCCTTTTTGAGCACAAACTAATTTAAAAAATAAGGAAGATCTTCACCGACTGGATTTATCCTAGTTCATACGAAAGCTATGCACTCACAGGGAAACGACTCAAAATTTGAAATCAATTGGGTTATTAGTTTTTGAGTTATCGTGCCCGCAATTCTCAAATTTTTACAGAAAAACTCGTTTAAAGGTTGAGAAGCCCTCTTGACGTCACCTGATACTAACACAATAAATCGACTATACCTTCAAAAATCGTTGAGATTTTCAATTGAAATTATATTGTGCAGGTTCGAAATAAATCAAAATACAAAATTAAATTATTTGAAATCGAGAATGGAGGGGGTGTCCTTAACTGAACTGTGACGTTCATATTTTCTGTAAAATATTCCCATCATTTGAATTGAAAGCTACGATCAAAACGACATATCTGCAAAACAAATGTTTTAAAGTGGGAAGAATCGCCACAGAGTCTATCAGACGAATACCTAAAATTGAAATCATAATTCATATGCGCCAAAATGTCTTGTCTGCCAGTGAACAGCCAGTCATCAGCGAAATACCGATGCAAGCATGTTGTTGTTTTTTTTTTTTTTTTTTTTTTTTAACAACAAGCTGGATAATCACCAGTTGTTTACATAGCTACAGTGGTTTGGAAGTTCACTATAAATGTTGGTTGCTGAAGGACCAAAATACACATTTTATGTCTGTCAAATTGCCTCCTCGCATTTAGTGTGTTTCTAAAGCCAATTGTAATTTTGAACATTGTTGTAGCGTCATGGCAAATCACAGTGTACCCTCATTATTGTGGCCTGATTGAAATTTTGGCTAAAACCAAATACGAAAACTTGCTGCATCGACTATCATATAATTATAGCGTAGGGATTCTTCAAGACAGTTTCTGTTGAAAATAGAAATAAGAGGGCAGACAGAGGCAAACATGCGATTATGAATGGATTTGCGTCGATGTCGAAATTCAAGTCAAACTCAAAGAATATGAAAATTACCCGCCAAATTCCACTAGTAGACCCTTGGTTCCTACACTTTACATGCTACCGTCGTACCATTCTTCCATTGGCCACTCGATCAATCGATTTAAAAAAGAGATGTAGAATAGGCTTCAATGGGCAGACAGTTAGAAATTAGGTTTTACGTGTTTCTACACAGTATTACAGACGTCGATGTGCCCCGACCAGTATTTACTTACCCCGAGCGATGTCGAAAGCAGCGACAGCTTTAGAGAGCATCGTGTGTACAACGATGCTACAGCTAAGCGTAACAACTTTAATGACACCGTGAATGAAGCAATAAAGCCACAAACTATGCACAATCCCCAATGTGCATCAGCCAGTCCAGCTTGGCGCACCATTTACATCGTCAGCATCATTAATGTGAAAACATGATGATGCACTACTTCGAAATTGTCGATGTTTACTTTTTGGGCTTAGTTTTCATAAAAACTGATTAGGCCTCCTCGTTTTTGCTACCACTAGCTTTGTTATTTATTTTTGTTTTTTAATAGAAAGTAAATACTTGCTTAGATTTTATCTCACGCCGTATTGCAAAATTGTTTTGAACTCATTCCATGACCTTTATTAGCCTGTACTGCCTACTTTGTACTACATCCAAACGAGTTGAGATCAGCAACCGAATTGACTGCAGCAGTGCCACCGTGCCACCATTATGTATGTACATTTGTCGACTTGATATGCTTCTGTTAAGAAATCGTACACACGTCTGTATGACCTGTTGCTTTGATGGTTGGTTCGGTTCTAGGTCTAGATTGAAATGCAACTTGTGAAATTCATTTGTAGCACCTTTCCATTTAATAGTAAGTCAATGGGAGAACGAACAAATGAATGGAAAGATGGACGGGTGAGCTACTCGATGAGTGCTCTGCTTATTATATCTGCCAGTAGTTCATCCACACTTCCAGGCATCGTGTCAGCCTGAAATAATGCTGCTCCTTGATAGAGCAAGTAGTTGTCAGAGGCATACAATGATTTTTCATGGGAATATCATACGTGCCAATGTCTTCGGTTGCCGACAGCCTGTGTTAGCGCACCTCCGATAGTGGCAGCCAAGCATCTTCATATGTTACGTGACTTGATGAAATTAGACAATTCGATCAATTTAATGATTCGATTCGATGGAATTAAGATACATATACACCTACATATGTGCCATATACATGACGTATGTCAAAAGGTATACTAATAAAGTATGACGCAGTACATATACAACTTTAAAAAATGGTGGTCTTAATGAAAACTATTCAATGAAAATATAAAGCCAATAATTAAGATATGTGGGCCTGTTGCACCATATACATATATGATATTAAGCCAGTCTATGTATTGTAAAATAAAAAAAACAGCTATGGGTCACATCAAGTACATAGCACATCTTAGATCTACTCAGGCCCCATCGCACACTCGAATGTCTTTGTTAAAGCAAACGATATTTTCCAACATTGTTATATGAACAAGTGGTAGACCACATTTAATAATTTCATTCGCCACAATCTGCATTCGGCATCCAATTTATTAGCTTAACAACGGGTACGTGATTTCCACATTGCCATTGAATAACTGGAGCGCCAAGAACACCATCGTCTCTATGCACGCTCTTTGGTATTAACTTCAGTAGCATTTGATGGAGCAGAGAAGTAGTTCGGAGCAGTTTCGGATATTTCAGAGTTCATGCATGTTTTTGAAACGCCATGGCAAATGTTTACTTTGTGCTGTTGTCCTAAGTAACGGTCATCATTGATTCCCAATTGACCATCATGACACCAGATATTATGTACAACATGAATTGATCTAGCCAACTAGTCATCGCAGGCGGACAGTGCAGACTCTAATCCCAAGCACAATGTACTGGATTACTAGCCAACTAACCGTGGACTAAGAAGATCACCAGACTATGAAAATCAATTGATCGGTAAATCATGTGAAATCAATTTTGGTGGAAATCATGATGGTCTCCCTTATCGCCCCTTGGTGTTGTTTGTTTATTTTTTGGGGGTAAATTCAACATGTTTTTCGCGGAAAACTATGGAGAGCACAAGTATTTGGGTTGGTTTTAGAGATTCCTTGCAAAACTAATAATATGTGAGGAAGAATTGCTCGTGTTTGCCATCAATCATTAATTCCATTCCTTTGTTTGTTTTGACTATTGGTTGAGACAATGCAAGTGAGTGTGGGTGTATTGGACCATTTTGTATGTTTATATGAAAATTGGATAATTGCTGTAAATTAGAATCTGTATGCGGAAAAAGAAAAAAACATGTATATGAGCAGGTCCACGTCGATGTAGTTAAAGCTTTCAAAACAGACTCTTAAAAATAGGCCAATGTCGCGAAATTTTCGAATCTTTTTTTAATATGTTTATGCCTATCGAAAGGT
Organism: Musca vetustissima; assembly: GCF_032173495.1. NCBI lineage: Eukaryota > Metazoa > Arthropoda > Insecta > Diptera > Muscidae > Musca > Musca vetustissima. The sequence continues at coordinate 515,674 of NW_026887855.1, read as the reverse complement.
TTAGCTGTGTAATAAAGAACAAATACTAAATAGTATAGAAAGGACTATAGTCGGGAAAACCCAACTTATGTCACCAAATTTATGGAATAACAAAATCTGGTTAAGCATATTAACACAACAATATATTTATATTTTTGTGTTCACTTTGAATGTGTGTACCGCAGAGACGAATAATAGACTGGCTGGCATTTGATTATTATTTAATATTATTCATATGCTGATGCATTCCCATTCATATATTTCAAGATTTGAAATAATGATGTCTTCCGTATGACGACACGTTTTCTATGTTTAAATCACGTTTTTCAAAAACCAAAACGAGAGTGTAAACCCATATTTGTTTAATGCTAAAACGAGCGTGAAAATCAATAACGCGTTTGATAACAAGTCGTAATTTATGTGGGAAAGGTCAACCACCTTCAAAAAATATAAAAAAAAAATTACTCAAAGAAGACACAAGACTTTAAGGGATAGCATTATAGAAGACATTGCTTCTTATTCGACGCTATATACCTCGGAAGTGGTTGCATTCGTCAAATGCGTATATAAGATTTGCAGCGCAAACCAATTCAATTAAACTTGGATTTGCATTTGAGCGCGTATTTTTTCTTTGATTTCAGACAGTTTACGATTACCAATATATTTGAACATCAATAAGAAAGGTTTGACCGAAAGGTCTTAGCAAAATTAAACCAAACAAACAATGGTAAAATGTAGACAAAGCTCAAAAGAGCATGGAGGGGGCGTAGAGAAGAGCAGAAAACGTGTTTTCGACGAAAACTTTGTCTACTTCTCTTCCGCTTTTAAAAATGCTCTCTCCCTCTCTATCTATTTCACACTCTCGCCGAAAAGGTTTTGTTATGCTAAACAAAACTAACCTCAAATTACTTCCGCATTTTCATGGTGAAGAGCTACGTATCTGAAGGTGATATTAGTTGGCATTAGAATCGTTTAGATCAAAGACTGGCAAAAAATTGTTAATGACCCTAAAACACTTTCCTAAAATTCTTTGACGGTGCGAATCAATTTCGTTTGAAATTGTTTAATTCAACAGATTTATGCTTTTAACATTTTATTAGAATAACTATCAGCACCTGCAGTTCAACGCTTAAACACATTGCGTATTCAAATGAAGACTTTATCCGACTGGTCATTAGTTTAGATAAATTATGAACATACGTGATGTTATCATTACAAATCGACTCTTCTTACAAACAGTAGAGAATTTCCCTACGTCTTAATGAAAACTGCTTAATTTAAATATAAAAACAGTAATTAGGAACTGTTGCACACATACAATTAAGCCAGTTTATAACTCCGATCCAAGTAGCGCAATGGAATGTCGATATGTAAGAGAAAATCAACTCCACGCTACCCAATATGTGTGTATGTTGTGTTTTAGCGTTTGCACAATAAATACTACAATTCAATTAACAAGTAACCAACAGCGGATGGGTTGATGAACGCTCATGCCCCTCCATAAAGGTCTTACAGATCACTGCTATCACAACGACAAACAATTACCAACAACAACTACGGACAAATGAAGTGGCAAAAGTGAGAGTCGAAAACAAAAAAAAACGAAATTGTAATAACTTTCTGGAGAAATTGTGGCAGATCAACGCAGACGTACAACAAAAAAATGTCTTATCACCCCAAAACGCGACACACATCTATTCAACAAGCCATTAAATTATTTTAAAACAACAACAGCAACAACTAAAATATCGTCACCGGCTGACAACAAAATAAAACCCCGATTTTTTCTATCGAAGAGAAACCAGTATTTTTTTAATTATTTACTCTCGACTTACTGGTAAACAAAATAACAAACAAACATTTAGGTGACTGACTTTCCGTTGTAATTCCAACGAGGGTGGAATAATGTGGATGGTGAAGAATCTTAAAAACTTCTCAAAATGAACGCGTAAATCGGACCAATTTCCCAATATACATACTTCGGTTTCATTCACTATTATCAGCTAAAGAGAATTTCCCACCAAAATTATTAAACCGCCGATCTCTACGACCAAAATATTAAGGTCACTTACACATAATGACAAGACGTTGTTTTCCATAAATTTGAGATGCCACCGGGCTATCACAACCGATCCCCAGAAATTGGGTAAACGAAAAATATCAAAAAAAAAAAAAAAAAACTACGTCGTCAAACTTTACTCATGCTACGCATGCGACTCAAAAAGCAAATGAATGTCGTACTGAAGACTGAACACCAGTCTATCCGCTGAGTGGAGCAAATACTCGCTCCAAAGAGAGCGGTAAACGATAAAGAGGGGCAGCAAACGCGTACGAGTTTGATTATGTTTTCAAATCGCAGTGTGAGATTCACCATACGACTGCCACTGGCTGACGAGTGATCAGTGGTCAGCGTTTAGTTGGCCAACAGCCATTAACACGATCGGTTTGAATATAAGTGGAGAGAAGACAAAACACCTAGTGTACGAACAAAACAGGGTTAAAAACGTGAAATTGAAATCAAAAGTTGCGGTTTTTTCTCAAATACCAAAACAAACGCACGCGCTCTAAACGATTAACAAATAATAAAATACGAAACGAAAATAAAAGCGAAAGTTTCCAGCAAAACACAAAGAGAAACAGAAAGTTGCCCAGAATATTCAAGAAGGGGAGGAGAGCAAGCGGATACACTTACGAAAGTTCCTTAGGACGCCAGAAACAGCCAACGGTCAATATGCCGTCAAACAGCCATCCCCGCCTAGTTTTCTACTTGTTATGTGTAGCCTCCTTGCTGGCTGTGGCCCGCTCAGAGACCGGTAGTAGCAAAAATTCCTACTTTATGTCCTATTTCTATTATTTGATTTTGAATTTTGTCAATCCCTACGCCTTCCCCATATACCAAAGAATTGTACATATGTGTTTGAGCTAGGTGCATAGCGTATAGCGAATTCACGATCACCATATACTTAAGTGTGTTTATAGACAATAATATGATATTGAATACATATATACATGTGTCAACTTCCGAGCTGTGTTATCTAGATGTCTAATTAACCTTTAATCGATAAAAGAGTAGTTCTTAAGAAGACTAACCAAATTTTTTGATAGATATGTAAATACTATTTTAATTATACTTAGTAGTCTTAGTTTGATAGCAGATTGATGGTGCACAATATTCCGAGTCGGTGGGTTTTGTATTCGAGGATATAAGTGACGACCACAGTGTGTAATATATGGCTGGTGGTCATATCCGGAAGATTTTATGGAATATATACAGACGAAATCGCTTATAATGACGGTCACCGACGAAATTGATCGCTATAAACAATATGGGATTATAAAAGTTATATGTGTTCTAACTTTGATGGCCTTTTCAAATCAAATTCTATATGGATTTACACGCCCAAAGCTATATCTCATCCAAGCAACAATATTATCATAAAATGTAGTTCAATTCGGGTTCAGATTTTGATAAGGTTGCAAAAACTCCGTAAAATACATTTCACAACAACAATGCATTTTATATGCTTCACTTTTATAGGCGTCTAAATGCATATAACATATAAATTTCCTAACATTCTTTATAATTTATTTGTCCATAGTCATGGATTAATGGCGACAATGTTCTACGCAGAGCAGTATCAGTTTTTTCTCTTTCTTTTTTGAAAATAAAATATTAACTTATTCTACATAAACCTATTAAAAAATCACTTCAATTTCCGCTCACAATACTCGGATCGGTGTGCGCCATCGAACATGAAAGACAATATCTTGAATTTATTGTTTTGTGATGGTTCCATAGCTTTATACTATATATTTGTACATAAGAAATATATGAATAGAATAAAAAGTATCTGTTTCTCTTAATTTTCGCTTATTCAATAATATGTTTGATTTATAAATTACAAATATTATTCAATAATAAGCTTTATTTTTATATGTCAATAAATGGGTTTGCTATTTCAAACACAATGGACTTTCATTTGATTTCGTTCGTTGAATAGATTTAAACGTCGAGAAACATTCATTAATTTTGAAACAAGTTCTAGCGTTCTATACCAGTAATGTTCTCCCAAGACTTGGTTTTATCTTTTCTGTTTTGTCCATTTAGTACAGATCAATATTACGTCGTGACGCATGTCGAACACAACTTCCATATATGATTTTCATATATGTATATTCTAGGCACATATTTGCATGACAGAGTCTAGCAAGGTCTTGTTGAGAGCAAGTTTTCTGGCCACTACGGCCAGTCCTACTATTTATGCCAGCGTCATAATAATCTGAAGTCGACCGACCGACCCGCAAACGAACAAAAATTAATTTGAAGGTCGCCATAAAAGCAGACCTAATGTAGACATTTTTTTTTGTTTTTTATTCTTTTTTCTTCTCTATTCTATTCTGTTCTTATTCTTATTCATTTTCATTCATTATGTTTTTATTTAATTTTCTCGTTTCCCATCTATACTTAAGACATGTTATTGACCTTTATGTAAGGTTGGCTTGGTAACATTAGTATGTGAGTGTGTGTTGAAATGTATATTTGTATGTATGACTATGTGCGCGTTTGTGTTCATTTTTTGTTGTTTTTTGGTTTATGGTTTCCAATTTTAATTATTCTTTTGTTATTTTTTTATTCATGTATGTAATTTGTTTTGTTTCTAACTAACACAAATAAAACATTTACAGTGGACGAATTGCGAACCTTTAACCGACATAAACGGACATCCAATGTCAGATACTTTTAGAATTTTTTTGTTACATTCCGAATCTCATCTAACTAATTTTAATTTTATCTTAATTATTTTTTACCATTGCTCTCCCTCTCTCTCCTTCGACTTATGAGATACAAATTATATACTTTTCCCCATTTTACCTCTTATAATTACTGGCAGATAATTTTCGGAAAACAAGTACCTGATATTGTATAACAATAAATATGTTTGTCTGGCAACTGTCATGCCGTCAGTGCTTCTGACAACTTGTTATTAGTGTTTTTTTAAACAACATGAATATTTTATTATTTACAACAGTGTCTGGAGTCTGATTTATATGGATTGGTTTTGTTTGTTTATATACTGATCCGATGGTCCAAATATGTTTTTAACCAAAAATATTTGTTATTTTGGCGTTAAATGCTGATGAATTTGAGTTTTTAAGTGGCATCGCTATTACGAATGTAAATACAAAGGAAATACAAAAAAGTTGTTGCTGTATATATTCTGGGCTGAACGGATTGTAGTTAAGCCTCTTACATCATATGAAAACGTCAACTTTTATATTCTAAAAATAATGAACCTTTAGCATACAACACACCGGATGGACCTGGTGAAGATTTGGCCTATGAAGCAGCCAAACAACTTGGAATACTCAATCATCGTCTCAATCTTCTCAGGCTCGAAGAGGAATCCCGGCAGATATCGTTACCCAATGTTACGGTTGGCAATTTGTTGAGCAGCATTCCGTGTTCATGCGACAAAGGGGTTTGCAAATGTTGCGCAGGTAAATTTGAAACTGGAAAAATCAATGCTGTGGTTAAAATCCTTCGATGTGGATGTGCTTGCAGGTTTCTTGGCTGTGATTGGAATGAATTCTTGTACTGAAATCGTGTATCGCCCTGAAGAGTTCTCATTCGAGTTGCGTATGAAAGTCAACAACAATGTCTGGTTTAAGCGAAAAGTATCCGGACAAAATCCGCCGCCCATGTGCTTTCGTCCACCAAGATTCGGCTTTGCCCAGGCCTGCGTACAATTTCACGATATTTGGTTTCTGGGCCGTAATATGCACGTATGCATGTTCATGTCGGCTTCATTCCAAGGTTATGAATTGTTTGAAAGGTGAGGTAGAAACTAATTCAGGTTCCCGGTCGTATATTGTTGATAATCGTTTCTCTTTGATTAGGAATTTTGACTGCCTGCTATTTGGAGATAAAGGGATTAAAATTGTTAAACCAGAGGAGGGCTATCCCGTGCGTCCCGGAGATGTTGATATTGATGATGACAACGATGAAATTGAAGACTATGACGAAAATGTCGTGAGGAAGAAGAGGCATTTCGCAAAGAACCCTTCAGAAAAGTGGTCGCCTTTAGGTATCCACCATAACTGAACAGAATAACTGTAGCCAACACTATATTTATTGTTATAACTAATTTAATGTGTTTATATTATTTATTGTTGTATATTGGTTAATAAGATTCCATTAAAACTGTTAGTATCATTACAGAATAATCAAGGCCATATATGCTTTACTTAAAGAATCCTGATAATGACGATTTTGGGGGGCACACCAGGTATAATGCGCAGCGGTGATAATATTGATATGTATGAGTAATGTTGAAGACAACGTGATTTGAGACAATATCCAGGTTAAGGCATAATGTTGTCGAAGACATTCTAAACCGAACCAACACTAGAACACACAACCGAACACACCTTATATATATATATATATATATATATGTATATATCTACATATATATCTATGTATATATCTACAACTCATAAAGGTGATTATCATCGCTTGTTCACATTTGTCTGTTCATTGTATGAATCCTATGTATATATATATATATATGTATATATATATATGTATATATATATGTATATATATATATATATATCATAAAGGTGATTATCATCGCTTGTTCACATTTGTCTGTTCATTGTATGCATCCTAGTATGTTTATCGTAGTTAGGCTGTACTTCTTCTTCAAAGAATATTAGAAACAAAGTAGGTGCTAGCGCCACTTGTTGCCTCTATTATGTCTATTATCCTTGTTAGAAGTGGTGTTCTTTGTCAGACACTTCCATATGAATATCCTTCGTAGAGGCAATAACGTGTGAAAATGTGCATGCAAATTCTATTGCCAGCTCAAAAAGCGGAAGAAGACACCTGTATGCAGAACGAATATCATCCGCAGCTGCTTCTGAATGAGCCGTTACACCAGACAGCCAACCATTAATGAATGCTAAACGAGTGAGCCACTTTAACACTTGTGTGAGAGTGTGTGTGTGGGCAACCATTTATGCCATGGCATCCTCATCACTAGAGCAATATGCGAATCATTGCATATGACTTCAGTGTTATCCTGCATTCACCCTGGGTGGCAAGAACAATACCAACAGTGTGGCAGAATGGAAGAAAGCCTCTGGTTGCAGTGCAAACTGGGAAAAGCTCTGCCAGTGCTATAGGAAATGCATGCTTGTGGGAGTTAAAGGTTCCGCTTGACTCTCCAATTCTGCATTTCATTTGCACTGTGAATCTCTTCCTACTCCAAAAACAGTGATGACATAAAGCACAAGACATAACCTTTTCAAATGCATTTCAATGGAAATAAATTGCTGGGAACGAACGATACGGCCGTCCTCCTGGGAAGCATACATTCTCGCATTTATGTACGTACATATGTATATGGCAAACCCATGACTGCATATACATTTTACACTGCATTTCATGCTAGGGAATTATAGAATGAACAAATCATATCATGCAGCATGCAGTACAAAAGGAACAACAACCACAAGGATAACAGCAATAAGCACATACACACAGAATGATCAAACGATGCACAATTATTGGGTGTGGGCCAATTCCAGAGTTTTTTTCTGAAGGTGTTTAGTTGATAGCCCTTGTCGAAAAATCAAGTGCAATACCGGAGTTGAAGAAGAAGAAAAAGTCGCCGCAAAGAGGATTATTGACAATAAAGGGGAACATGTAAATACTCATTAATATATCCAATTATCCGCGCCTTTTAACACCCTTTCATAGCTGCTAATTGTTATGACAACGTCATTAAGTCATTATGTTGCCCGAAAGACTATTTATCTGCCCATTGGTCATCATTTGCATAAATGCAAACCGGTTCATCCCAAGTGGCCAAACAGACGATAACAATGCGTGAACAGACTTGTTTTGCGTAAACATGAATGAATTGACCACTAAATGACTTCGATGACCGCCACTTCAAACACCCTTGAAGTGAGGTGTGTAAACCAACGCCTGTTGCATCCAACTCAACGGACAATAGGGGTGAGGGTCGGCAATGACCACAGGCCACTAGCGATACGTTAACTCCCCGCCGCAATATGTAATGCTAGACAGCAACGACCTTCTCTAGTGCTTCGAACAGGGGTGACCATCGCCACAGAAAGCAACAGATATCTCTTCGGGTTGACAAATTCCATCAAAATCCCTTAATAGTCAATGATGCGATTTGCAATGATACGTTGTGAGTGGTCAGTTGGTCAAGCAAATGGGCGGTTTTTTCATGTTTGCCGTTACGTGACAGCTAGTCTTTTGTGTTGGTCCTCGAGGGCATGTTTGTATATACATTTCCACTTACTCGAAAATAAATGACCATTTCCGTGTTTGCCACTCCAAGTTAATTTGATTTGCTTGTTGCCACGGACTGGCCTTTGTGGCACCCTTGAGAGGCAGATAATCTGTGTAAATGTAATTGTATAAGGGTCATCTACATCCTGCACGGTTGACCGCTAGGCAATTTGTTTGATTAGATTTTGTGAGTTTGATGGTGTCTGGGAATGTCACAAATATTGAATATCCAAGGGGAGAAAATCGATCCAAATACGTGGAAATATGATAATGATTTGACAAGTGTCGATATGTGGCCCAAAGAATCAATGTCATAAAGAGCAAAAGATACAAATGTGTTTTCTCAATGACCATACTTGGTGTAGTGGGATTTATTCCTATGCCCTATATCAGGAGTCGTACAAATGAACCAAACACCAATATACCGTTGCAATATTCTATGCTGAAATGTATATGGCGTTATTTCGGTATATAATAAAGTGATAACAATAACAAGAATGTATGCTGGTGGCAACATCCACCCCGACCGATTGTATTTGGTATTTGTGTTCGATGTCTCTACAATACCACCCACCACCGCCGCTAGCGAAAGGATGCGCAGGGAAATTATTTTATTTTTGTTATGTTTCGAAAGTCTTTGGTCGGAAGCCATATTTGTTTACTCTAAAAAAATACTACAAGTACGTCATAAATTTCAATGAAGTATCTGTTATATATCTTCGAATTGAAATGTCAAAAGAAGAGCAGAAGTAAATATATTTATTATTTTTCATTTTGTTTTGGCATACTTCCGGTTCCGTTTTACAAGAGTATGCCATTAAATGATTTACCATCGAGAATAGAACTATTGCAATGGAAAATTAAGAATTATTTCAGCGCTGATTGCCTTGCTCCAGAGGGAGGCAAATATATACTATAGAGTAAATATTGAAACAAATATGGAAAACACTTACCAAGAAGATGATGTAAGTCTCGATTTATTCCATCTTTTGATAGCTTAACCACTCCATAAGAAGATTTATTACATTTCCAACATGAACATCTGATGGTGGGGATGATAGCGACGAATGAGTCAGGAAGAGGATGCGTTAATAGTCCACAAGAAGTTTGTTTCAATCGTGTCTCCAGAGGTTCGTATCTGCAAAAATAAAAGGAAAGAGAATTTCTTATACGAACATTTCACAAAACATAATAGGATAGAGTTAATATTCAACCCATATTTCGCCATATAGAAACACGGGACGTTTAGCTCAGAGTTTCCTTTTCGCTTTGTTCTTTGTAGCAAACATTCAGGATCCGAAAAACATCAAAGCACTGTGGCTTGTTAGGTTGTAAAATTACAAAAAACAACAACAGCGACATGGGCTGTACTATAAATTCGACAATGAAGAAATCGATACGTGATAAATCATCAATTTGTTGTATATTATAGTCATTCGAAATTGTCGGAATCTCCACTCAAATGAAAACAATGATGAACCATCACATCATTCGCGGCATAGATGGAAATCATTTGCATATGAAAAATAATCTATGACAAAATTACAATGTGTGTGTATGTGTCTCTTCGTCGATGTGGTATCAATAGGACATAACGCAACTACACGGGAAGAACATAGCAACGCAAAAAGGACGGCGTCAGGCGCATGGAAACCATGTAATGACATAAAAATGGAAATTACATGAATAAAATCGTGAAACATTTAACCATGAAGAAATATGTAAATTAAAAAGCAAAAAAAAAACTCACAATTGGCATCCCCGCCAAGGGAAAAGAAGGCTGTTTAAATGACTCGAATGTTTTTTAATGCGAAAATCCTTTTCGCTGCTGTATAATTTTATACCCTGCTGGGGCTTTGCAAGTTGTAACATAAAACTTAATTCCCTCCCAGCCAACAGTTGTTATTCTGCATTTGGCGCAAGCAATCTGGCAACCCGGCAATGCCGTTTCCACCGCAGGGTATGGGCACGCATTTTATGCGACGTGGTAGTTGTAATAGAACGAATAACCAACCATGCAGCTACATTTTAAACCCTTTCGTTGTTTATTCCCTCATGGAAATGCGTATTTACTTTAGCAACTGTCGCGTGTACCCCGGCTTTATTTAATAAATGCGTACGTGTGTATGTGTATGTATGTACATAACGACGTCTCTCCATGTATTGGCGGATATCAGTTCTAGTGCTCGTTAAGGGGAAATGTCGCCAATGTATACGATGTACATAAAAAGGGGTAAATGTGTAACTGTAATTAGATTTCTTGAAAATGTGTCCGAGAGACTACATTCCACGTTTCAATGGCGAATGTTCTTCAAATTTAACGTAGACGTCCAATATTGTAGTTATGAATGTTGTTTTTTTGAATCTCAAAAAATAATGTATTTAATGGTGTATTCTATTGTACTAAGAAAATTTCCATGTATTTCCTTCTGGAATGCAAAATAATATTGTAAAATATTTTTGTTATTTTTTTTATTTATTTATTTATTTTTTTTTTTTTTTTTTTGATAATTGCGAATAGTTTCTTTCATTTGTATATTATAACTTAAACATATCTATCACAAATAGTATAATTCCTTGTCTCTCATCTCTGCGACAAAGGCTAAGACCCAAGCTACACTGAGAACACCTTGTGTTAAATACCAATATTATTTAATCAATCTAAATTAAAAGACACCAACTGATACAAAAAGGACTAGAAAAGTGTAGAATTAAAGCCAAAGGTTATTTAAATGGAAATATAATAACTGCTAAAAAGAATACGTCCGACGTCCGATACAAATGTATTAAGGGGACCACCCCCATTCACGGGGTCAAAAAAATTTTTTTTTTATTTAATTCGAATCTACAATAATTCAAGAATGTCTCTACAAAATTTCAAGTGAAAATCTCAAGAACTCTTGGAGATATAGCCGATTTATTGTGTCAGCATCAAGTGACGGCTGAAGGGCTTCTCAAACTTTAAACGCGTTTTTCTCCTTTGCGAATGGCGGGCACGATAACTCAAAAACTAATAACCCAATCGATTCCAAATTTTTACACGTTTCTCTGTGAGTGTATAGCTATCGTATGAACTAGGATAAAGCCAATCGGTGAAGATCTTCCTTATTTTTTAACTTGGTTTTTTGGTAAAAAATCGGCGATTTTCCAAAAATATTTTTTCAAAGGTCCGCAATTTTGTTAATTTTAGAGCGAAGTCAATAATCCTAGTTCATACGAGAGCCAGATATGTACTCTTTCTAACACCGTTGGAATTTTCGGATTCCGATGTTCCAGTGAGGAGTTATTATTAAGGACTTTTCTTTAATTACAAAAAAACAACAACAAAGCAATAACAAAATTTTTTTGTAAATTATTTTTCTTCTTTTTTAAGTCTTCAATTATATATGTGCAAAGTTACAAACCTTAACAAGCATTGATATTGATTTACCAGCCCATTGAAAATCTTGAAAAGTTAAAATCGAGAATGGGTGGGATTCCCTTAAAGCATAAATAAACGATACATATCCGACTTCTGAGTTATGCCGCATACATTTTAAAAGATCTGTGAGGTCTGTGTGTCACAAACATAACTGTTAACCCTGAAGACAAATCATATGAGAAAAGCGTTGCTAGGAAGCACTGAAACACAAATGTTATGGATTATTTCAACTTTTAGTACTAATTTTTGATTTTTTAAAGAAAAGTACCCCCAGTCCAATTGAAAACAGTACTATAATAGAATTCGTATCTTTGAATATTCTATAACAATATCGGGCTGCTACCATTCTGTGTTTTGTCAAAAAAAGTAATCGAATTTATGGTCAAAAAAGGAGAACACGTTTTAAAATATACAATAATTTCAACATAAAAAAATATTATAAATTAAAAAAAAACTATGAAATGCAAATTTGCCTTATCATGCATTTTAGTATATAAATAATATTTGTTTTATTTGGTAGTAATAAACAATATTTTCCGTATTTTTTATATATAAATAAAAGTGTCCATAATATAATGTTTTTATTTTGAATGATAATTAACAACGATTTTTTCAAAGACGCTAATTAATTCCCCATTAAATTCAAGAAATTGAGAAATATCAACAACATCAGTTTATATAACATTTGCAGGTGGATGAGCTGGAGCTGCATATATATATATATATATATATATATTTTAATTGCTAGAAACATCTGCAAATTGCTTATTCTCAATATATTCTCTATGAATTAACAAAATTATTTCATATTGTATAAAACGTTTCTTTATGTTAGGATATAAGTACTGTATGGTGATGTAAAATTCAAGCATTTTCAAATAACATGATCAGTCGTCATATTAAAATTGTTCATCTCAAGAAAATCAATTATAATAAAAAATACAACAACGAATTCGTATGTTTATTGCACTTCCTACTAACAGCGAAATGTGAACTTCAACCTGGATTTACTGAAATAAATGTTTGCAGCTTTCTAAATCTATCCAATCTCTATGATATTTGAAACAAAAAAATTAGTGAGAATTGACAGAACAATTCAGATTTAGACCATTAAATCAACACTATCCCTTCTATATCATATATAGATTTTTTGGTCAGATAAAGATAATCCTTAGCCAAATTTATAAAATATTTATGGTAAAGAAATTTGGCACAGAATCAGTCTGTATTTATTAGTATATATTGTCGGCGTACCAATAGTTAAAAACTAAAAACGAATTGTAGATAATAGTAGATTTGTTGTCTAAATATATTTCAGGTCAAACATTATATATATTTAAAATGTATAAAAATAAAAATGTTATTGCATTCTATTTAAAAAATCTCAAAACTGCGAATAAAATAACTTGGCGGGCAATGTGGACCAGTATGTACGGGTAATGTGGACCAGTAAGTTACAAGGTCGGGTGTGGATTGGTTGTGTATGTATGCAAAGATGATATATGGGTTCATGTTTGGTAATAGCACCATTTAAGGGTACCGTCCCATTTCCGGTATCATCCCAGCCGAAGCAGCTGTAATTTCGCATATCGAATTTTCGTAGAAACGGTTTTAATATGGGTCCATGTTTCGAAATAGTCCCCATGAAAATGTTCTGTTTTTTTATAGTGGTCCACATTACCCGACTTAAATTTTTTTATTTAAAACTAATTTTTGGCTTTAAAATAAATAAAAAATAAAACTCACCGATTGTAATTACAGCTAAACGCGCATATTTATTGTGGAACATAAAGAACTATATAACTTCTTTATATTTAAGACAAACAAATTGTTTGACTCTTTTGCTAAAAAATTTTTCAAATTACTAATTTTAATAAGAGCTTAACTAATTTTTCAACATTGAAATTATAATATTTTCCTATCCAATTAGCAAACGGAGCCGGATTTCTGCCGGAGTACTGACAAAGCCGTTACTTTTAGTAATGACAAAATCCAGAAAAAGGGTTAAAGCAGCCGAAGAAATAAAGTTCCATGATCCAAGTTTCTGAAAGTGAGTCAATGTATAAATAAACAATTCATTACGCAAACACTTTCCCAATATTTCTGTTTCGCAACCATGTTACTATCAAAATTAAATTTAAAATAGATTTATCGTTTCACCCACTGCCAACCCTCGATAATTCATTTGTGTTATTTTCCTACTTCACGAACTATCCTAGACAAATCTAATAAAAAAGGGTTGTGTCTGAAGGGATGTTTTTATATGTTGTTCTAATCGCTATTTACTTTATACCACATGCCTAATAACAACTCTATGTACATGTATATATATATACATGTACATAGCAAGCACATACACATGTACACATACAAATTGTGCAACCATGAGGGGGTTTATCACATCGCCCACATTGTGGTAATGTTAATAGGGTTCATCGCAACTTCGTCCCGTTGTGTTTATTAGAATAGGAAAATATATGAATTGACTTTCAACCACTTTTCCCAAAATAAACGATAGACATCGAAATACGCCATTTTCCACACGCAGAAGAGTGAATCGAATTGCTTCCAATTCCTTTTTTGGAAAAAAACTCCCCATTTTTTCATTTTTTTTAAAGATTTGTAGCAATTGTCCTAAATAAACCATACGAAGTGAGATTCTGAAAGTACCCATACAAAATCACCACCATGTTCATGAATTTTGTATGTCTACTCTGGTTTCAGTAAATCTGAATCGAGTTGCATGCATCATGTTCATTGGCATAATATTCGACATCTCAGAGGTTTTTTATATCTCGAAGTTTTTTTTTTTAACTGTACCAACTCGAAAATATGACAATATATGCTAGATTACGAGCAAATGCACTATTATCTATTCTGATTACTACGCCAATTATAAAATCTATGTTGTCGCAATTGAAATATGTTGCTATACAATGGAAAACATAGGCAATGAAAATCCAAATGATATTTTATAATTCGTATTTGCACTAGGGGTCGCTGCTGAATGGAGTCAATTACTTCAGGTTCATTTTCATTCGAAAATACCAATAAATTTAAAATTGTACACTCAGGCTATGGTCACTGCAAAAGTTACCTCCAACCCCTATCAGATGGGAAGAATCAGCTTAACAAAATCATCCAATTGTGAAGAAAAACATAAATGGAAAAAACGGAACATGAATTGAATCAAAAAGAAACCCAATAAAAGTCACCCGAATTCAATCTAATGCTATCAGCTAAAAATTTACTTAAAAAAGCTTAAATCCTGTGGCAACCGAGTATGCCAGAAAACCAACCACCCTCCAGCCTCCTCCACAAACAAACGGCAGTTCATGTACATGTTTCACATTTTTGGCCGAATTCGTGAATGGTCTTTCGAGTGAAAAGCCTTAAAAATCATGAAATCGTAGATGGAAACAGCAGTCGTTAAAGCAGGACGCCATTGAACAATAATTCAAGTTATCACCGGCGGATATTAAAAATGTAAAGGACATCACATCCGTCCGTGGCAGTAAGGCCATAGATATATACACGGTATTGGATGTACGTCTGTTTGTATATTTATACATACAAATGTCGCCATGAGAAAACAAAAACGACAAACAGCATTTGGCCATCATTGCCAACGCCATCTCCCCCACTTCATCAGTATTTGAAACACGCGTAATTTCGCCTTTCAAAATCAATAAAAGCACATTTGAATGTCCTGTCAGATCTGGAATGCTGTTGTGCCAACCAACAAAACTCTTACCCACACACACACACACACACACGAACAAAAACAAATAATCTTAAAAGTAAACCAAACACGAAGAAAGTAAATAAGAAGTTCCGGAAAAATACGATGTACCCTACGACAGGCCGTATAATGTGCCCACAATTGTAACCAGGAACGTCAACTACTGCGAACGACTTCTTTCAGAAGTCTCGAAAATATTGACAACTGCATGCAAGAGTTATGGTTCTTTTATTGCATCCATGTCAGATAAAGCTACCAGATCCATAGCATTGATGATATTTCAAGTTTTTGAAGTCAAAAAAAAATAGTAACACTTCATTTACAAATAAACCGGAAAATGTCACCAAAGACTCTGATTAAAATTGAACGTTTTCCCAACGATGATTTGTATTTTTTTATTTCCATTTCAGGGGGACACTGAAGTCGGTCTACTCCTGTATTAATGTTTAAAGTCGTAGAAATAAAAACAACTATTTCGAGGAGACGCTTCCACTCACCTTTAACAAATCCCAAACACCCTTATCGGAAAATATTTACGAAATGTCCATCGCAGTTTATCTAACTTTCAACAATTTCTGCTTGATTTTTCCAGCATTTAAGTGTCCTTTCGGACACGTTTGCCAACGACTCTCGATGTGGAAATGCCCCGTCATTTGCATAGATGGTTGGCGGAAACATCTGTAACACTTAATGTTCCTCCGTTGAAAGGTGCGTGGCATAAAACATTAACGACAACACAATTTATGAAGACCATTGAAAACCCATTTTGAGTATTCAATTCAGGGAATTTCATTGTGTCAGCCATTTGAAAATGTTTAAATTTTATTTCCCTCAAGAAGTATGGATCTATTTACGTTTTGTTTAATGTAAAATGACGTGTAGTTAAAAATTGAGATCGCCACTGAAATTTATAGATTTACAATATATATTGCACAAATGAGCAATACTTCTAAAAATATTTATCTCTTTAAAAATTCGCGAATAATTCAATGTTTTGTTTTAATTAATCGGATGAAAGCTTTGCAGTAATCACCCTTTTGTTCCTATCTGATTCTTTTTTTTAGAAAAAAGATGGAAGCGGAAAATATCTCAACATTTAATCGTAATCCTGATCTAAAGTTCATGGACCAACATATATATCTGCACTAAATCGGTGGTTAATATAAATATTACTTCACTTCATTTGAGATTTACAAATTTTGAAAATGTGGACTCATTGTGGAGGAGATACCAAAAAAAGTAGACCGATAAGCACCACGGGCAATGGTATAAATCGTATCAGATTAAATATTAGGTTGTGAAAAGTTTGATGACATTTAAAAATTAATTATCAGCGACATTTTGACCATTTTTGGCGGAGGTACCAGAATTGATACTAATTGGAGACGCATAACCGTGGAGTTATGGCACACGACAACATGTTCGACCACAGTATTGAAATGTATGCATGGAAGAATATCCCTAGGAAAAAACCAAGAAAACTAATGAGCATATAGGGCAAAATGAGAAACTATTGTCTTATCTGGCTTTTCCGAAAGTAGTCAATATAAATGGTGGGCAACATGTCTCTTAAAAATTATTATGGGAAAATAAAAACAACTTTAGTTAATTTAACATTTTTAAAACAAAAATAACATCCCAAGAAGTTCAAAAAATAAATTCATTAAAATATTTTTTTCAAAATTTTTCATTTAGGTTTATTTTTGTTTTAACATCAAAAAGTGTTAAGAAAACGCATCAACGCTGGTGTGCAAGTCTTCCCAGCTATGGCCAAGATATTTCTAACCCACTTTAAAAATCTAGTTGACGTAAAAAAATTAAAATAGCAAAACCTAGAATTATTATGGTTAGCTTAACCAATCAGACGGTTTCAGGCCAGTTTTACCTACGAGTTTTAATTTCTATATTCTTTATTTACAATAAACTAACTAATTTTGAACCAAATAGAACAACAACATACAAGAAGCAATGAACAGATGTCTACTCTCATCAAATCGTTAAAAAGATATGAAAGTATCCTTTAAATAGGTAGATAGACCCCAGGAGTGGAGAGTGACGCGTATCAGCTGAAAGAAAAAAATTAACGGAAACATCATCCGAATTCAAATACAGGATATTGAAAATTACGTGGATATTTATTCACATATCTCACGGTGAAATCAACACAGCCGAAAGACGTTCCACAAAATAAAAATGAAAAGGGTTGCTAAAGGTGTGTCTGTTCATAAAAAATTAAAAAAAAAACACACACACATCTAAACAAATCGAAAATTACCAAACGAAAGAACAAAAATTATGCGTGTATGCAAATGATGTCTTTCGGTGCGTTACAAAAGCACCCAGACTTTTGATGGATAGATGGGTGGATGCTGCGTAAACAAAGGATAAATACTTTCTTCTATGGCACATTAATTAACGAACAAGGATATGCGACACACCGCACCATGGATGCCTGAAGGGTAGCTCATACCTACATTCGTTCGTTCATGTCAAATTTCGACAATTGATTTTCAAAACGAAACGAAATGTTTGTGAATAGATAACATGATTAAACAAAAAACTGGGTCATTCATTTTAAGAGTTAAGAGAGGCAGGCCGCTGCCTTTCCATTGATTAAAGTAATGTTCAGAATAAAGTTGGAAATAAAACTAGAAATTTGTTTATCCGTAAGAACGAACATTTTCAAGGGTAAATTCAAATGTTTTGTCAGATATGGATTTTCACACCATATACATTAAACCCGAACAAAGTAAATCTACTCTCTGACAAAAGTAATTCTGATAGAAATTGTGTTAACCTACGGCCACTTTCGAATTTCTTGCTTAATAAAATTTGTGTTCAAATGGGTTGAATTTTCAATGTGTTCTTTATTGATTTTACTAATTTTTATTGTGTAAACAGTTGCTACACTTTCAAAACAAACGCTTGTTATGATATGTGGAATCCATGGTCAATAGCCCAACCCTCATCTCATCACGCACTGCGACTAATATCGTCCAAAATGTGCGACGCTTTATTCGCCCTCAACCAAACTGGGGAGACCTTACACCTCAAAAACATAATGACCTCTACACTCTCACACACACAAACTAACGGATGTCCTTCGTCCGAATGAATTTAATTGACCAAGGGGTCAATTGTCAATTTATTTCCACTTCAACTCTTTATATGAGTTACCAACATGCAAAGTACACGCACACGAACTCACACTGAGGTGCTCACACATTATAGAGATTGGTAATGCCAAAGGCCATCCAAATACAAACCATCGAAATAGAAAGGTAATCGGCAAATTGAGAGTCCTTAATGTGACATTCCCTTCATGGCATTTGATTAATTTGCCCTGCGTGTGCGTGTGAATTTCGGAAACCTCATTCGTTGTTGGTGTTGTGAACGAAATGTCCCTTCGCTGGTGGTTGGTGGCAAGAGGGGGCAAGATGTTATCGTCGTTGATGAACATGGACGGTAGCTGGTAAATGATCTAATTTTAATTGTTCGACAGGGCAATCGAATTTATAGTTTTGTACCTCGCACATAAATATTGCGGCAGCGGACGGCGGGCTGGTGATAGACCATTAATTGAATTATTACGTGTTTAAATATAGCAATTGTGTGTCTTCGAAACTCCCATAAATTTATTAATTAAATTGATGAGTTAATTTTGAATTTGTTCCCAATAATAGAAATAAGATGATGTCGTGACCCCCAATGACAACATTTAATAACAACTAAATTTTTCACAGGTCAGCGGAGTGAACGTATTAGGGATCACCTGTAATACCCTCATTGATGGAAAATGTAGAACCAGGAACATCTGATACACGTCTAAGTACATGTGTATCTTAGCAAATATGTAATTATGTCCTGCTGAACAATAGGGCTATTTAAGCCACAAATCACATGAACAGAACATCCCACTATACCCATGTATCAGTATGTGTATGAAGATGATATTTCTATTCATATTTCCTTACTTATGCCTCAATTTTTTTATCCGTGTTTTGTGGTTGTTCTTCTTCCTTTGGAATTTTGTGGCGACGCCGTTGGAACCAAAAAATATAACATTTTCTATTGCACTTTATATTAATAACTTTACATTTGCCAAAGGATAGCAAACATTTTGCCATGGGTTCCAAGTGTATTCCTTTATTTGGTTTTGTTTTAGTGGTGCTTGATATCCTTTGAAATTTCTTTATTCGCGTTATTTTCAATTTGGGCTAAAGTTGAATAAAGATGCAGCCTTAGTTGTGGTCCAGGCAGTACTTTTTTATGTTACCCAAAAGAGTAGAACGGCTGCGCTTGGAAGTGCACTCCAAACTCATTGCCATCAATGTTCTGAAATGCATTCCCATCATCGTCGTTCTTCTGTTGGTGATTATCATCGTCACTGCGGCTTGGTTTTGTGGTGGCGTTGGACAAACTTTTCTCAGATAAATGAATGTGGCTATTAAGCTTTGCAAAGTCAAAGCCAACAAAAGTATCAAAAATAAGAAAAAAATGTGGCATCCACACAGACTGAAAACGTATGTTTGAGAGACTTATGAAAAAAGTCAAGTAGTTAAAGAGAAAAACTGAAGTGAATTTGTTCAACATGTCCGGTGTCTTTACTTATTCCTTAAAGTAATTCCTAAAAGATGGAGAAGGGGAGTTTAAGTTAAAACGATCATTTCAAGCAGTTCGATCGTTGAGAATCGGCGTATCCTACTGAATTTTCAATTTTTCGATTTAAAAATTCATTCCAAAAAATCATAACAAAATTCCATATCAAAAAATTAATAACAGAAACAGAATTTGAGCCAAAGCAGTCCAGCTTTTTTTAAATGATATTTTAATAGATATAGACTTGTACTCGTTGATCGTGATATAAATAGATAGGTTTAAAACATATCTTGTGAAAGAGACTTGTCCTCGTTGATCGTGATATAGATAGATAGGTTTAAAACATAGCATGTGAAAGAGAAGACAAATAGCTTCGATTTGTCGTGAGAGACTCCACATTACCTCTAAGAGCACACTCCATTATTTCATCCAGAAAAATCGCGATATCTAATCCCGAGATTTTACTGATTATTTTTGCCATTATTTTCGACATCCAGATCATTGGGAAATTATATATGTTCGCTAATGACATAAGACTTTTCTACCCGTACCTATATGGATAAGGAGATTCTGTCCTAATGACTTTGTTGCAGAACAATTTAGCGTGGGATATGCAGTAAACATAGAACTGCCTACTCTGAAACCGATTTGATTATTAGTTTTTGATTAATCGAGTCCCTCAATCAAATATTTTGATCGTTATGCCAACGCTGGATAATAATACGTCGTTCTATTTCATACTTACAGCAGTTACCGTCTAAGGAAGTGTATTTTGTGTACTCTTCCTATGCTGCCATTATCACATAATATTTATCCACAAGATATCAATAATTCACAAACAAATGTCGCCCCATCAAAGCCATCGCATGACTGTTCTAACAAGGACTCCGACACCAACGTCGTTGGTTCAGGCGCTTTATTTAACCTAAGCTGCAATCACACGTCGATTAAGATTAAAATGCCAATGGCAAGGAACATTACTGCTCATCCGCATACCCGCATGAAAATCCACAACGAGAATACAGTAGCAACAGCAACAACAACGATGTCAGTGCTCGCACTTAAAGCAACGCTTTCAGATAAATGTCATACAAAAAATAAACAAATTTTGCATAATTTGCTGTGAAAAAATGCAAACCAGGGATGCTTCAGCGCGTCCTGTTACTCTCCGTTCAAAGCAACGTTGCCACTGCCACTGCAGGATAATATCCAAGTGTTAGACAAACGACGTGATTTGTTTATTTTGGAAGAAATAAACATGAATTTTTCATGACCAGATTTGAAACTAACTAGATGTGGAAGAAACAACAAGCACTCCCGACCCTTTCAATGGCCTCGCTAGGATGCATTCAATACCAATGTCCTGTAGGATGAGCAGAAAGTCCAATAGATGAGCAAAAGTCCAATAGTCCAATAGAAACACTGAGAATATCATCTTTACACGCTGTCGACATTCGCTTCTTCTGACTGCGAACGATATAGCTCCGCAAGGACATCTACATAAGATAGGATACAACGGCAATTAACTTTACAAATCACATGTGTTGTCCGACTGTTTGCTGCATGATTAATTATGCACAAACCGGACACTTAACAAAAGTAGAACACAGAAAACACTGGACCGCAAACTTTTCAACTGAAGAAGGGCTAGCCATTGGTAGTAGAGGGAGTAGCGGAGGTCAGTTCTATGCGTGATATATCACACATTTGAAAACTTTCATCACTAACTTTTGAACCGTAACTAAGTTTTAAATGTTAACAACAAACCAACACACACACACCCATGTCCGAAGAAAAACATGACACTTCTTGACTGGCCAAGTGGTGGCTGGATGGACGGACGGACGGACCGAACGAACAACCACATACTCATTAGTCGAAAACATGTTTCTCAAATGGATTCACATTTTCTTTTATTCAAATTGTTGCCGTCCCATATCAGGATATGATTTATGTCCGATTCTGGTGTTACCACGTCTTTGCCTGCCCATGTGAGTGTGTGTGTGTGTGTTTAACAGGTTCTTATCATCATTATTCTTATAAATTATTCAAGGGTAAACATAAATCCTGACTTTGGTACTGTCGATGAAATTGGTCAACACTTCGTTTATCATTGTTGTAACAATAGTCGACCGGATCCTTTTAATTCTAACCCATAGAAGCCACAACAGCTGCAAATCATGTGTGTGTATGTGTGAAAAGGCCAACAACGACAACCTATATATTGTGGTCAGGTTTATAAGTGGGGTTTTTGGGGAGAAGGGGATTCTTTTTGAATAACCTCAAAATTTACTTTGAAAATTTATTTTGTTGTTTTTATTTTTTGTCGAATAATCAATATTATAATCCTGTACCACAGACATAGATACATGTATACATGTGCATACATACAAACATTGGCATATTTCTAATGGGTTTTCTTAGTTTTTAATTTGTGGAAATTCCTCAGAGTTTTCCCATCATGATGATGACATTATTCAAGTTGCCAACACAACACGTATTGCTGTCGGACATTGTATTATGCAAAGTTCGCATGTATGTCTCCAACTCCTTGACATTGACGCAATGGCATAGTTTCCTACAACTTTTTCGGTCGGAAATTGAAATCAATAAAAAATTTTAATTGAAAACAACAAAATGTAATTTATCATCAACTGATATACAAGGGCATCGATGACACAGGCCAGACACATTGCCAACCCCGTTGGCCATGTTATTGCAATTTCATTGACCTTGGAATAGCCTTGTTAGTTTACCCAAATAGAAATGATAAATTTATAATTTATATAAATTGATAAATTTTAGACACAATTCATCAAAGACTAACATTGAGGTTTGCGAGCATTTTTTTTTCATTCAGTTTAAATTATTTATGCCACATGTTGTGGACCTACCTGGCAATTATTCAGCATTCTTCTTGCTTCTAGATTTCCCAGTCCTATGGTACGAATGTTACTTCAGAAATGTCTCAGAAATATCTCAACTGAGTGTGGATATTATTAAACTTTTGTCCAAAACTATTGTGCACTTCTCAGCATTTTACTTATGACGTGACCACAAAGGAAATAACATAAATTCCGTTGTGTTCCGAGCAAAATATCCGGCATCATATGCTGCCATTGTGACGTACCAAGGAACCCATATCATCGTGAAGCCAACTCCTCCAATGTCAAGGAGAAATGTGATTATCTAAAATATCAAATCTTAAGACAACTTCTGAGGGAATATTTGCCATGACATATGCTCATGTTGTGGGCATGTATGTGTGTGTGGGTGTCTTATCATCCATTTGACAGACATTTATGAAGACGACGAAGACGATGATGAAGAAAATACCACAATATCCATAATAAAGGACTCAACAATACACGAAAGCCCAACTATTGTTTTGTTAAGAAACCGAACAACAACAACAACACTTCGAAAAAGGATTTATTTGTTGAGATGTTAAGTTTCTTAGTGGAAGACCTTTGGGAAATAAGTATGCATGTGTGTGTATGCCTCATGTGCCGGCCTGTGCATGTTTCTTTGGTTGCTTGCGTATATCGAAGGATTGCAAATACCTCTCTGGCCATATGAGTAACAATACGTTATGTAGTGGTCCATGGATTGTGGGCAAAGTGTGTCGGAAGTTAACAAGTTTCGGTCTCAATGACTAATTGCTTAATTAGCATATGTCACATTCAAGATAAGAATGCCTTGGCACAATACACTTGTACAAACAACAACAACAACGAACAGAACAACATTTTGTGTCAAGATTTTCCATACTTTTTCATTTGTATTGAAATCTGAGGGTTATGTCCCTTCTTTGTGATTGTGTTTAAAAATATTTATAATTTTTCATTATTTGTTATTAACCGGCAGACATGACGACTGACGCTAGATGCTTGAGATTTTGGATAAACAGTTTTCTAAAGGGCACAAAAGGTTCTAAAAAACATAGGGTGTAATTATTTGTATTGGGCCAACGGTCGCAGATTGGGAACAAAATTTGTACTAAGGCACTAAAAGATAAGTACTAAATAGATCAACGTCCGCAGATGGAGAACAACATTTGTACTAAAATACTGCAAGATATGTACCAAATGCATCTGATATTGTTCTCTGTCCAGAATTTTGCGACCGTTCATAAACATAAAACTTATTGTCGATAATATTAAAATAGTTGTTGAAAATTTCCTTTTAAAATTGAATAACAAAATTAAATTTTACTTTTACTAACAGAGCATGTTGATAATAGAACTGAAAGATTTTTTTCTAACCTTCATCCAAATTAATTTGTTATATTCTTAGCAAAAATTATCAATTTGGCTCCACTATTCAAGATTCAACATTAGGGGGGTACCGTTAATGGGGGCTATAACGGTACCCCCTAATGTTGGTAACCCAATTGGCTATAATTTGGTGTGTGAAATCTTCGTATCAAAAACTATCAATATTTACATTGGTTTCGCTGTATTTCCCACATAAACGGACCCCCATTATTTGGTAGCTTCGGGATTTTGACACGTTTTTCAACCAAATTGGCTATAAATAAAATTTAATTAAGGTATGCCATAATTTTAAGACCATAATACATAAAAATATTATTTAATGATATTCTTTCTGTAAATACTGCCACAAATGAAATATTTAGTTTTTCTTATATTTGATCCGCCATTCTGCATTCATTTCATTTGATTCCAAAAATGATTCGATTACTTCATCTTCTAAAAAAATGACCGCCGTTTTCGATCCAAACAATTAAATTTTTCCGTTTTTATTGCAGAATCGTGATCAGCTTTGAGGACGCTGATTATATTATATGTGATATTTATTCATTTCATAAACACACTGCTCTAATTATGGCCAAAAATGGGCCAATTCATGCTTGCGCTCAAATTGTAGTATAAGAAGAACTTTCGGATTCGTCTGAAATATAGATCACCAAGGGCTTCCAACTTTTTTTCGCTAACTAAGAAGCGTACAAATTCTAGTAAAATATATTACCTTGTATTTAATCTTCGGCGTTTGACCATTGCAAGCAAATGCGTTTGGCTTTGGAGTCCACTCGTCTGCACTCTTTGTTAGAAAACGACAAGTCATTCGCAAATCAGTGGTCTGCTTAGCTGATATTTAATGTCTGAGCCTAAACACATGTCAACCAAACACATAAACAAACCTTCATAAATTTAAGCACGAGCCTATGTCACAAACAATTAATTTTCATTGTCGGAGATAGAAGAATTAGCTCATCAGCGGGATGAGTATATAAACGTACGCATGTATCGCAGAAGCAGTTAGAGATTCCAAATTAAAGATAGTGTCAGTACATTACCTAACAATGTGGACAAGGTTAATTTATGTTCCAATGTTGCTTAAACAAAAAATAAAACTAATATCCTTATTAAGGTAACAGGATGCGGGCCAAAGGGTTCGACATAAGGTGTTTCTGTTTGTCTAGAAACGTTTTTATATGTTTCTGTGTAAATATTACCCAAAAACACCCCTTTTTCCAAACAAACAAATGCGACCCTCCACTAGCCTAATGACAGCAGGAAGACAAGAAGAAAGTGTTGTGTAACTAACATGATTTTCAACGCAAATGTTGAGGATACGCGACACTTTCCCTGCTTCGAAAGGGTGACCCGTACACACTCCCAGACGGAAAGTGAAAGGCAACATTAGTGTTTGTAAATTATTAATTCAAATATAATGTGTATCCTTGTACTGCTGTCAGTGTGGTCGGTCGAGCACCTAGGCTCGTCATAAATATGCCGAGTTTATTAGTTGCGGCTGAACATAGACGGGTGATCCTCATACATTGGTCGCATGTTTTTAATGTATCGCTCACAGACATTTGCATACGGTCCCCTCAGTTAGTCGGACGGTCGGTCATATCATTCATTCGAACTTATTAATAATGGTTTACGGTTATATCAGATGGAAATAATTTGTTCAATGATAGTTTCATGTAAATATTTGTAACAGTTAGAAATATTAAGGAGCCTCATGACATATTGTCACTAAATGGGGGTCGAAAGATATGATAGACGTTACTGTTGTTAATATATCGTTACGATACAAAACGTATAATTCGGTCGTAATATCAGTCATGAGGATTCACAGTCGATGGTTTCATTGACATCAGCGCCTCTTACTGCTGTCGGAAGATTCCGTTGTCGTATGCATCTGAATTTACCTTGTTGTCTATTTTCGACTACGGCTGGTCAGAACGAAATTTTTCCATTTGGCAGTTGGCAAATTGTTTAATATACTTAATCTTCATGCTTTACATGTTATAAGCAATATCAAACAAAAGGCTCCCTAATACCCAGCTGACCATTTAACAATGTCCGAATGTATCAATGGCAAAAGACTTCATGGGAATGACTAAAAACCTCGAAGTGTCGTCCACTTAGCATTTATGTCCGCGACAATTAACACGCACAATGGGTTGTATGTGAAATTCTCATAAATTTTAGGATGTTATTTTTGGCAGACATGAACATTTGTTAATATGACATGTAGTAATTGCCACTGAAGACAAATGACAAACCATAAAAAAAACTAAACAATTAAAGGAACATAAAACTTTATAGGATTTTGCCGAAATTAAAAATAAAAAAACATATGTACTTAAGACCACACTTTCTATACTATGTCAAAAAACATATGTACTTAAGACCACACTTTCTATACTATGTCAATCATAATTCTGAGAATATATGTTTTTGCTCCAAAATCGGATTATTAATTGAACATTAAGATATTTTATATATTTTCTTTCGTAAAAACCTGCCCGCTGCAATTACAAAAAGCAACCGAAGAAAAAAGTTGACTTAAATTCTCAATTGATGAGTTACAATACATTTTACACAATCATAAAACATCGAGGTGCGACATGTCCGTCAGTTATTTCATTTCTTCAAAACCTCGCAAAAACGCCAAATATGAAAAATCCGTGGCTTTGTTATTTAAATTGTTTAAATTTCCATATTTTGAGATTAAGAACACTCATTCAATCTCCCCTCGAACAAAACACTCCAAACAGCACAACATTCGTCTCATTCGACCCATTGAGATGCTTGTAAAATTACCGCGAAAAATAAAATTCAAGAGTCTCCTTAAACTGAAATAAAAGTTATTTGGCAAATCATTGCTGAAGAGCATCCTCCTTTAGTTTCCGCCAGCTTGCACCGGCAACAGTAGCACAAACGGATGAGTGCCAACAGGAGTGGGTTGTGTGAACTCGAATTCGTATTTTGTCCCCACCGCTTCGTTGGCTTAAAAAACCGACAAAATATTTAATGAAAGATTTCAATTTTAAGAAATATTTATTAATTACGAAACTTTGATGTGGCAAAACAAAAGTTAATAATTGTAACCTCGGGATATGTTGCCACAAGAAACCCCGACTCCATTTGTTAAATCATTACACGATGTTCCGATTAACCATTATTACGGCAGGCACTATGTGCAACATTGGGCATGGAACATTTGCATAAACATCTGTTGTGAGGGTGGAACGAACATACGTGCCGCTGTTTCGATGATGTTTTTGTTCTGATGTGTTGCCGTATGTCGGTGCTATTTTGCATCGATTTGGCATGTTAAACACTCGAAAGCACTTTGCTAAACGTTTGCATGTATCATTCATTCATTTAACACCATTTATGCACGAATCGACGCGATGCATACACGCTAGATGTTCCAGTGCCACATCTGAAACACAGGCACAGCACCAACCACCCACACCAGTCTTCTGCGTGAGAATCCTGATCGTTTGTTTCTCAGCAGATGTACAAAATTAAGACACACGTACGTTTAGGGATATGAAGGAGTTTTTACAATAAAAAAAAACGATGGCAACTGAATTTTGGGAATAAGACGGCAATGATGGAAACATTGATGTTAACTTAAAATTCAATTTGAAAATGAAAATTGTGTATTTCAATTTTACAATTTTTAGGTATTGTAGAAATGAACGATCATCCCAGTTCAGACAAGGAGTAGATAGAAAGATGTGATCTTCTTATGGGTCACAGCTGACACGTATTACTTGTTTACAAAAATTAGCCTAATATTTGGTGGTATATCGGTGATTTCACTAATATTCAAATCGTGGCTTACATTTAGTCTTTCGGTTATTTTTATGCCGTTTCAACATGGCCCCGTTCTATGACCCAACAAAGAAAGAAAGAAACACGACAAAAAGTAACAACTGAAGAAGAGCCCAACTCAATGC
Source organism: Musca vetustissima (assembly GCF_032173495.1). Taxonomy (NCBI): domain Eukaryota; kingdom Metazoa; phylum Arthropoda; class Insecta; order Diptera; family Muscidae; genus Musca; species Musca vetustissima. The sequence continues at coordinate 487,374 of NW_026887855.1, read as the reverse complement.
CAACAACAAAAATGTTGCCAAACAATTTATTGCTAAAATATAAACTCCCATAAACTTTTTGCCAAAAACCACTTCCATTGCCGGATGTGCGTGCAAGCGTATGTAACGCTAGATAGACGGAGCGAAGCACGGCGGCAACAGCAGCAGTTTTTCAATTTTCTGCATTGTTTTCCGTTTTTTTTTATTTTTCTGGTATTTAAAAGTTTACACCAAATCTGTTGAGAATATGTGCGAGACAATTTACGAGAAGTGTATTGCCATTGTGTCTGTTGTCATTATTGTTATTGTTGTTGCGAATGATACGGCGAGGGATGACGGTGTTAATAGAATCATTATGAGCTTGTCAAGAAGTTTCAACAACCTACCCAAGGCAGTGGCTTGCTATCGCTGGGAATAAAACAAAAAGAAAAAAAAAACAGCAGCAAAATATTGCCCTCGAAAACAACGAAAAAATAAAAAATAACAAAAACTTTAAGCAAACCAACTGCAATGATGCTTCCTATATGTATTGCCAACATATAATTGTAATTGGCAAAGTTCAATTATCAATTCGACGATTTGATTTGACGAACTTAGTAGTTCAATGTGGGAAATTACTATAGACCCGCTTTCAATAATGTGTGTGTGAAAAGCCCCCCGTTTCGTCATTGATTTTTTGTAGCATTTTACACATGAGTCATTACGTTAATGATACTCGTTTAAGAATTGCAGAGACTTGTCCATCGCTCGCTTCTTTGAAGAACACAAACGATATTTACGGAATAAAATACAAACAAATTTAGTACACACTTACGCAAAGTTCATTCAGATCCCACATTTTCCTCTTCATGTATTCCACTTAAAGTTTGCTTTGGTGTATGTGTGTGTGTTTGTGTTTACACATAACTTTTTTGCGAACTAAGAGAAACAATCCGTTTTTGATTCTACCCACTTCATTAACTGCCATAGAAAGTTGTTTTTCTTCGCTTTTTGCCGGCTCCTGTTAAGCGGCGCAACACATCTGGAAAGGACTCTTTAGTTTCATATTTAAATTGTATGTGGCGCAAAGGGGAAGGAGAAGGAAGCCACAACACACTGGCATTCTTGTTCGTTTTCTTGACGGTACGGCTACGGTTTCATCTGTGATGAGTGGTCTTGAGCTCGGTGCAGGTTTTTTGCAACCGAACAACAGACTTTTCATTCATTAACTTTGGCACCACTAAATCTTAGAGTCTTGTATAACAAATGATACCACAACAACAATAACAAAATGTGTATTCATAAATTTAGAAGCCAACAAAAAAGTTCTTCATTTTGGATGAATTCATGTTGGAAAATGTATTTTGAGATTTCCTTTGGCTGAGTTAACAGTGGCCCGACCAGTGAAATCTAATGAGACTATCACATCCTATTATGATGCACCCTATAGGAGAGGCATTTTTTGCATCCCTCCATGCAAATAAATGAATTACAGAATTACATTTCATTAATGAATGTGTACACTTTTTTCTTCTTCTCGAAAACGGTTTTATTTTGAAAGTTATGTTGGACAGAAGACATGGCGCTGAAGCAGTGCACCCCTCGTCGTCGTCTTATGCCGCCAATTCCTTTGCGTTCTGCACGTTCTCAATGAAAGGGCGAAACGGCTAAAGTTTGTAGCATCCACTTGGATGAGGTAAATGTGCTCTGAGCTGTGAAAGGCAAGGCATTCATTCGCATCCTTCTGCTGTGAATCCAGTCTACCTATATTTTTTATATTTTAATTCTCTGTCTATTTCAAAGGTAAAATGCTCATTGTTTTTTGTTTTTTTTTTTTTTTGCCTTTCCGCTAGTTTGTTTTGTTCTCTTTATGCAAACGTATATTTTACAATTTTGTTTTAATTTCTATGCATCCCCGGCGTTCTTACGTTTGAGTGGTTTCGTTTTAAGTTTTGTTTTTATTTCCTCAACTTTCTTCCATCCCCTCTTATTTTGTTTCTAAAATTTGATGTGACTAAACAAAAATATTTTTGTTTCTGTAGAGGTTGCACCCACTTTTAGAATGCAAAGAGCACAAACTACTAAGGACTTTTTTCCATTCAAGTGGCAAAGGAGAGGAGCAAGGATGTACAAGAGCCTAAACGTATAAAAGTGTTTATTAATAAACAGATGATAACATGCATGATATGATGCATATCAGTCAAGAGCTCCCTAAATTGACTTAGCGACGAAGGCTTAAGAAATCTTACATAGCCTTCCACACAGGATCAACTAAATCTCATTACCAACACATTGTTTTACTGTTTAACCACAACCTTCAAAAGGGTCCGATCAAACCAGTTTTGGATATAAAACATCGACTTGTTGCACGGACAAACAGAACACTAGCGTGAGCGATTACACACTCAATTAGCAGATTAATACCCTAATGTATGGAATTAATTGTTCTGCGCTGACCACCAATAGAGTCATGTTGCAGTCCTTTCATCACACCTCTTATGACCACTGACCACATATGATCGCCGTCCTTTGTGTTATTAATCCCCTTGACAGCAATGGTCCGGTTTGTCGCGTGGTAGTCCTATTCCAAACAAGAGTCAACTGCAAACAAAACAAACAGCAAATGACTCAATTGTCCACCATTAACACAACACTGACCTTAGGTCAATGTTGATACTATCCAAGAAAGGAAACCAGTTAACAACGACAACAAATGCTTGGAAGGGAAAACCGGTTCCCTAAAGAAACAACCCTCGTCAAACGACGATTTGAGGATGTTTACCTATGACACCCTACACGAATTTTTAATGCACGCTAATGTCAATAATTAAGATACATCCGATAAACGAGGGGTGACCTCCACACGGATCAGTTGTTGATGTATGCTGGGAAGTGTCTACAAAAGGGAGAACATTTATTGCATAAGTAGAAACCAAAGAGGCCGGACCATTTACATCATAGTGACTGAAAACACAATTCAAATTGTATTGGAAACTGAACTAAAAGATATTTAAAATATTACAGGAAACCTTTTTCTGTTCTTGTCAAGGCACATGTCAGAACTTAAAATAGACTTAAACAATAGCTTGTATGTTGGAGGTCCATTTGCGATAGGAACAGAAATTCGCACAACCTAGATGAGAGTTGCTTAAATGTGGATGAATGCGACAAATTAATGTGAAGCCGTTTGTTTGTTGACATTCGCTTGCAACAGAACTGTCTGCGGTTCTGATTTTTTCCATCGGTCTACCCTCTGTCTGCCGCAATATAAATCTGGCGAAACTCCTCACCCACAGTGAATGACAATAGACAACGTTAATATTTAATAAGGTGCGAAAACGGCTTCCACATGGAACCATCCATCCAATCGTTCATTCGTTCTGTTTATTTTTTGATGATTAAGGGAAGCATAAATACCAAATTCAGCCGAACTTGAAGAGGGTGCCATCCATCCGTCCATCTTTATTTGACGTCTATATTTTTGATGGTTTTTAATTTAAGGAAAAAATTATCCTGACACTCGAATACCATAAATTGTTGCAAATAAAACACGGCGACATAAGTGAAAGGCGACGAAATGTTAGACTGATAGATTGTAATAAAAATCGGAAATATACGACTAAAACCATCAGAAACCTATAACTCCATTCTCTGCAGCAAAATGACGGATTTGATAGTAACAAATTTTGATTTAAGTGTTACGACATTTGAATAACATTGATGTATTATTACACCTGAATTACAGCTCCCTCCTCTGTGACACACCCTTTGTGGAGTATCACGTTTTTTTTTTAATTTACCAAAAATGTATACATTTCCATTTAATTTCTTTTCTCTTTTTGTCATTCAACGATTCGGAGCGTGGTTATGGTTACCAAATATCCTCACTTTTAACATCATTCCTAGCTGTTCTCAATCACACATCCATGGAGCAGAAGTAGTGTTGTTTTGCGAAGGGTTTAGAATTGTTTGACTATGGTTTTCTTCCGTTTCCTTTCTCAAGTTTCGAGAACAAATATCTTACTGAACCATCAACAACAACTACAATGTTGTCGTTTTATACAGAAGGGGAATCCTAAGCGTACCAGACAGGAGGAGAACATCAACAATGGCTGGATATAAAAAAATAAAAAAACAAATCATTTCTTTTGTCAAAGTGTCTGGTACTTCAATTCTTTTGTGTGGGTGTGGTTGTGTTGTTCTTTCAGAAAGTTTCATTTCAATAATTTAAAAAAAAATTAATATTATAATTCTGAAAATAGTGTATACCACTGAACATATGAAGAAACAAATCAATTGTAATGCTGAATTAAATTAATTGAAACAAAAAAAAAAACAGAACAGAACAGAAACAGAAATAAAATCTGGACCCGTCAATGCGTGGAAGCACGAGAGCCTCGTCCGTAGTTAACTCCATGTTTTTGGGCACATTCAATAGCATTAATCATACCATTCCGGCATTGAGTTAACAAATACCGCTTCAGCCAATGTTATGATAAGATAAAAACCAAAAACTAAACCAGTGGAAGTTACATACCTCTCGGGTCCGAAAGAATAGTTAACGTTTAGTTCAAATAATAGTCAACAAATATTTGTAAGCCGGCACAGTGAAACTGACAATGAAATATTCTGTGTATTTAGAGAAAGGAAAAACAGTAAGCAGATCATTACAGTCGGGCGTGGCCGACCATATTATACACACGGCAACATTTTGCGCTATTGGTACTATCTCATGCAGATCCTTGTAAATATCCGAGTATGTACATACATAAAATTGATACCAGATTAAAGGTCAAGGGCTCGTCTCGGATGCATGTTATAAAATAGACGTCTAGGTCTATTTGATGTTGATCGTCACAACTGCCATAAATATATCCGCTTTTCCGTCTAAAATTTTGTGATGTTCAGGTTTATTTATGACCTATGGAGCGATCAGAAAAACATACAAAAAAGTTTAAATGTCTAGCATAATTTGTATTGCACTGTTACTATGGTATGTTTTGTTCTACAGTATGTTAGGCCTCGAGGGTTAAATAAATTGTCATTTTATTTCCCGAAACCCCATCTCTGTTAAACTGTGGCCACATTCGTTTCACATTATATTTTACGAATGTCGAACAAAGTAGTCGAATTATAGGTAAGGGGTCTTTATCTAATCTTATCAACAGGTATCGGCTCTCTCCACCAGTGGTGAGATTATTTCGTGATTATTTCGAAGAGCAGAGAGGCAAACACACATAGGCGCGGTTCAGTTGGCCTACATAGAAGTTAGTACGACATTTGAATCAGGTGAAGATAGAAGGTACAATTCAATTGCAAACTGTGTACAACAAAGAAAGAAAGAAAGAAAAAAGAACAGAGTGAACAATTAAAAAAGAACCATATACACACATCGATTCGATGAACATGTGAACAAATCATAAGTAGAATTAAAACCGCAAATGTAATTTTAAGTAATTCGAATACACTGTTGAAAAATCAAAGGAACCGATCGAAGAAGAAGCATTCAATTTGTAATCTTTGACAAAAAAGAAAACAAAATAACCGAATGAATGAATAATTAATGTGAAACCAAACTGTGCGAAAACATATGTGAAAGGACGTCTATAAAATGTCATTTAAACAAAAAAAAAATAAATCATATTTAAATTCTAATATTTTCCTTGCCTAAATGTGGTCATTTCAAATAGATTTTTATGTGTTATCGCAGACTTTAATACTGCTCCAGTTGATAACATATCAGTTAGTCTTAAAATCGCATTCAGTGTTTTGTGTTCTTAGTCATCGTCATAGAGGGCGACGGCAATGCCTGTGGAGTATTTTCAGTGAAACAAGTGTATATTGCTCGCTTTACCTTATCATCAACCTACAACCCACCCCTTCTTCGCCTGTGTTTATCGGCAAAACAGAAACATTACAACATAGTTATCTGCGTAAGTTTGTGAAAGACGCGATATCTGTTGCCCAATCTAAGCCATCTAAATTCCACTTGCTTTTTTTGTTTCGAAGCTATAGCTATATAGAAATGAATCACAAATAAATACTCAGGTTGTCTAATAAAATATTCAGTCGAATCTATCCATTTCCTAAATGCATCCTTCTTTTTATGCATCCTTTCATATACAAGCTGAAGCATATGGAGTCCACATCCACACTTTAAAGTTATACCAAACCATTTACGATTTTACCACGACAATTTTAACCTTTAATAGTTTTTATTGTACAATTATTTCGATGTGAATTTGTAAAGTTGACAAGAATCGTCGATGTGGTATCTCTATTGATGATGGTTCTACTATTGAGGTATATTAGTTATTTATTCATTTTGTGTTAATCATGCCAGATATGCAAATCCTACTTCTGCCTAATTTGTAACAACGCAATATGGAACAAAACGAAGAACTGAATTTCGCAAATGTCCTGGTATTAGCTAATCAAATTTGAGTACAAACATACAGAGACCAAACCATAAAAAACGAATGAACACTAAGTTTCCGCACAGATAACATTCTTGTAAATGAAAGAACACGGCGATCGATAGATAGCGGTGATATCATGCGAAGTAAATCGCCACTAAACTTATTCTTATCGAAATTGTCAACTGATAACATAATTCACTTGTGCTCGCACCAATGACTAATGCCGCCAGAAAGGGCTTAAAATACACGGCCAACGTATAGGGACCGAAATATTTATATCTATTAACCCTGAACTAAATTCAGAAGTTACCCAAACAAGTTAATTGTCCGGAGGAAGGGGGAATAGGTGTACGCTTTATTGACGAACTGAACAATCGTCAATACGGAAACCAATCTGTTTAGAAATAGTTCGACATTTCGTTTGTTTTTTGCCATTCAATTGTGTTTCTCATTTCAGAACAAGCGATCAATACATTCGAAAAAAATAACACACACACACAAAAGATATGGTCAGCCTTTCGGGAAGCAACAGCTTGGTGGCTGTAGCTTTGGTATATCTATGCTGCAGCATAGGTGTGACAGAAGCTCAGGAAAACGCCCAATTGCAGATTCCGCCATCACTTGTGGAATGCTACAACACCAGTTATTTTATGAATCGCGATAATCGCTTGCCCTCAAACCTGGAAACACTCATCACGCTGATAGAGAAGGTGGAGAATTCGTATGGCTTCGATCAGGATATAACACAATTGTCGATTGCCCTGTTGCATCGCTTCCGCCAGGATGGCATTCAACGAGCTCCTGGTGTGGTGGCCTCTCCCGGTGTTATACCTTACAGTCCAACGGGATTCCAGTTTCCCAAATTCCGGATTTTGTTGTCGCGGTTGATACCAGGAAACGCTTTGCGTTTCCCCAACAATACTCTGACCAGAGAAGAACGATGCTCTTTGCATTTTATGCTCTCCAGTTCGTTTGATACCCAAGTAAGAGGTGATGAAAACCAGGTCTGCAACAACCTGTCGCAATACAGAGCCCAGCGATTGTCGCGTTCATTGGCCGCCCCACAACAGAAACGCAACAATTTCATTGGAGATGTTGAAATTCTGGACGGTCTGCAGTCCAGAAAACCAGTTCCCGGAGCCAAACAACGCATGAACCCCATGAACTACGACTACGATTGGGATGACATGGGCTATGGGTATGGTGGCGATACGAATACCATTAGCCAGTGCCCAGTGGAAAATGGTGTTATTCGCACCAAGTGGGGAAATGTGGCAGCAGGCAATTTGATTGCCGGCATAGCGGCAGGTCTGCAACCCCAAACCGTACAGCTGAGATCATTGCTGGCCTTGTCTTCTCGACGCGGGAGCTACGTTCAAAATATGCCTCAAGTAGCTACAGTCGGCGTGGACAATCGTTGGGCTGCTACTATAGCTGGTGACTTGGCTGAGGTTGCTCTGGTCCAAGTCCCCGTATCCAGCACTGGCCAGGCAACGGTGGGAGCCAGCGGTGCATGGAATAGCACTGTGATGCCCAAATGGTATTTCCTCAGTCAACGTCAAAACATGGAAATGACTGATGCTGAAATTCGTGGGGGACTCGATGGCCTCATCATTGCCCTCAACATCCAGTCGTGGCGTCAACAAGTTTCCAACTTAAAGCTGTCCCAGTTGCTGAGAATGTACTATTCCCTCGACGGAGTCCTGAACAGTGGCATCATGGCCTGTAATCGGGCTGCTTACTTTACTCAGAACATCCAGATGACAACAATGAATGTCCAAGCCTCCGCCTTTGCCCAGGTTCTAGATCGGGAAATGCAGTTGCGAGTAACATTGTCTCCGGATGCCATAGCCACATTCGCCGCATCTGCAGCTACCGCCTTGGGTACCTACATACGTAAGTAGACCAGGTTTAAGTAACAATTGTTTTGAAAAATACTCTCAATGGTTCTCGAGCAATATGTCCTGCACGTCACATCGATAAACGAACTGCACAGTCCCCCCGCTCCGGTTTACAGGTCTCGATTAAAAGCGATTTGTTCTTTTTTCGTTTGTAGCCAACATGAACGATGTGTCCTGTTCAGTTAGTAGCGCTCTGCCCCAAGACGTCTCGCAGTCAATAAAGCCCATGACCAACATCTTTGTCTTCTTGGACACCACCTGGCCTTATTATCAAATCGTTGACTACGTAAAGTAAGTTGTTTCACATGCACTGCGACAGGCCATTCCACCTATTTTGGTTCGTTCTCGTTTCAGTTACGTATTGCAAAATCTCAATATCAATCCCTACGCCAGTTCGGTTACACTGCTGGCAGCCCAAGATGGTTCAGTCATTGTCAACACCACCAACTATATTTCCGATGTTTACGAAGCATGGAATGTGACCACCCACGCGACATGTAAGTTCATACCTCCCTATGCATAGCCGATTGAGGATCTCAGTGCTTATTGTGTTATTTGTGTTCGCCTTTCAGTTGCTCAGGGCTTCAACCTGCCAAATGTGCTGAGGACAGTGCAAAATCTCACTTACAATTACATGAATGTCCAGCAGACCAACTCTTCGGTGGGCGGACTGTCCTTGGTTGCGTTGATGATTCCCTACATGGCTACTATCAGTGCCACGGACTCTAGTTATGCCACTACTCAGCTGCAATACATCAACGAACAAATGCCCGACTTGCGTTTCATATACTACGCCGGCGGCACTGTTAGTCGTTTCTCGTCCTTTGTACAGGACCCCACCAAAGACCTGTTCCCTTTGACCGTTGGTACGAACCCAGCCACAGCAGGTGGCCCGGTCGTAATGCGCATCAAAAAGAGTAAGTTCCACACTGTGATGCCTTCAATGAAAAGAGTTAGATAATTACCGTTTCGTCTTAGTTCCCCGACAGATTGTGAATCCTCGTTGCGGAGCTATGTGGTACACATCCACGTGGGGCACGGATCAAATGGCCCAATACATTCGTCCTGGTTATATAAGTTTCTATCGCTTGTCGCCCAATTACTTCTATGGAGCTGGAACTGGGCGTTACTTGAACATCCAATCGCAATCTTCCTCTGTCCAATATACCATCTGTACCTCGCGCTCCATTGTTTTGCCTCAACAAAACTCGAGCAGTTCCAGTAGCGATCAAACCTGTGTCACATTGCAGGGTAACACGTTTTCCTACGATCTGTCCTCGGCCTGCAGTGGATATTACACCATCCATCAGTGCCCCCCGCTTTACGTCTCGGTACAGGCGCCAGCAAGTGGAACCACCCAAATGTACACTTGTACTGATCCCGCTTGTCAATCACCCGATCAGACACGTTACGTTGTGTCAGTCGTGAACCTTGGCTGCTTTAGTGGAGTAACTGGTTTGTCAGCCAGTTTGCTAACCATCCTGCTGACATTGGTGGCGCGCCAGCTCTTCTAATAGAACGAACAACAACGACAATTTCATTTTTCAGCCTAGCATCCTAAAATACGAGCATTTTCGATAAGTTCACCCAGAGAATTACCTTACTTCACATCACGAACAGAGCATGTCTTTTTATACCTTTGCAACCTAACCACACAAAATATTTTCTAGTTATACATTAAGCGTAAGCAAATAATTAAATATTACTACTAGTATCTATTCGGCTTGTTTCTTTTCAATAAAACGCCAATTCGATTGCAAAACCGAAACTGGGCCTTGCCCATCGACCAAAAAACACAGAAGGGCCCGAGAGTATTTATTCAAAACTATTTGTTAAGTTCGCTTTCGTTTCACTTGATCCAATAACCCATCACTTCATTTTTCAAAAGCTCTCATGAACAGCAGTCTGACTTCCGTGGTTGTGGCAGAGTCCGTTGACATTACAAATCGTACAGCCATAATGACCGATATATTCATGTTCCTGGACACATCGTGGCAGTACAAACGTGTAGTGGATTACGTCAAGTAAAGTGAGGCGCATACTCTCCAACAATGTCTACTAATCTATTGTGTTTCCCTTACAGCTATGTAGTAGAACGTCTAAATATAAACCCCCACGGTAGTTCCATAACCCTCCTGGCCGCACGAGATGGCAGTATAATGGTAAACAGAACATTTTACCTCTCCGAATTCTATTCGAATTGGAATATTACAACACACTCCAACTGTAAGTTTAATACATGTGCACTTAAGCTATCATTTGTAGCTGGATATGCATAGGAAATAAAAAAAATAAATAAATGTATTTCAAAGCAATCTTCCATTGATGGTGTTCGGAATCAATGACGGCCCGTCAACCTGAAACATTTCTACTAACCTAACCTCGATTCTCATTTTCCCTTTCTCAGTCCGAAACGGTTTCAGCTTACCTCTGATTCTAAGTAAAGCTAGGGATTTGGCTGAGAATGTAATAAACAACCAACGGACAGAGGAATCAATGGGAGGACGATCAATGATAGCTCTTCTAATACCCAGCCCTGTTGCCTTTGTACACGAATACGACTTTGACTATTGCCAACGGTATGTCCAAAGGTTGAATGTCACCATACCTGAACTGAAATTCATATACTACGCCGGTGGAGCTGTTATTCGTTTCATGGACTATGTTTCGAATCCCAAGGACGACTTATTTGTACTCGACTATGATGTGGGCGTTGACAAATGTGCTGAACCACTAATCCACCGAATACGATCAGGTAAGAAGCCTTTCCACTACTTTGCGTTAAATATTGCTATCTCTGCTTTTCAGTGCCAAGATATTTGACAAATCCCCGATGCAACTCGCATTGGACACTTGAAAGCCAAGGCCAGAACAAATTGGTAGAATACCAAGCTTTGGGAAGAATCAATTTCTACGCCATACCACCCAATTATTTCTACCATGATGCAAGTATGCGTTATTTGAAAATAAGACCCGCAAGACCCGTGGCATTTATTGTGTGCACTTCACGAACGCTAAAGCTTCCTTACCGCAATCCTTCAGCCCCATACACTGAAGGTCAGGATTGCAAGCAGATATCGTCCAATGATTACAGTTACGATTTGACAGCTATGTGCAATCACAATGACCAACTACTGGACTGCCTGCCACTGTATATCTCGGTGCAGTCGCAGGATTTTGCTGATTCTTCACAGGCATTATGCAATGACCAAAATTGTCCCACACCAATGAGTGCTCAATATTCGATAGTTGTAAATAATTTAGATTGCAGCAATAGGGGATTAACAATGCCAACAACCAACAAAATACCAATAATTCTGTCCTTACTTCTTCTTAGTTCGAATATATTTTAAGTTTCATGTCAAAAATAAAATAAAACAATGTGAAGTATTGAAATAATAATGTAACTAATACAATATTTGAAAATATATCGCTCATTTGCTGCAAGAGAGGTATAACTCAAAAAACGTGATTTTCGAGTTAATGATGCACGATTGTTCGCTTTAATAGATCTCATGTTGTGTAAAAAATGCATATGAATATCTCTTACACGCTCCAAATGAGAAGCTTTGGAAGTTCCTCTGTCCCATATAAAGTGTGAGTAAACTGAAAACTTAAAACACATTTTCTGCAAAATCGTGTTTTTTGGAGCTATGCCTGACTTGTAGCAAATGAGCGATATGTTCTCATGTAAGTTGTACTTAGAATATAAATAAACATACCATAAATAATACAAAATGTATTTGCCAATACAATAACAATTAAAAAATCTTTATAACAAAGTCAATAACACTATAAAACCAGTAAGGAAAATTCAAAAGTTGGGTGATACTGACTATATGATACCCTTCACCACTTTGGGTTCATACAGAGATGTTCCTACGTACAATATCCTGTCCATAGAAGAAACATAGCATCTTTGGGGGACTATTGTGATCTAAAAAATATATGAACCAATTTCAATCAACCCATACACATGTCATTCTGAAATATTTTCAAAATTGATCATGTGTACGAAATAGAGCAAAACTATGTACATATATATAGCACTCATACATAGTAAATCTTGAAACCTATGCTGTATCTCGAATGTAAGCTGTAGCAAAGCGTGTTGTCCAAGTACCATCTAAATCAAAAAAAAAAGTTGGTTATTCATATTGTGCACTATCATGAAATACCACGTATCTAAAGCCGAATTAAATGAAACTTAATACACCTTATTGAATTCTCTATTACCTATGCTGCCCAACATTTCATCGAAACCGAGCAATCTTTGGGTATTTGGTGCACCATATTCATAACATCGGACGAAAATATATATGGGAACTATATCTATATCGGATCTGATTTTAATAAAACTTCAGACTGTACAAATTGTGGTCTCAATTGGAAAAGATTGTGTCTTGGGTAAGCTATTGTGAATTTGAAATAAAAAACCTATATCTAAATCTGAACGGATTTTCATCAATTTCAATAGGTTTCGTCCTTGGGCCAAATTACATCTCATTCAGATCATAAATGCAACATGTACTGTACAATTTAACGTGTACAGACAGACGGACTATTCTAGGCATCCAATATTTCACATAAAAGATCCAGGGACCTCTTTCGAATGCAAAAACCATATTTGACGATTCAAAAATAGGTAAATATGCTTCCTTTATGGCTTTTTCGTAGAACAAAGGTCCAAATCAGGGATAACAAAGGCACGTTAAGAAAAAAAACGCCAATATGCGAAAATGTGTGTAAAAAATATAAATAAAATAAGAGATCTGCACTCAAAATATATGTTTTCATTTTATAAGCTTGCGTTAAGCACTTAAAACGTTTAACATTGTTCGCTCTGCTGCTATTATGTCTTTGCAATCGGATTCGACAGGTCTTCGTAATAAGGAATTTATACTGAACTTATTGAAAAACATACATAGGGTTTTAGTAACATGACACCAACAAAATTGTGAAAATACCATTAAATCGTTAAAATATAAATTTCACGTCTTTAAGGACGTCGCCTAAAATCTAATGAGCAACATTTTTTGAAAAATATTGCAACTATAGCACCTTCGGATAATAGGAATGCAGTTCAATAAACTAAGGACGAAATGGATACCCAAGGAATAGAGTTAGATGGACGGAATGTTAGACAAATATGTAATGTAATGTAATATGGCGATTTTTTTCCTTTTGGGTGTTTTCATATACTCACAAGGGCCCTTCAGTCGCAACAGAAATTTGCAATCCCCAGAACATGACCTCGATTTTGCCTCAAAGTGTAATTAAATAAAATAAATCTTATTTTAATCATTAATAGGCAAAGCTGATTTATTCTCAATATTTTAAATCGTTTTTGAAAAAAAAAAAACGAAAAGTCATAACCCTAATGCATAACGACATCATGTTTGGGTGTAGTGTATAAACAAAACATTAGTAAGAAGGCGCCTCTGCGGCCATCTGTACGTCACCGTGTGAACAAATGGGCGTTTGCCTAAAGGTCTTAGAGAACAAACCAGATGTGGATGTCTGCACTAGATGCAACGGCAGGGTTGCTTGTGAAGTACAGGCAATGATTTTTAAACTGTAATCAACAATCGGGCATTCAAACTCTTAATATTTCGAATGGCTGGAGTTCACAAACGACAATTTTAAGCCGACATTAGCAAGTATACAAACCAAACATTTCTAATTCTCTCAATTGGCCAGTGTCTGCGAAAATGGGTTTTGTCTGTACTATTGCCCACTCAAACAACAATTATGGTTGTTGTAAACCAGAAGTTAACTCAAACCAAAGCCATACAAACATAATGACGTATGCATGCATTCATTGGATTATATTTGTTCAGACAAAAACACTTGTCTTTTGTATTTAGAAAGAACGCATTAACAGAAACCAATTGCCGAATAAGGGCAGTTTATTGATGGAACATTAGCTAAATTCATGCATCCATATATATTGTCTGCTGCATATTGTTAGTATGAAAAATCCTTAAAACGATTGTTGAAACCTTTTCAAACACACGCATTGATTGTTTATTCTAGAATTCGATCCTGAATTGTATTCTAATCCATCGACATATATAACGAAATATTATCCTGAAATTTAACCCTCGTAGTCTTTATATATGGGGAAAATCAGGAACCTTGACATAAAATTAAAAAATAAATATTTTTAAAATATCATAAATTTAGTTTCTTCATGCCATTAATATTGGAACCAATTCTATTTGTGACCATTTCTATTCAATTGATTATTTAAATTTTCGATTAGAAGTTGGAAAGAGAGAGAGAGATAGTGTAAACGAGCACAAGGGTGAGAGAAGGCACAGAGAAAGAGAGTCAGCAAAAAAACTATTCATTATTGAAATGACATTTGATTTGCCTCCACCAAGTGTGGGATGTTTGGCGCTGCATTCGTTGCCTTCCATCGTTGGTGATGGCTTGCTGTGTGGCTGACTGGTTGGGCCGAGAGGAGTTTGAGTAATGTTTTTGTTATGACGCCAGCGCAAAGAGCATAATATTTACTAACAAATAAACACAATTCGAAACACTTGCGACAAGGATACTTTATAATTCTTAACGTTACGCAGAATTTATTAGTGGATTGGCAATTGGAATAGACGGACAGTCGAGTGAACACAATTGAACAACAAAATTCAACAGCAACGGGCAGTGATTTCTGTTGTTCTGCATAGAACAGTATTGCGGAACTCCGCACATAAAAAGCAAGAGGGGCAAGTCGCGGCGGTTGAATAAAACTAAGCTAATGTGAATAAAGCCAGACCAAAGTGCAACAAACTAAGGACAAATTTCAAGTGCACCGAGTGTATATTTCGAAACGGCATGAAATTCCACAACACCATTTTATTTTAAAATACCGTTTCATGCTACCGAAAAATATCAAAGCATTCTGCATATACATGCACAAATCTGCAATCAGAGAGCAGTTCTTCTAAGTCATCTAAATCCTCTGGAATAGAATATATCGAAAATGTATTTGAAAAAGGTAAGTCTATAAGATAATCGTCACTAACGTTTGCAATGTCCATCTCAGTGCCACAAAAAAATAGAGCCGAGTCTGAAATCTATTAAGGAACATTTTGAAAAATCTATTGATTTTTCACAATTACTTTTTCTATATTCAGTCAGGAGAGTGAGTATTACTCACACCATTGTTGCTGGAAAGGAAAGTGCATTTTTTTGCATATTGCATGCCCCCGCACCAAATCGCACCGTCCTCGCCCTTAGTTCGGGCACACAAAACTCATTCATGTTCGCTGCCACTCAGTACCACCTCCACCTATTTGTGTGTACAAGTATTTTTCAATATTTAGGAGCAGGCGCTTTGAACCACCTCCTCGTCTAGGCAGGAGCTGTTCCGTCCCCCATCCTCCAAATGTCTCTGAACTGTCTGTGTAAATTCTATTCAATTTCTATGTGAGTTCCCTAATGTGCCTCAGTCCGCACATCGAAATCTTTTTGGGGTGGGTTGTTGGTGGGTATTTTTTGTATTGTTGCCGCTGTTGTTGTTGTTGGCGTTGGTGGTGTAATATTTAAGCATACATTTATTTCGGTGTCTATAACAATTTACGATGAAATTTATGTAGAAGCAGACAATACAAAACCAAATAAACACAATAATTCCTATGCACAAAATTGTCCTAGAAGCATATAATATGGACATTACACACAACGACATCTACACACAACGACTACGCTCTTGCTTTCTCTCTCTCTCTATCTATGGCGCACATACCCTAGAGCAGGGATGGAACGTACTTTATTATTGTTATGGTACTCAATTAACGTCACGATTGTTTAGTACGCTAACTAACATTCGCTATTGGTCAATGGTGGTCAAAATTTCTCTTAAAAATTGTAAAGGAAAAATAAAAACAATGAATATTCTTTCTGGGGGAATTAAATTTATTTTATATTTTAAAACATAACAATTGCATTAAAAAAATTGCGGAAAACTATTCGGTATAATTTATTTTCTGTTGATTAACATATAGGTAGGGTAAAGTGCTCCCAATATCGGCATGTTCCAATAATCGGTATCTGTTGTATACAACATTAAATGGCTACAAATTCCTTTAACTAAATATGACAAAAAATAGCTTAAAAGATCTTCACCAATATCGTCAGCTATCTCCGTGTAAAATGTTATCGAGCTTCACTTATTACTTTATAAAATGTAAATTATAGATGAATTCCTTGTTTAACTTTTAAAATGGTTCAATACAATTCAGATGGAAACTTCCATTAACAATTTGCACAAATTAAACACAAACTAATGAAGAAATTGATTATTTTATCGAATGATTGAACTCTAAAGAGCAAACTGTTCATACACTTATCATATTTGAAGACTAATTGTCCAAGATCCATCCGGTTCCGAACATCACGAATAATTTACTATCACAAATCTTGTTCCATGAGGAATTAAAAAAATAAATTCAATGGAAGGGTACGAAAGTGTCCAAAACGTATGCTCTCATCACCGAGCGTATCAATTTGCATTGGAGTCTATCTATCTAAAGAGCAAACTGTTCATACACTTATCATATTTGAAGACTAATTGTCCAAGATCCATCCGGTTCCGAACATCACGAATAATTTACTATCACAAATCTTGTTCCATGAGGAATTAAAAAAATAAATTCAATGGAAGGGTACGAAAGTGTCCAAAACGTATGCTCTCATCACCGAGCGTATCAATTTGCATTGGAGTCTATCTCTCTCTCTCTCTCTCTCACTCTACATTTGTTTCCATCTCTCTTTGGCGCACTTTAAGTCCTTTTGTGTGAACTACTCTCACTTCGACCTATGTGTGCACGAATCTCATGTGGATGGGACTCTGTTGCATTTCCTTTCCACTCTATTCAGCGTTAAAACCAAATCTATTGTTGCCAACACTGTGTGTAGAAATACTTTTGCTTCCTTGGCTATTTGTTTTGGTGATAGCCAAAACACATTGGAGCTGGGGTGGCAAAATGACATTATCTGGTTCGAGAAATATGTTTGTTAACAAACTCTTTGATGAGTTTAAATATAAAAAATTAATTTGAAGGATAATTAGTATGCAATATTTCAACAAAGTATTTCCAAAACCAAGTAAGAAATCTAAAAATTTTATTGCAAATATTCGATGGACTAGCCGTTGCATTATTCGACATGAATTAGTGTGCATTCTGTATACACAATTTATAATATTTTAAGCGTTTATTTCATATTTTGAATATCTCTAGTCTCCATTGTATTCTTCAATTCAATATATAGCACACACATTCCTTCAACTAAGAAACATGCACTTGTTGCCATATTAATTCGCATATAACGTGATACAATACCCATACACCCCACATGTAACCTAACGCCGAAGCCTTAATAATGATGAAAGAGCCAACAACAACACTTCAGCACAAAAAAAAATACAAAAAATCCTTGAAACTTCCTCCAAGTTTCAGCATTGGATTTTTTGTAAAATGAAAGAAAAGACCATCGACCATACAAAAATGAGCAGACGCATCACACGCTCACCTTTATACTGGGAAAAAAAACTACGTTCCAAACTTGTTTGGTCATATTTTCGAAATTGACCTTCTTCTTCTCCTTTGAGTGCATTTTGCCGTCATGTCCCAAAATACCTTTAATCATTAAAGCACAAAAAATACTTCTCCGGCTGACCTATCGGTTTCATTACATGTAATTCGTTTAGTTGGTGTAAACAGTTGTAGTGTGAAAAATGGTGAGTACGATGTTGCAGTTTCCAGTACGCACAAACCAATCATATAGATATCCTGAAAACTCTATATAGTGGCTGCCTCTATTACTTGCAAAGCGAAGGGAGTCGCTTGACAGGTGCGAATTAGGACTCAAAGGATAAATCAGATAGATCGGATATTACATAAGATGGCCTTGTAACCTTGTATAAAGAATAAATATATATATATATATATATATATCAAACCACATGGTCCATGTTAGGGTCAATATTTTTTATTGAATGTTTTGAAGTGTGTTGGGCATAACTAAATTGAGATGCCCAACATAACTAAATTGAAATAAAGATTTCATTTTCCACATTCGATTTCAACGACTATTCCTAATGTTGGTGCATATTATTACACAACCAAGCCTACGTCCGCGTGTTTTGGAAATATAGCTTTTTACTGACTTATGACTGGTCGCATTTAACATTGAATTAAAACAGGTTTTGAGCTGCAGCAGAAATTAATGGGTGGTGGCGGTGGCGGTGGTGGTGGTAATAATGGAACAGAACAATTTGGTATGACTAAGCACCGAATGGTGCATCATTGGAAATGAATGAAATTAAATAACGGATGAAAGGGGAATTCTTTTTATCAGCTCCAGCATTGGGATCTGATCAACCTGTTTTTTGTTGCTGTCGCTAGTTTTTTGTGTCAGTAGAGCGTAATTATGCACATTATAACGATACATACATGCATATGCTGTATGCACCTATACCGATATGATGGTACGAAATGGGTGGGATTTGCAACGAAAAATGTTTACAACATTAACGAAATAGAAACAATTTCGACCAAAGTTGTCTTTAAATTGGAAATTATTTCTAAAATAAAAAGAGATTTAATGATCAAATATGTAGGGTATGAGCCCTCCCATTATTAGCATTTTCGTTGGAAGTGCTCTTCTCTAAGTAGTTTTTCCGAATATGTTTGTTGCTTGTGCATACGAAAGATGGGAGGGAGATGCCAAATCACTCAAATGGACAGTTGACTTCATAATCATCATCATAAAACCGCGTGGGATTCTCAGAAACAGAAACAACAAAGTAAATAAAACAACAGACAACAGGGCAAACAAAACATGTTTCAAATTCGCTTACGGGCCACCCCACGCTAGTCGTTGTTTTTTTTTTTTAAATAATGGACAGCATCAAAATATACCTAATGCTCTACCAATGAAGAGGATACAATAACTATATATATTTATATATTTTCTAATTTGTTTTAAAATAATTTGCCAGTTAAAGGCGAGGTGGGTAACAACTTGGCAAAAACTCCCAACTCCCAAAAACTAAGAATCCCTTCTGGAAGAGTTAATCTAATACTTCAATGGCTACTCAAAGCACAGTTCTCGGTATCTCAATACGCCCAAGCCCCGCACCTCATCCCAGCTAAATACTTGTTGTTCATGTTGTCCCTCTTCTTTGTCCTACCAAAACTGTAGACATTGCAATTTTCGGTACGGTTGTGTGTGACAGCAAACAAACATCACCATTGCCTGCTACTGCCGGTGCTTTGTTTTCGTTACTTTCGTATTCTCTTTTGTGATGATCATTCGTTCGGTTGAAGAGTAGTGGTGAGTGTAAGGTGGCTGCGTAAATAATCTGTGGGGGTTCCCAAAGCGGGGACGAACTTAGCCAGGCGCAAGAACTGAAGGCCTTTAAAAATTTATTTGATGTTAGCGAGGTATGTAAACTTTAGCCCTCTATAAGATTTGGACTAGTAAACATCGATACAATGGTGTTTGTTTTCAATGTCATTTGATTCGAGAGTAAAATAAGTTCAGACATAAACACAGAAATTTGTATTACAAATCGTACCATACTCACGCACTCATAAAAATAAACGAGAAAGTTCGGCAGGAATTACAAAATGCTGTGTAATATGAAGTGTGTGGTTGACGACCGAAGTCAAGGTTTCAGCTACGCTACGCGGGCCTTTATATGTTTATGCCTGAGGTACGGCCCCTCTCTGTGAATATTGATCTGGCCCAACATGGTGTTGGGTAGGTCGATCAGCCGGTCGGCATAATTGCGTGGTGTTCTTTTTTCTGTTTGTTGTTGTAGTTGATGTTTTAGCAGGCAGAAAAACTTTAACAGCGCTGCCGCCTCTTCAGTCGCCGACGCCACCACCACCACTCCAACAACAATAACACCCATTACCCATTTAACAGAAAACAACCACCGCACATCGAACCATGGCAAGCAACCTACTGCTCGCTCGGTTCAGTCTGTAGGAATTTTTCAATTTGAACGGTTGTAGTCGGAGTGCATGTGGCGGGTGTTGCAAATAAGAAGCAACATCACGAACTTCTAAAGAAAATAAAAAAGGCCAGAAAGGAACTGCATGCGGTTTCAGTTTTGTTTTATTTTCGCCAAAATCCAACAACAAGAAAAAGTGATAAGCAGTGAAATAGTGATGTCAGTGAAAAAACTCAAATCATTCCCATCAAATTAAAATATGATCATGCGTCTATGAGAGCTACAGAGCGAAGAAGAAGAACAACAATGCACTTCTTAAACATTGCATTAAAATGAAACAACGACTCATTTGTGAAACACAGTGAAACACATTTCATCATAGTGACGTGAAGAGAACACTACGAACTAACCCCTCAATCCACCTACAAGGCTGAGAGAAATCTATTCAAACGAAAGGTGGGTCCCTCTAACATATTTTTTTTTTTTTGTTGTTGACTTAGTTGCGAAAAATCCGTTACATTAAAGTGGTGTGGTACTCTAGGGCACATTGGCAACGGAATATCATGGCTGCATTATGGTTGGTTAAGCAGGCACCCACAAGCCTTTCTAAAAATCGTATCGTTAAATACAATTTCCAAAAACTCCCCTAAATTCGATTTCGATGTTTCAAGCGCGTACGTAATTAATGTCCCCATCACATTTGACGAACTAAACTCTTTCTGCTTAAAACTCCCCATTTGTTGTTTGCTTGATAAACAGCGTCTCCTTTTTGCAACCATAAGCATAAGCAAAATAAAAACAACCAAACACCAAGAAAACATCTTGTAAGAGTGTGTCATTGACTGCGGCGATTTTTGTTGCGGGTATGGCGGGAAGAGTCGTGTGTGGGCGTTTGGGGCACCATGGAATGATCACTCGCATATCAGTAATGACCAGTGGGACTGTGCAGGGTGGGCGTCTTCTCTGCTTCATGATTGTTTCTAAAGAGTGGGTGAACCTCAATGAGAGTTATTCACGACTATGATGATGAAAACCAAAAACAACAGCGACTGCGAGAGCTGGCAAAATGGTGGGGAGAGACTCTATGGAATTCTCAGAATTAATGAAAAACGGAACACAAAAGCAACCGTATGCAAAGACGAAATCTAAACATGAGGGTGTTGGGTTGTTCAGAAAAGGCATGACGAACACTGAACATGAGATCGAGCAAACCATAAAGGGGGGATACAGTCCACCACCATATTTGCACAAGGAACATTTGTAGTTTGGTTTATTTGTCCAAGTTATCGGCGACGAAACGACAATTTTTGCATTTAACAATCCTCATAATGACCTAACGAAAGCCCTGCTATACCATAGGGCCACATTTCATCATACTGTCAATTTCCGGTGTGCGAAATCACATAAACGCACATAGGCATTAGTTGCTCCAATTCAAACAGGTACATTTCCGTGAACCACTTGCGCAGATAAATCATCCACCACGATCAATTGTTTCTTTATTAGGGTTGGTCTGTGCTTTTCGCTATCCCTTGCATATCAGATCGAAGAGTTGTATACCGCAAGAACAATACTTCCAAATAATCTTTGCTTGTGACTATTTCCTGTGTTACATGGTAAGCAGTGATCTTCTTGGCAGCGATTGCGGTGGTGGTGGCGTCGTCGTTGTTACCACCACCAAAACTCTTGTACCTGCATTTTACCTGTATATCTCTGATAGATCTCTACCCGCAGCTGCTGGGTAGAAAATTTACCTGCGGAGTGTTCGCTAGATACCTCTATTCTTTGTTGTTCCACAAAAAGAAACAGACAAAAAAGACCCCTTCTTCTTCCCATAAGCAGCAAAGAACGGCAGAAAAACACCTACACTAAATCAACTGGTAGGTACGATTGTATGCGATTTAGTTCGATGGCTGGAATGAATCTGCTGTGGAGTGGTTACCTGCTGTAGACCTTATTTCTGTAGATGACTATTTAAGTGTGTGTGACCTCTTCTTTTGGTTTGGTGATGCGTCGATTCACCACCCCAAAAACTGAACAAGGATTTAAACATCATTATCGCCACATGAACAGAATAGCATAGGTCGGAGGGATGGCTGAATTAATACGACGGCATGGTCTCTTGTTTATTGTTGCATGGATATATGGGCAACCGAACTAACATGCCATCTCTACAGTCTCCACCGGAAAAGAGTGGGTTCGCATTTGCGTCTGCGCAGTATTTTAAAACACGTTTTCTTGGTCGTAATGGGGTTTAAGGTTGGGTAGCTTCATAATGTGTAGTCGACCACCTCCTCCTTCCACACACACGCACACTTGTGCACACCCTCTACAAATGCTCGTAGTCTTACGGAGTGTAGCGGCAACGGAGTTGGTGGCAATGATGGGCATTGTTCATAACGATCCCTCTTTGTGTGCTTGGGATTTTTAAATTTTCTGCGTTTTTTGTCTGTTTGTCTTTTATGAAATAAATAATTTCGTTGTTTTTAACGGCCTTTTTGGTTGAAGGTGGTGGTGTTGGCGGTATCACTGGTAGCTTGCCTCGCACAACTGAAGGTTGCTTTGGGTTGGGATGTGTTTCTTCTTATTTGACATGTTGTGTGTAGATACCATAGGAAGATCGGTAGGTAGGTGGTTGGTTTTCTTGGAATTACTGATGCTGGCTGCGTCGATTGGCACTTTTGTTTTTAATATTGGACATAAATAGGCACATTTGTAGTATGTACACATATGTACCTTTAGTGTCTCATGATCACATATAGAGTTAAAAGGTACGATTTCTCTAAATCACCTCAAGTAATATGGGTGTTATGACAATATATATGTATATATACGGATTCCTCGCGTTAAATGTATATAATCTGAACATGTTGTTTTCATTTGGGATACAGTTGAGCATTAGATATACTTTAGAGGTAGCCAGTTTTGTACTGATCAGCCAAAGCGATCGAACACACCAAAACTGTTCAAATACTTGGTCCAAAAAATACGCCGTCGACGCTCATGATGTCAAGCAAATAAAATCATACAATTTATGGCGAATGTGAGACTGATGCCGAATGCGAAAACTGAACACGAATTAGCTATCACAGCTTAAAGTTAATACAAAATCAACTATATGTATTTGTATTTACTCTCGAAGCGGTCGTGTGTGTATAGGGTGAACTAGTACAGCGAGGGGAGGTAGGGAGGGAATACACACTTAATTTAAGCCATGACAAGCCAAAATCAACAGATGGGTGGTTTGTGCGTGGGTTGTGGGTGTATCGGCTGCTCTACGTTTAATCGAATCTAGAAATCCACATTCAACATCAATTCGTGGCTATGAAATCAACATCGAGTCGTGCTGGTCATTTCGTAGCACTTTTCGTCGGTTAATTATGGAGCCCTTAACGTCACACACACATATTTATATACTGCAATAAAATATGGGCGGCAGGTGGTATTTTAGGGGATTTTTAGAAAACACAGCCACAAGTAAAGTAACGTCTGACCAATCTTCCCATAAAGGCAATAACAATAAAGCATGACTTAGTTTTTTCGTATGAAGCATACTAAAGAAGATACCTCTTGGCATCTCTTGGCTGTACGGTCGCCGATGTGCCATGTCGTCGTTGCTGATTATCGTCATCATAATAATGACGATTGTGTCTGGCGTTGTTTTTTTATTTTGGGTGGGTAGGGATGTTAGTTTTTGGCTGAAATTTATTTATTGTTTTTGGTCGGCAAGGTAAAACAATTTTGTGTTAAATATTAAAAAGTAGTTTTTCTACTTTGGGGTGATGGAGCATGAACAGAAGTAACAGGCAGGGGCATAGGTGCTTAGGTAAATCTAATAAAAATGTGGGCGGTTTTCAAACATCGGTTGATTTTTCAAGGTTAGTGTTTCAATAGAAACATAAGCTAAAATCAATATTCCCATCTGAATGCAGCAGCTTGACAAACAAAGATAAAGAAGATTCCTTAAATATGTGTCCAAGTGTTCGTTACAAGGAGGTCACCTTTGTTGGTGGCAGGTGCACCCCTATAATTTATTTTCTGTTGGTCTTTAATTTCCTCCATTAAAAGCATCTTGCAACAGAGTCGCCATACAGGTTGGTAGATGGGCTACCGTTCGGGTATACTAACAAACACCCCTTAGTTTCGTCCATTTTTTTGCCTCATCTTCAGGAGACAACAGTTGTTTTCGTGCAGACAATGAAAAACACAAAGCAACAAAAAGTAGACGAGCGAACTGCCACAACAACTGCAAACCTGAAATCTCATTATCCTGGCTTTGTTCGTTCCATTATCCTCCAATTACTTGAGAAAGCAACATGTGCTAAAATTCCCAGGCATTTCTAGATTTTTGTTTAGGGGTGGTTTTACGGACGGCTGTCATTGATCGTTAAAAACCTGTTGCTGTTGTTGTGATCATGGCGACCATAGCTAGAGTACTCAAATGCCCTCATTGGGGTAACAAGTGTATTGTTTGTCGCATACATACACACTTATATGTACTTTCAAATTGACAGGTCCTGCAGCGTGAGTTGAGGGTAGTTTGTGCTGCTGCTTCTTCTCAAATGACCGTTTTACATTTAAATGTGGATACACACACACGCACGCACCCTTGTATATGAAATAGGCGAACAGCTGCATAAGGGGCATAATTTCAGATATACATTGTGTTGGTATCTCCTCTCGACAAACTGTTATATGCCATGCCTTTTAACATAAAGTAAACTGTGAAAAAGTACATAGATTCCAACTTCAGCGGTGGGTGGATTTTCAAGCAACACAACACACCCGTAATCCATTCGCACACAGCCATACGCATATAATTTATTAATAACATTTTTGCTCTTATAGACGGTATTATTTGGTGATGATCATCAGCACTTCTTTACAAAACTGATCAGTCTTTGCCATTATTAAGGTAGGGGCATTAAGATGGTGGTTTCAACACAAGCGACATAACATTAATACACCAACGCTCGTCAATAGCAACAATGACAGTCTTACAAAAAAATATCCACCCATTATAGTCCCAGACACCCCCAAAAGTCGTGGTAGATTAAAAAAGACAACAACAGCACAAAAGCCAATGTGTTTAGACATCGTCGTTAAAGTCCCCCAATGCCCATCAACGAGCAGGCAAATTGCGTAGAGAGCAACAATACTGATAAACACAGCCGATGGGATCATAAACACCACTCCCCTCTCAACCGTGGCTACAATCTTCGTAATGATAATATTGTCGGCAGCGATGATGATGATGATCTCCAACACCCAACAACCGGTTCTTTTTGGGTTTTTTCTTAAACATTTTGTTTGTTGTGTGGAGTCACTGTGGAGTGCTTCAATCTTCATCTCCCCAGACTGACAATGGCTTTGTTGGTGTTCTGCATTAAAAAACAACAAATATTGCCGATCTTTGTTCATATTTTCTTTGGGTGTTTCGTATGCAGGCATCGAAGATTGCTAACGAAAATCGCATGCGTCTGTTTACCCCGCTAGCCAAAGCTTGTGGGACCACATGAAAAAACTCCATAAATTGGTGTGGGGAAGAGCGTCAAATGGTCGATGTCGACGTCGTCATTTAAATTTACGCGCCCATTTTCAACCCACACATACTCTATTTACTGTGTATGAATGTGCTCTTTGGGTTGTCAGTGCTGTTGCTGGTGTATTTTGTTTCATTTTGAGGCGGATGTTTACAACGACACAGCTCAAAGCGATCAAAAACATGAACAACCATGACACCATGTTGTCAATGATGGTACAATTCTTCTTTGTCGTTCACCCCACATTCCGAATTTCACCTAACTCCAAAAGTTTACTTGAGAGATATACACCCCTCATATCTCACAGCAAACACTTTCCGACCTTAAAACCGCTAATTGTAGTTATGAATCTAGTGGATGCAATTGCTCTGAATTAAAATTTGTGAGCCCGTTATGCGCATACAAACATTTATTTTTGCATTCGAATACGAACATTAATAAAGTTCTGGGATTTTTAATTTATTTGTTATTTCTCTTTGCAGAAACAAGGGATTGGCAGCAGCAACAACACTTGTGGGCAAAGTTATAAAGATTTTGGTAAAGCATCAACAGCGTTGACGCTATGGCAACAGTAATACCACCGACCTCAAATGTAGAGGCCGCCTATGAAGACATGTTTAAAGAAATCACAAGAAAATTATATGGAGAAGAGACCGGAAATGGCTTGCATACATTAGGCACCCCTGTAGCACAGGTGGCGACCACAGGACCCACAGCGGCACCAGAAGGTGAACAGAGATCATTTACAAATTTGGTAAGTGTGTGGTGGTGGGACCATATAGAGAAGCCGTTCCTCAATCGGTATTTATTTGCATTTTTCTCATTTGTTGTCTTTGGTTTTTAGCAAATTGATCGTTCTACTCAGCCAACTATTGAGTATGAACACAATGCGGGCAACGTGGTTGGCACCCCAACTGCAGGTTCGACAACATCAGCAGCTGCGGCAGCTGCCATTGCGGCCGCAACAACCCAGCAAAATGCCACAAATGTGGTGATTCAGCAACAACCCGAGGGCTCTGTCGTCGTTACCACAACGACAAGTGCAGGTGGCAATTTCAAATCGGAAGATCATCTGAGTACTGCATTCGGTTTGGCAGCATTAATGCAACAGAATGGATTCGCAACAACCACCGGAACAATTTTAAGCAGTCAAGCCATAAATAAGGTCATAACCACGGCTGCTGGTAGTCAGCAAACACAACAGCAGCAAATGTCAGCTGGCGATCAACAGCAACAGAATTGGAATGAGGGCGGCCAGGAACAACAGCAGCAGCAACAACAGTCCCAATCGGCGCCTACTACCCAAATCGTTCAATGGACAACAACTCCGAGCGGTAAACTTCAAAGTTATTCCACCACAACTGCACAGCCTCAAACTCAGCAGCAACCACAACAGCCGCAACAACAGGTCTCAACTCCTAAGTCCAAGTAAGCCAAGTGTCCCAAAAATGTGGACCGACAAGTAGAATTTTTCTTTGCAAAATGAACTCAAAACTAAGACGAAAAGGACAACTGCTCCTCAGATATTAAAACTATACCACCCATGGTTTAGTTGGCCAATTTGATAACTTATTGTCCCAACATAAAAATTGAGGGCCATTTTCATTGAAAAATCCTATTTAACATTTTCTAAAAAGTAATAAACACCAATCTGATAACAAAAAATTCACATTTCTTTCACAGAAATAAAAATCGAAATGACCCAAGTTCTTCGCCATCCAACAATACGGCCGAAGTCATATACACTAGTCCCACAGCGTCAGGCAATAACATAAGTCAACAGCAAACCCCTCAAAGCAGTGCAAACACGTCTAGTTCATCGACCACCTCCACAAGTTCTTCGGGGGGTAGTTCCGGAGGCAGCAGCAGCCGGAAAAAGTCCCATCATAATCAAAACAACCAGAACAGTAACAACAATGGGCAGCCACAGGTGCAAAAACGATACGCATGCACCCATTGTCCCTATTCGACGGACCGCCGAGATTTGTATACACGTCACGAAAACATCCACAAGGATGAGAAACCATTTCAATGCTACGCTTGCCTCAAGCAATTCAATCGTGCCGATCATGTCAAGAAACACTTCCTCCGAATGCATCGCGAAATGCAGTACGACATTAACAAGACTCGACGCCATGTGCCGTCGAGCAGTTCGAGCGGTGGTCATCACCACGGCGGCGGCCGAAGCAATGTCACCATCACAGCGGTAAATACTAGTCCTAGTAATTTACATAATGACGGCAATGCCATTGAACAAAAACCTATAATCTTCCAGACACAGGCGAATGTCAATTTGGAACAAGCCTTCTTGGAACAACAGCGTCAGCCCACGTCGTCAAGTCTCAGTATAGCAGAAACAATCGAGGCTGTGGCCACAGCTACCGATGTACCACTACCCCAGCTAAAGCAGGAGAAAAACGACGATGGAACATTAGTGGGCGGCCAAACAGCCAGTGTGAAGCCAAAGAGGGAGAAACGTTTCACATGCTGTTATTGCCCTTGGTCTGGTGCTGACAAATGGGGCTTAAAGAGGCATTTGAATACCCATACAAAACCATTTGTATGCCTTTTGTGCGACTACAAGGCCGCCAGATCGGAGCGTTTGGCAACACACGTACTGAAGGTGCACAACAAGAGGGCATGCAACAAATGCTCATTCCTAGGAGACTCTTTGGAGGAATACCAGCAACATTTGAATGAAGTGCAGTAAGTATTAACTCTCTGACGGAGGAGGACCATCTAACAATTCTCTATTGCTCTCCTTCTCATTATCTTTTTTCTTCCCATTGAAACTAAACACAAAGTCCGACAGCACCATCGTCTCGTAGCACAAGCTCTTCAAACAATACCAATAACACAACTACTAACAATAACTCCTCCAATAATCTGAATGTTCTGCGTACCATTGGTAACACCCTAGGAAACAATAACCAACTAAACCAATTTCAGAATAACAATTTTAGGTAAATACCGATACTAGTCCAAAAGTAGGGTGTTCCTGTATTTTTCCTTGTTTTTGTGACCTTGAAGAGTCCTCCGTTTAATGCTCTCTTTAAAATTTTCTCCAGTGTTAACAACGTCTCGACAACAGCAAATGGAAATTCGGTCACAATCTATACCACCACCACAACCGATAACCAGGGTGGTAACATAACGGCAGGAGGTCCCTTGCAAGAGATCATTGTAAATCCCACATCAATGGTGGGCTGGCGGCTGAGTGCTAACGGGTCTTTGATACCCCCTCATGATCTGTTAACAGGAGGTCTGCCAAATGCAGCAACGCAGAAACGGGGATCAGAGCGTTTATTTCAGTATCTTGAAGCGGATGGAAGTGATCCGGAGGACTATGCGCGGTAGACATCATTTTGTTTTCTGATAAATATATTTCGGTTTTGTTTTTTGTTGCTGTAACCCTACTGTTGCTCCAACATGGCCCATTTTCTTTTTTTTATATTTTCATTTGCTCTTAACTCCATCCCTTCGTTGCTTTGTTGATTCATTTGGTTTCTTCATTTTGTTTTTTTTCCGTTCCTTACTGTTTATTTGAATTCAGTTTTGTTACTATTCCTATCGCACCGAATTCATATTTATTGACCCTTTGTTTCTCTACTTGCAGTCTTTTGAAAATGGACGCTATTAGTCGCAACACTGCTTCTGTCGCTCAGGATTTTCATAAGGCGGGAGGCGTGCAAGAGTTGAAACTTCCAGCGAATCATCAACTCCTGTTTAATAATAAACTGCCCTCACAGTGGACGACTAAAGAAGCAGCTGCGTTGTTGCAAAGTCTAAGCAATGCCAACAACTTAAGCTATGTCTACCAGCAGAAACAGCGTTCCAAACATGCACATCATCAGAATGGATTCATGCGCCAACGGCAACAGTCCCATGGCGACGACAGCGAGAATACACCATCGTCGGATACGTCGACAATCAGCTTAAGCGATGACTTGTCACCATTGAAGGTGGAACGACCGAAAGCGTACGGCCAACTTACACCAGGCGAGCAGAGAAAACTTATCTCGTCGACATTCTTACAGGACTCATTTTCGAATTCTTCGGAACATCATGGTCTAGACAGCAGCAGTAGCAGCAGCAACAACAACAGCCATCATTATCATGATGATCAAGAGAATCAAGAGCAGCTTATTAGATCGTCTCCCGCATACAAAACCAATAATAATTATTATATGAACAACAACAATAATATTAATAATAACAACAACAATAATAATCTCAACAAAATCAAGTCGTCTAATAGAAATAATAACAACACTAACAATAACAACACCTTGAATAACAACAATATCCAACAGCAGCATCGTGTCGATCTGCACAACAAGGAAAACAACAACAACGTAACATTCCTTACACAGATGGAATTCCAAAATCTCAATAAAATTGGTACACAATTCCAAAATTATGTCAAAGACATTATAAGCAAATACTATGCAGCCGACACGCCAGTCATGTTCCCCAATATGCCCATACCAACGGCCACTGCTCAACAGAGTCAACAACGACAGGCCAGTCAAGTTTCGCCGAAACGTAAGCGTCTATTAAGCGAAACTGAGGAATACATAGAGTACTTGAAGAACAAGGAAGACATCACCTTAACCATAACACCCAAGCTAGTTGACAACAGCATTCAACAGCAACCACCACCACCACCTACACAGTACACAAAACCACCACTGTCGCCATTAAAGAGAGAACGTGATCTAGCTTCCGATTCCTATAGGAGGCATTCGCCCAAAAAGTCCATGATAGTCACATCCACTCCACAGGCTCCAAGTCAAAAGTCTTGCAAGAAATCGATATCCCAACTAGCCACCTTGTTGCCATTGTTGGCTGACGCTGCTTCACAGCAGCAATACTTAACGGCTCCCTTGGACTTTAGTAAGAAGTCGTCGGAACCTGTAACCACCCACGTCAAGCAAGAAGTAAATGCTAAGCCAGTCGTGCAGACTTTTTTACATTTGAACAACGACCCACCAGTTATTAAAGAGGAGCCCCAAGATCCAATAGAATCACTAACTCCACAGATAGCTAATGCTGTCGTCTCTACCCCTCCGCCTCCAGCAAATACACCCCCATTAAATTGTCCTTACTATGATAAACGTTCATCGCGCAAACAAGCACAGCCTAAGAAAATGCGTCTCTCACCAGATCTGGTTGTCGCTGCACTTCGAGATAAGTATCTAAATCGTATGGTCGATCGCATGAATAAAATGAGCTGTGCGGACTGCGTGAAAATGAGGAGAACTTCAATGTTGGTCTTCAACTACCACACAAAAGCCTCGTTATGCCTACATCGTCTCTGGAAACATGCAGAAAAGCCAACTAAGTGCAACAAATGTGGCGAGAAGTTTAGAAAAAAATTTAGTTTAATGTTGCACGTGATGCGGTCACATAAAAAGACCACAATCAAGGAAAATAAATGTGCAGTTATTTCTAATAGAAAGGATTTCGACCATTAAGTGGACAGCCCCTATTCACGCATTTCCTTGCCTAACATCCGAGTTCAAGTTTTTCACTTGCTGCTAAAGCTAAAGGATGTAATAGTCTCTGATTTTAGTTTCTCTACTCAAAGTTAAGCTCTGACACGTATTCGAAGACTCGATGCCGGAAACACAAAACTCCTAAATGTTGGGGATAAAGCCAATCGTAACGGAGTGTGAGCAATTTTAAAAATTTTCACATTGTTGAAATGTACTTTCAGTGAAACCCTATATCCTTCTTATGTTCATAAATTGGAGCTACATCAGAAATATATGTATAAGTAGACCCACATAAAATGTAGACGGCAGCGGGAACATTCCCATCCCAGAAGTTACCACAAATACGTATTGTATGTCCACATTTTTTAACACTAATCAGAACTTATTCCTATGTGAATTCGATGCATTTCCTGTATATACATACATTAATATATTTTACTATTTTTTGTTACATGGAAAATTGTATTATTTTATAGTATTTTTGCCTAGTTTGTACTTCAAATCCAATGAAATATGAATTGAAATTTGAATTTATTTTCAAAAGCCACAAATAAAAGTATTTATTGAACTTCGTTATTAATAAATATCCCCTTTCTTTGCTTCGGCATACTTGCCTCACTGACAACTACGTTTTAGTGTAAATGCCACAAATATCTACACACACACGCACACACATATAAATAGCATTAAAATATGCAAACGTGTGATTGCAGTATTGTGGCATTTAAGCAGAACTATACAGCACCCCTGTAATAGAAATTAGGCCAACGGGATAATTACATATATTCCGTGACATGTCTACATGGAAAACGATATGTTGTGTAAAAAAACGGGGATTTCAAAAGCATTTAAGTTAAATTTTAAGTTGTGATGTACCTGAAATATGATTTCGTCTAAAATTAAAAAAATACACCCTCTTTAATAAATATAAAACATTTTACTAGATATAAACAAATTAATAATTTAATAATTTAAGCCTTAATTTGCCATGTCCATGTTGTAGTCTAAGGTATTATATCGGTCTTGTTTCATTTCGTATTTTTGATAATTTAAAGCTTTAATTTTTTTATATTTATATTTATAAGTTACGAATAATTTTATACAGCTTAAGGCGTTCGAAACAACCCACACATAGATTAAGTCCAATCGTGGCTCTGGCACTACCCAATGGTCACAATCAAAAAGTAGCATCGTCATTCCCTCCTACCGAGAATATCGTTTGTAGCTGCTGTCAATCAATCTGCGCACGAGAGCTACGCCACAAAAAAAAAACACACACAAATGACATTATTCACAAATTACAAAGACATTTTTGATAAACTACGGAACAAAAAGTTTTAATGACTGAATGGAAATTAAAAAATATATAAACTTTAAGAAGAACAAAATCACGAAATATTTTTTATTTTTTAGTATAAAGAAAATTATATTTATGTATGAAGGTTTGAAGTGTTAAAAGTAATAAATTATTAATGAAAAAAGACAAAACCAAAACAAATTTTCGTATACAAAATTTCTACAAAAAAAAAACTTAAATATATTGACTTTTAGGCAAAGTAAAGAAAACAAATAGAAAATAATAATTTATGTTTCGTCTTTGGCAAATTAATTAAAATGGAAAGAAAATAGTTTATAAATAATTATTATAATTTGTTTAATTTTAGAAAATGATTATCGTCGATTCTTGCGTATGCATATATACATACAAACATATTTGTACTTGAATGTGTTTCCTTTGATTTTATTTTAAAATACTCATATACAACAACAAACAAACAAACGTATATTTCACAAAAAGTAAGAAAACTTCAATAAAAATAGTTAAAAAAAAACAAACATTGCATTTCATTTTGAATACGAGGGGTTTGAAATATGAAAATAGCAGACTATTGAATAAATTTTTAATGAACAATAGTAGGTTTTATCATCATTATTTTTTATATTGTGATTTCACCCACAAGTTGAAAACAAAATATCCCTGAAAATATCCTATACTTGCGGTTCTGATGGCTTATGACATTATCAGTCGGAATTCCCGTACCGGTCATTCCCAGAATTTTTCTATTTTTTTTTGACACAGGAATTTATCACAAAAAAAAGACTGGAAATGCCAAAATTATGTGTCGCAATATAATGTTAAATATAAATGAAGAATTACAATTTTCAACTCATTTCGGAATAAAAATACCAATTTCAGCCATTGAATAACAGCGATTCATAAAAGTGTTCACATAAAATGCCCCTTTACTAAAGTATGCTGAGGAATTCCACACGGAAGTTCATCTGGTTATTGATGTTAAGACAAGATATACAGCCTTATTCTGGATATTTGCTAGGGAGATATCTCGCTTGTAAAAAATTTTCGCTTTCACATTCTCGCCTTATTCTGAATGAATGGGGAGATGCAAAAAATGCGAGATGCAGATTCGAGTTTTCGAAAATGGTGGTTGAAAAAAAGATTCGTGTTGCCATATTGTAATTTAAGTTGCAATGTGTGTTGCCCCATTGTAATTTAATTGTGTAACATTTTTCAATATATTATTTATTGATTTTTGTTATTAAAAATTGTTACTTTTTATTGTTATTTACACTATATAGCAATACAAATGTGAAATATCAAGAATCCGCTGTATAAATGCTTTGTAATTAAAAGAAAATAAATTAAAGTTTGAAAATATGGCAACCTACAATATGGCATGTGAAACAGCTGTTCATTGTTTTGATGCAATTTGGTGCAACAACTACAACAAGATTATAAATAAAAGAACATTTTTAAGATGACAAAAACACAACGAATAATGGAAAGAAATCTGCTATTGAATTAATTAATTCAGTTTATTATTTCACTACATAATTGTGTGCCTTTTTATTTAATTTCGATATTTATTTCCCCAGATTCTTAAAGTGGCATGTTATGTTATGATTACGATAATTTAAAAAAAAATATTTTTTGTTCTTTCATAATTTTTATTTAAGTTTTTCACTGTTAAGCGGTTTTGGTTTTTCCATAATTTTTAAATTTTTTTTTTTTGAGAGACAGACCCTCACCCAAAATGTCTCTATTTCGCCTCCAAACTGCATCAAACTCGACTTAAATATTCCGTATTACCTTCATATATTCCTTGGCAATACTTGGTTCAGCAGGCATCGTTATCAATAGGATTTTCAATGGCATTTTATTGGTTGTTTTCCAGTTAAAAGTGTGCTTACTACCATTTATAATATTTTAAATCGTCATACAATAAGTATTGTGTAAATATTTTTCATAAAAATAGTAATTACTTATGTGTAGTCAACTCCCCTTAAATTTATTAGCGAAAAATTTCGCACAAAATTTCCTACTCCCTGTAATCCAGAATACCTAATTTTTCCCCAAAGCGGATTTTTTCGCTTTCGAACTTCATTCAGAATAAGGCGAAAGCGAGAATGCGAAAAAATTCACACAAAAATG
Organism: Musca vetustissima; assembly: GCF_032173495.1. NCBI lineage: Eukaryota > Metazoa > Arthropoda > Insecta > Diptera > Muscidae > Musca > Musca vetustissima. Next base: position 452,636 of record NW_026887855.1, on the reverse strand, counting down.
TTGTTCAGAATAAGACGAAGGAAAAGAGCGAGTAAATTCACGTGGAATTGACATCCAGAATAAGGCTGATAATAAATAACCTGATAGCAGTGCTTTTAAAAGCAAAGATCCCCAACATGAAAATAGTATTTGGTCTGTTCCCGTACTGCAAGAATCAACTATTTTTGTCGATATCATAAAGGAAAATTTCGTTATTGTAGTAAAAAGTAATCGATTCTTGCAGTACGGGAACAGACCAATTATCTAATGCCATGTTCTGACGGGCATTCGTACAACGTAGTTCGCTCTCAAAATTAGGTACATGAATTAACCCGTTCATACATTATTCTTAATTCATGTCATTAGAGTTTTTTTTATTTCAAACTTTTTGTTTCTTGTTTTACATAAAAATGTTAACATACTTGCGTGAATCACATATGGATCTAAATAGAAAAAATAATTCTCTTTCTCCTGACTATAGTATGAACCTATATCTATTTACTTTTAATTCATGTTTTCCATTTTTTCCGAAATATTGTTGCCATGAATAAATTTTTATATTTTCTCAATTCAAATGTGACATTTAAAAAATTGGAGAATTTTTTTTGGGTTTCCCCACATTTGTTTCTCGTTTTGTACGCTAATTAGAACAAAAGGGAATGAAATGCATATAGCATTATGTAGATTACAAAATTTACTTCCTTCTGCATATATAAAAACTAGACGATTTGTTACTTTTCATTCATCATTTTCAATTTTACTGAAAAAGTTTGAAAATTTCATAAATATTTTCAAACTGTCAAAATTAATTTATTTTCGATAAATACTCTCAAATGTTAGGGATGGGACAAAATTCTTGGTTATTCAGAGAGTGATTCGAATTGAACAAGGTATAAAAGTCGGTGTTCGCTCAGAAAATTTTGTATGGGGAACTAAGTAATTACTTCATAATTAGGGGTCGAACAAGAGAATGAGAGAGCATAACATTGATTCAGCACATTTATCGAATAATAAAGATGAGTCTATTATTGAGAAAATTGTGAATATTTGATATCAAATTAAACAAGTGAAAAAAACGTTAAGTTTGGCCGGGCCAAACTTTGGATACCCTCCACCATAGGTATACTGATCGTTACTCGAAATGAAAATATAGGGAACATACCATATAACTATACCAACAATAGCACATCATGCTAAATGTTAGGCTAGGCCTAAATGCAGGCCGATTACAAAGATGGCCGAAGGTAGAATGATTACAACATATGGCTAAATCGTCTTAGAATTCCATACTTTCGAGACAAAATTAAAACGCGGAACAAATCAGATAACTGTTTTAATATAAAAGGTTGGTTATATGGGGACTACTAAAAAGGGGAGAATATTAATAATTTTTGGTAGGGAGATTTGTTACCATATACGACTACAAACTACAGCGAATTTGGGCTAACCGAAAATTTGGCCTATATTTATAATTTTGTGGAGAGATTTTCTATACAATAAGAACTCAAAGTATTCCATCGATTATTAAATTTGCACAGATATTACTAGAAACACTATTAGCTGAAATCAGGGACCGACGACGTGACGCAAAAACTTTGTTAAAAAGGAATATGCGTTATATAGAGTAAATAAAAGTGGATCTATAAAAATTGTTTAAATATAATGTGTGTTTATTATCCATATCCCGGAAAGTCGCAGAAATTCAACATCTAGTTTGAAGTACTCTAACAGCAGAGTTTTTGTGAGTGCTCTTAATGCCTGCTCATTTTTGTAGTCGATGTGCACTTTTCCGCACAATTCCTTGGATAATCAAACGTCTTGTTTTGAGTAGAAGCCGTTTAAGTTTTTTTGAACTTACCAATTTGCAGACGCGTCGAAAATCTGGATACTTATTTGCCAGTTCGGTGAAGTCTGGAGGTGTTTTGAATATATTTCGGGGATGCATTGCCCTTCGGATGTTGCTCGTAATTTCTGGCGTTTGTTAGTTTTGAATATTCACTTCATTTCACTTTTCTATGGCAAAAACTATTTTAAAATTTAACTCTTTTATTTTGTATTTCATGTATTTCACTATTATTTTTCCAAACCCCGCGCACGAGAATATGAATTGGCGGACTTTATTTTTTTTTTATTCCAATTGGATCGTACCGTCCCTTTTAATTACAATACCGCTTCTTAAATTTTTGACGGCGTTGCGGAATTGGACGAAATAGCTGTAAGACGTAACTAATAAAACAAGAATCAAAACAAATTAGTGTTATTGTATCTTAGGTCGAAAATCGGACGAAACGAGGAATCAAAACAAATGAAGCGACAAGGCTGTTTATTTACAGACTAAAAAAAAAATTAAAAACGTTCCACCAGCTAACGAATGTGAGGAGAAGACAAAATGGCCGATATAGTCCCCTTTTCCTCAGGCAAACTTTTATTGCCGGACTTTAATCTTTTTCCAATTGGAGCGTTGAATTGGCTGCAGAAACATTGAAAAACGTTCCACTTGTTACGAATGGGATGGGATAAGAAAAATGCCCGATAAAGAAGAAATGGAGGATTGAAAGTTACGAATGAGGTGGGATGGAGACTAAAAGAGAACCGCAGTCAGATAACCGAGCCATACTGATTGCAAATTGAAGTTTGTATCGCATTTAATCACGAATTCTCTTATGGTCTGTTCCCGCACCATAATCTCTGGTTTTATTTTTTAGGGCCTTGGAATATATTTTTAATTTTTTACTGCTATAACGAATTTTCCTTTATGATATCGAAGAAAATAGTAAAATCGAGTAGACTCTTGCAGTACGGGAACAGACCAAAAATTTACACTGTCTCACGAATTCTCTTATGGTCTGTTCCCGCACCACAATCTCTGGTTTATAATGCCATGCTCTCCATGTTCTGACGGGCATTCGAACCCGTTCATTGTTTTTGTATTTTCTAAATTCAAATTTCACATATAAAAATTTGGAGAATTTTTTGTTTGAGTTTCCCCAAATTTGTTTCTTGTTTTGCGCGCTAATTGGAACCATGGGGAAAGCATTATGTAGATAACAAAATTTACATCCTGCTGCATATATAAAAACTAGACAATTTTTTTTACTTTTCATTAATCATTTTCAATTTTACTGAAAAAGTTTTAAAATTTTATATTATTTTTTACTACAATAACGAATTTTCCTTTATGATATCGAAGAAAAAAGTAAGATCTAATAGATTCTTGCAGTAAGGGAACAGACCAATTGTTTAACTTCATATACTAAAAGTAGAGAAATCACATGATATAAAATTGCTTTAACATTAGAATTAAATTAACTAATTAATCTATATGCATCGAGCGACTTTAATTGAATATTTAATGAAAACAGTTGCAACTTTTTTATGGCACAAAAACAGAATCGGTATAGCATAGGTGTTTTGTGGAATTGTGATTTATATTTGTATGGTAAATGACGCAACAGCCTAAATCCAGATTTTTTTATTGCATGTAAGTGTGATTTTGTTGGAATGTAAGTCTGCTTTTCCACAGGCAGATTTTTATTTGGCAAATTTTTTGTTTTCTCTTTTGAAATTTTCGCTTTCTTTTCCATTAGCAAATTTTTCTTTGCCAAATTTGCGAATCAAAATACAAAAGAAAGAAAATAAAAGTCAAAAGTGTTTGCATTTTAAAGATTTTTTGATATTTTATTTATTTTTTATATATGTTATTATATAAATTGCAAAAATTAAAAATTAAATTTCACTTGCACAAATTAAAGCAACAGGTTTGTAAACAAAAGCCGGCTATGTGTCAATAAAGCGAATAGGTTCAAAAGGAAATGTCAACAAAATTGTTTTCAACGAACCAAGGTATATTTAATAAGGTAGCCGCATCGGCCCAGCTGTTGGACAAATAAATGTCAAAAATGTTGTTGTAATGTTGAACCAAAAAATTAAAAAACAAAATTATGAATAAAAATCTCCGAATTTCGAAGAGCTTTTTTGGCAATACTTTTATTAACATTTTCTACAAGAATTTGTGTAAAAAAATCTTGTCAATCTGTTTGTTTTGGCAAAATATTTTTGACATATCAAAATACAATAACCGATGTTTGTTGTAGAAATTCGCCGATGCGGCTACCTTGTATATCTACCTTGGGCAAATTTTTGTTTTTCTTCCTCGCAGACTAATTGATGACAATTGGTCTGTTCCCGTACTGCAAGAATCTACTACTTTTTACTACGATAACTAATTTTCCTTTATGTTATCGAAGAAAATAGTAAAGTCTAGTAGATTCTTGCAGTACGGGAACAGACCAAATATAAATTGCATTAGTAGGTAAAAGTCGAAAATCGATTTTGAGCAGGTTTGATAAAATCGAAAGATCGAACAGTTAACTTTTTAATCGGATTCAAAAACCGAAATAACGACTTTTTGGTCAGAGGCAAAAATCGAAAAGTCGTCTTTTACTCTCGACTACGTACACTAATCGTGCATTCTTTTGATATTGCAAAATTAATTGGTCTGTTCCCGTACTGCGAGAATCTACTAATTTTACTACGATAACGAATTTTCCTTTACGGTATCGAAGAAAATTGTGAAATCTAGTATATTCTTGCAGTAGTGGGGCAGACCATGGCCTATAAATAAGGTCACCAAGGGAGACCAGCTGATTATCGATACCTCTCAAGTTTGCTGTCAAAATGCATTATTGTGAATTGACTTCCATTATGAAAACGTAAACAAAGTCGAAATTTTTGACATTAGGCTTGAGAAAAAACAGCTGTTTTCCGATTTCGATTGCTATCTTGGTGACCTTGGGACAGACCAAGATCTATTAATGGAAGTCAATTCACAATAATGCATTTGGACAGCAAACTTGAGAGGTTTCGATAATCAGCTGGTCTCCCTTGGTGACCTTATTTATAGGCCATGGGACAGACCAAATGTATCAAGTTATCGATAGTCGTTAGAGTTTATTTTATCGATAGACATGTTATAGGAGTACTATCGAATGTTTTGTCATCTCTAGCCAAACATCGTGGGCAAGCGTTTGGATTTGTTCGTCATTTGTATTAAAACAATAAATAATACAACATAATGTCAGAAAACAGCTCAAAGGACACCGTACTTAAAACTGCCATGACGTATATATGTGGAGGTAAGTGAGATGGCTCATTCTGGCTCGTCGACATGGTGCAAAATATCTTCTGTCTAGTAGTTGTGAAATTTTATAATTTCGATTTTTTAATTTTTTTCATTTACTTAATTTACAGAATGCCACCATGAGAATGAAATGCGCCCCCGTGACCCCATCCGTTGTCGTGAATGTGGCTATCGTATCATGTACAAGAAACGCACCAAGAGATGTAAGTTTGATTTTTCTAATTACAAACTGTCGCTAATTGTTTATTATTGTTATTTACAGTGGTTGTGTTTGATGCCCGTTAATCTTCAGAAATCCAATATTTTAGAATAGTATGTAAGAAGTTATTCTATTGAATTAATTTGTATGAATATTTTGTGTACAATGTGATTCAGATTAAAAAGCAAATTAATTCGTATGTCAATTTTGTTTCTTTGTAATTGCTGCTATATTTTTTCTGTAGCTAGGACATGGAATTGAAATGTGTAAACATAATTAAGTTCACAATATGTTTGGATGCAGTGCATCCGAAGTCAATTAATTGTTTGGTTAGATGTGTTTTCAGTCTGAAACTCACATATATAGTAAAAATATTTATGAAATAGGACGAAAAATAAGTTGAAGCTATATATTTTAAAAAATTGACTAGACGTTTGTAAAAGGATAGTATCGAATTCATCCCGTTCGTGTAAGAAATGCGTTCTTCACTTTAATTACAAAATACATTGACAAACATTCCTAAATGCATTCAGATTACATTTTAAGTATGCCTTCAAAGTTAAATCAATTATAAAATTAATATTGTGTGTGTGTGTTGAAACGAATGCATACTTACCAGGGTTTAAAAGGCTAACGCGAAAACTAGCAAAAAACACCTACATTCACTGCTTTGCTTGCTAACTTTATTTTCAAAATAACCAGCACATCCACCGTACCAAGGATGGATAGGTTCACTACGATAATGTACCGCATCGGTACACAAATCATATCATTTTAGCGTTACTGTGTTGCACATGCTAGTGCCCGATGGTACACTATTTGTTTGTATTGCTCCGAGTGGTACATTATCCACTGATAAATTGACATAACAAAATTGATTGGACATAACAAAATTAATATAATTTAGTCAATATGTCAATGCTTTTTAGCGGTTGCTGAGAAAAGCCTGATACGTACAGTTACGTTGCAGTCTGCAAGATTCCATTACATTACCACTCTCATAGTTTAACTATTACTATAATCTTACCTCTTTCATGTCACATTCAAATGCACCATTGTTAATATAATTGTAGGGTGTAGCAAGTAAAACACAAATAAATTAATTGTTTAGGTTTCGCTAATTAATCTTTATTTCAATTTGGATTTTTTGTTTGTTCAAAAGTTGTAGTACTTTTTTGAGATTGACAATATGTATGTATTATGTTTTAATGCTTCGGATTGCAAATTGTTTTTGTTTTTCATAAATTTTAATTGTTTTTTTAAGAATCGTTTGCAATTGAATTAGTTCTCGAACCAGTAACCGTGTTAAATCGAACTATTTGTCATTTAGTGTGTTGTCAGCCAATGGATTAGATTAGTATGGGTGTAGTGTGTACACATTATAAATTAATAAATCGGCATGTACCTGGTTTAGTCATATACATGGTAATATTTCAATTGTAATTAGTATGGCTCTGAAACTTCTGTAAACTAAGAACAGTGTGCTTTTATTAGGATTCATTTGAATCAAACAATATATGAATATAGGACAGACACATGTGAGGGGGATCTGAAATCATACCTAAATTTTCTTCATAAATCGAGTTCTTTAAAATAAATTAAAAAATATAATTATGACTTCTAGAAGATTTCGTTCTTGTAATAAGTACGTAGTTTGTAGGTTCCCATCTAAGATTTTGTGACCCTACCAAAACTTGGTATGCTAGTGTGTTTACGGTTCGATTCAATCAGTTTCTGGGGTTTTTGTTTATTAGTAAAAAGTGCATCGTAATTGATTTAGGCAATTTTGTGAGGAAATCATTACAAAAATTCTATAACGTTAAAGCAAAATGAAGTACAACTCTCGTTTTACTTTTCCTCTTTTGGCATGTTGTCTTCTATTAACGCTAATAATAATTTCCTTCATTTAAATATCGTATATTTTTATATGTTGTTGTTTGTTTGTTTGTTTTTACTTCACTTCAATCAAAGCTCGTATATTATGTTTTAATATGAATTCAGTAAATTATATTTAATTGTTTTTTGTTTTGTTTGGTTTTGTTTTATTTTTTATTTATTTAAAGCTGTTAACGTTAATCCTAATAAGGAGTGGGCTGAACTTATGTAAGCCACAAAACAATTTGCAAAGTCAACAGATTTTCTACGGTAGAAATAGTCAAAACTAAACAAAAAAATGAGTGCGCCGAATTGCCCTTCCCCCATGTCTTAAATTAACATTTCTAAATCGAAATCGATTTTTTTTCTTGCCTTTCAATATTTCTTAATCTAAAATGTAAATTTATGTCTGCTTCCATGGTGCTACAAAAGGTGGTTCATTATGCAGATACAGCCGGAAGTAGTCCAACTAACAATGTCTGTGACGTCACATATTGGAATGACAACTTATTCGGCGATCCTTTTCTCATAGTTTAACAATATGCACCTGCTTTGAGTTCGCTCTGGACACTGTGCACGAACAAATGTACTTTTCTTCAAAATTGTGCTGCACTGTATCGAGAAAAGGAATTACAGTCTAGAATTGTTGGTGTAGCACCGATTTGCTGATATTTGGGTGCAATTTTACGTGGAAGGATACTAGTTGGGACATCATACAATATCATTCAAAACAAATGGATACACAAGGCGATTATAGATGAGGAAATTATTAGTGAGGGTTTGTCGGTCTGTTGCTTGCATTACAAATTCAATAGAAATGAAAACCAACAACGCGTTCAAAATGTTTCTTCTTATTCAACGGGCTGGGCTTCTTTGCGGGTTTTATGTCCACGGAACGAGGCTTGGATTTTGGTAGCCGCCTTATTCAATTCAGGATCACTGAGGTCAATATCCAACTCTTCAGCTACCTTCTTGGTGATCTCTTGAATGTCCACATCTTCGGGCGTATCTTTGGCAACCAGTTTACGTGTCAAATGACCGCGGAAGGTGGCCTGGATTTTCAAAGCGGCCGAGCAAAGTTCTAAAATGACGCAAAAGATATGCAAATTAGAATATAAGTTATGTGTGTAAATTTGTGTATAAGGCAAACGTATGTTAGTAGTTGATAAAAATCTCATAAATCATAATTTAGCATTTTGGTCCAAGGATGTAAAAATTAGAAATTTAGTTTATCTAATATAAAACAATTTTTTAGGAATATCACAAACATGCGAAAGTTTAAATTATTTTAAAGTTTTAATTGTTGTATGATGTTAAGATCATAAAACGGCAGACATAATCGGTATCCACAAACGTTCGCATCATGAAATTTATGTTATCATAAACATTATTAAAAACAAATACACATTTCTCAAAACGAAGATTATTATTATTTATTAAAGACGCAAATTTCAATAAAATAAATAGGATAAATAATAAAATTATCAAATTTAAATTCTTATATTTTATACAGCTGTTTATTACTAAATATTGAATATGTGATATTAATACACTTACTTGGTTTGCCACTTGCCAAATATTGAAATATATTTTAGAATAATACCTTCATTTTTATTTCATGAAATCGTTGTCAAATTGCATTTTTGGAATAAATAAATAAATAATAAAATTATCAAAACAGAGGCTGTTTGCGAATTTCATGGCAAATTTGATATATCTTTTATACATTTTTTGCTCCAACAGTGGCAATTGGCAATGTTGATTAATTATGGTACGCATTCGTGCGTGCAATGTGCGGCAGTTATTCTACAGTATTCTTCGTGGAATATTTTCAGCATTTATTCGCTTGTCATATAAGCTCCATTATCGATTTCAAATTTCGAGGATTTCAACCACCTGACAAATGGTCATACATTGTGCTGAAGGCTTGTAACTAAACATATACATATATCTATTTGAAGACTTAAAGGGGAAGAAAATGCACTGACAAAATGTTACTGTTGTAATAAAAAATAGTCCTTCGTTCGATTCCCAAAATTTCAACGGTAGTCGAAAGAGTATATACATGTGGTATGAACTGGGATTATCAACATTGTGTTAAAATTGGAACCAATTAAGGGAACCCCACCCATTCTCGATTTTAATTTTCCAAGATTTTCAATGGGCTGGTAAATCAATACCAATGCTTATTAAGGTTTGTAACTTTGCACATATATATTTGAAGATTTAAAAGAGAGGAAAAATTGTTTACAAAAAAATTTTGTAATTGTTTTGTTGTTGTTTTTTGTAATTAAATAGAAGCCCTTATTTTTGAAGGGGGGCATGATAACTCCTCACTGGAACATCGGAATCCGAAAATTCCAACGGTGTTAGAAAGAGTACATGTCTGGCTCTCGTATGAACTAGGATTATTGACTTCGCTCTAAAATTAACAAAATGGCGGACATTTGAAAAAATATTTTTGGAAAATCGCTGATTTTTGACCAAAAATCAAGTTAAAAAATAGGGAAGATCTTCACCGATTGGCTTTATCCTAGTTCATACGATAGCTATACACTCACATAGAAACGTGTACAAATTTGGAATCGATTGGGTTATTAGTTTTTGAGTTATCGTGCCCGCCATTCACAAAAGAGAAAAACGCGTTTAAAGTTTTTAGCCGTCACTTGATGCTGACACAATAAATCGGCTATATCTTCAAGAGTTCTTGAGATTTTCACTTGAAATTTTGTAGGGACATTCTTGAATTAGTGTAGATTCGAATTAAATCAAAAAATTTTTGACCCCGAGAATGGGGGGGGGGTCCCCTTAAATTAATAGATTTTGACTTATCGTGCCCGCCATTTGCAAACACACTGTTTTTAGAAAAACACTTTTAACTGTTGAGAGACGCTCTCACTGTCACTAGTCTCTTACAACATGAACCGATTATATCTTCAAGAGTTTTGAAATGTTCACTTTAAACTTTTATATGCCATTCTTGTGTAGTTATAGTTTCAAATAAAATAGAAAAAATTAAAAGGGGGTCCCCTTACATCAAAGATGCGTCCCTTTAATTTCACTGGACTTGTAATGTTAACATTATTGTTGCTCCCGTACTTATATAACATATCAATGCGTATACGTGTGCAATTGAACACAATACGAGAATACATACATACGTCATACGCCCCAGCAACCTTCAACGATCTACTTGCTGGAATGTTAGACTGATTTCGACTTAAATTTCATTGAAGGCTATGTATTGGCTTCCGGCATTTCCTGCTTTTCACTTTTGTTTACAAAACATTTTTGACGTATGTCAAAATTTAGGAAAACAATACATGTTGGTGTATTGTTAACATGCAAGGGTATGTGTGTATGAGTGCGGCGTGTTTTAGTTGATTCTTTCGTGAATCGGACAAATTTTGTTTTCAATCTGTGAATGTTACCAATGTTTTACTTGGTAACAAATGACACATGGTCAAAGATTAGAATGACCATTCTTTTAAATTTTCTTTTTAAATAAAGATATTGGTTGTATATACATATATATGCGTGTATATACATACATATATAATATTTAAAAATGTGTCACAAATCTGGAATATTTTGCACACACGCTGAATTAGTAGTACATTCGCATTATATAATTTACTTGCCCTGTCATAAGTATCAATTAATTGCAATTAACATATACATATTAAGAATATGAAGAACATTTACCATGGAACAAAATCAATATTGTCTAATGGAAATGGAATGTATATACATATGTATGTATGCCAGCTACATTATACTACTACTACTACTCTACAACGCATTCATCAGTTCGTCACCCATCGAAATGTTAAAATGAAGCAAATAAGTAATGGCGAATGCCACCTACATCTAATGCTTATCCATGTGGAAATTGAACGAAAAGTTGTTATCAAATAATTAATGGCGAATGCCACCTACATCTAATGCTTATCCATGTGGAAATTTTATAACATCGGACACCTGCGTCAAATTATACGAACGAAACAAAACTCTATCCTTACTCTCAGAATCAGAGACTAGAAATTATGATGCAATATAGATAATTTCGGATAATTGGTTCAATACCGACTTACTTGATAGAATCAAGTCGGCTCTTAGTCTTTGTCCCTAGTCGCTTTCCAAAATTGCCATCTTAGCCATGCCTTTTATTAAATTATTTTAAAAAGGGAGTGAATGCATCGTTTTCCTTTTTTGTCGTTGACAGTGTATGTATAATCAAGCACCACGACACAAAAAAGTGCATATTCATGCACAAAGTGAAGGACCATCATTCAACGTTAGATAGGGCACAGCAGTTCAGTGTGATAGATTGGAGATAGGTGAACAGTTTTTTGTACCGATAAGCGCCGAATTACGAGTACAAAAACTATTTAAGCAAATATGCTGAATACATATGCGAACATATACGTTTAACGTTTAATTTTCTGATTTCAAAAACTGGAACATCGTTGATGTGCAATGGTTGCGTGCCTTCGAATTCCATATTTTACATATTGTTGTGGAAATCTTTTAGTGTCACTTTTAGCCTAAAGTTAGCTCAACTAAGCGTTTGTTTTGCTTTGCTCAGCTCAGCGAAACAAATTTCTTAAACCCATTTCCTCCGCTCGATGGCTTTTCACAAGTGCAGCATAAGCGAAATAAAATGGAAAATCATGCAAATTTGCACACACGACTACACAGACACATGCGAGTGTGTGTTTTAATGTATGTAGGTGGCTGTAATTGTAATAATGGCTCAAGATATTTTATGCCATGTCGGAATATGACCTCGAAAAATTATTCTTCATTTATTGTGACTGTTCAATCAGGCAGTGTGCCGTAGGCTCTGTTGCAATGGCAATTTCTCTAGCAATGACCGCCTAGACCCGTTTTGTAATTACAACAAGTCTTTCAAGACATTTTCAATTATTTTGAATAATTGTTTGGATGCCGGATTATGGATATAAACTTGTTCGTATTTTTCGGTATTTAATTTAAAGCCTTGAAGTTTACGTAAAGTTTTGCTCTCTTGCCGTTGGAATGTTCATCGGATTGTGGGTGAACGAAAATTAAACTGTCACAGTACGTACATATGTATTTAAGTGTATACTAACGCTTAGCATATGTACCAAGCATAATCATAATAACAATTTTTAGCTTGTAGCATGTTCTTGACCCACAAGGCCTAACAGCAAAAACAACACCACTTCAAACAGTAATACAGGCAATACCAACAACAACAACAACCACCGAGAAATGGCAATTTAAATTAGTCATGTTTAGGTTAGGAAGCTTGAATAACAAGGGAGATGGCCAGGGCAGGGGTCAGCGGAATTTATTTCGAGCAACTTGGTTTTCTTCGGCGAGGAAAATGTTAATAGCCATTTTTGCTTTTGTTCGAACCGGGCCTAGAGAGCAGCTCCATATGACGGATGACAGGATGTAAGGGCGATTGTGTGTGGTGTATTTTTGTGGAGGCCAAATGTTATTTTCATGTTGGCTTTGACGCACACATACATAGACACCAATACATACATATATCACACGCATACAAATAAATAAACTTGTTCGGGGCAAATGATAAATGTTTTCCACTGATGTTGGAGGGCTCGCTGTGGAATGTTGAAAATGTGGTATATTTGCCTTTGTCATGTCGTTTGTTGGGTACATGTGAGTGTATGGCACAGAACCATGACGAACTCAGCCTTGTAGCCATGTTCATTCTTATACACCAACATACACCTAACCAACGAACAAAATAAAAAATGCAGTGTTCCGGCTCCTAAAACGCTGGCTCTTTTCATCTTGAAAATGAAATTACCCGAGAAAGTATTGTCATGGCGTGTTAACAGTCGAATTGATTGCAATTATTTGGTAAATTAAATTATTCACTGCTCCAGGAATAGTAAGTTTGATTTGTTTTTCACATTCAAAATATATATATATATATGTAAGTTTAATCGGTTGATAAGAACTACTATAGGAAAGGAAGCTGTTATCTGAAAATCCGATTGAACTTTAACAATCCCTTATAAGCACTCTGAACAATTCCTTAACATCAAAAACAGTTTTTTTATGTCAAACAGTAGGTTCCATTCTTCAACTGAAATGCCTCTATATTAAAACTATCTTAAACTTATCCCTTAATCAAAACTGAAATAATGGGGAGAAAAAGTACAATGAAAGTCCATTTAAATGAATGAATATTATACAAAAAGCCGACGATGGCTCCTGCCAATCGACAATGAATACTTTAGTCAATAGGAAATTACATTCAGAATAAAAAACAGGGTTCGACAACAACAAATATTAAAAATACTAGTTTAGCATATTTTTACACAGTTTTTATACGCAGTGAGTGATGTTCCAAATTTATTAATCGAAATTTTTCATTTAATTTTACGTTAGCAAAGACACACACCTATATACAGTATTGTTCGAAACCTAAGCAACTTTTTCTTAGTAAGTAATCATGGTCTTTTATTATCTTGTTAAATTGAATTATGAAAATTACTTATTTTATTACCTATTACATTATACAGTCGACACTATACGGTCGACTCCGCTTTACTGAAACGGAAAAAATGGATTTTTGAACTGAAAATAATTTCAGTTATCCGAACTCATCATAAGCGAAACATGTTTTACTTTTACAAATTTCAATAATCTCTATATCATAGCGAATATGTATGTTTTGATTTTTTTAAGAAAATAGACGATAGAAATTAAAACTGGTTAACATGTTCACTGCTTATGGGAATTTTATTATGAACTGTAAAACTTATGAACTTGTAACGAAATCCATCGTCTGCCTGTTGCAATCGTAAGACCTGTCTTAAATACAACGATTGATTTTAAGAACCTAAAATATCGGCCGATTTTAAGTCTTTTTAACAGCTGGCTAAGCTGTAATACCCAATATGAGGTTGTAAATGAGTATAATACTTCCTTGCAAAACTTGTCACCAGACCTCAATCCCATTGAGAACCTTTTCAACATTTTAAAACGAAGGATTGGAACACGTCGCTTTAAAAACAGACAGGAACTAATGAACTGCTTAAAATCAGAGTGAGAAGCTGTACCAACAACAATTCTAACAAATCTTGTAGAGTCAATGCCAAAAAGATGTGCGGCAGTGATAAAAAATAAAGGGTATCATACGAAATATTGAAAGTTGCTTAGGTTTCGAACAGCTGCTTTGTGAGTTAATTTTGTTTTTATTTCTTTATTTTTTTCCAAGGAAATATAATTTAAATTTGTTGTTATTTTCAGATTATAGACACATAGTATAATAGTAAATAAAATATATATTTTTTATAAATCAATTTAACGATATCATATAAGACCATGACTACGTACTAAGAAAAAGTTGCTTAGGTTTCGAACAATACTGTATATATATATATATATATATGATGCCGAACCAATACATCATGGTCCTTATATTCATGAAGTACAACTTTTTCATTCCATCGAAGTCCATTAAGGACATTTTATACTAGATATAAAAAGTTGCTGACATTATATTATTGTTACATGTCTTTCTGAAGTTTTCTTACACCTTGACCAAAACATTCCAAAAAGAATCCATTTTTTTAGTTACAATTAACTTCCCAATTCGCCCTTACCAAAGTACCGTGAACATTTTACACAAACTATCAATATATGTAAATGTTAGATATAGTCAAGTAATGTGTAGACAGATTATTTTCGTTTTTCATCTAAACCATTTCCATAGAGGCGATTCGAAGTTATTACACCTCAGATGACAAAACTTTGTCCTGTAGCCAATATATATTCAGTTAACCATTCCTTTGTCCAATCAAGTCTTAAAAGGGTGCGATTTATGGATGGCAAACACGCAAACGAGAAATGAAATACAAACATGCTAAGTTATGAATGAACTTGATTGCGGTGCTTTGTTCAAAAATTGTACCACTGAATTTCACAGAAACAAACAGATAAATCTAAACTTATTGGTCATTGTGGTCAATGCTCCTTAGCGCATGTGATACATCATATGTTGTAAATACGAATATACGATATACTATGTATATACAGCTATAGACAAAGATATATGTATGTACATATGCATGTAAATACACATGTTTGTTTGGTAGATTGATTTTGTTTTAAAGATTCATTTAAGCCGTGAGAAAGTCGATCACATGCTATTAACAATCCGCCTGTCTTGTAAACCGCTTTCAGTTTCATCCAAAATCTCATTTTCTTATCATTTTTCTCATGAGATACGCAACGGCCGAGAACAAAAAGAAGAAACTGCAGGAAGTCTTCTCCAGACACGACAGCCAAAACTAGGAAATATTCAATTACTAAACCCAATGTTGACTCTGTTGTCCTTCTTAGTGGAGTATTTTATGCAATTATGCCCCCCAACGCAGCATGTCTACTTTTTACAATCTGTTAACATGACGCGGACAAACGTTTTTCTTCATCACACATATGTATACATATACATTCGTCTGTATGTATTGCATGTCACAGGGTTTATTTAACTTTAAGGGACAAGAAGTAAATGAACCATGAAACTCATTGAAAAATCGACGGTAGTAAGAATCAGACGCCTTTACAAAAATATTTTTTTAAGTCTGGGTTTACCTTTTTAAGAAACTCTGCTGCTGCTCTCCACGATTCTCTTTTGAATTTCTTCTTGTCAATTTTTATACCTCTCTCTTCTAAAAACTCAGCAACTCTGCTTACAAAAGTTGCATGTGTAGGCCCCGAGGAAACGGCACTATTTTCATAAATATTTGTGTCTATGTTTTAAATGAATTTTCAGTTAACCGGGATTTCTTTCAATCGAAGTAACGTGTTTCGAAATTCATCCGAAATATCGGTTTATATTTATTAATTTCAATTAACGGGTTTTTATTTAACCGCGTTCACTTATCCGATATAAATCGACTGCTTACATACTGTTTGAACTTTGTTGATATTGCGTATATAGCATTAACAACGAATTTGGTATCTATGCCAAATCGAAACCCATATGTCCGGGCATTTTAATACAAACATACTTGCACATGTATGTGTACGTGTATATTTGTCCCGTTGCCCCCTTCTTCACGTGCTTGTCAGATTTTAACATATCCTTATTGGTCCTAGTTTCCCTTCTTCTCTCTGGTCTACACTGCTGTCATTGGTATTGTTGTTGGATTTGAGCCCTGTTACCACAAACCAGTTGTAATTTTGCTCTTAGAAACATTTAATAGTCGTTTGTGGTGTTTTTCTTTCAACTTTTTTAGCAGTTTTGAATTGCTACAACTTTTTGTGCTCTGGCTTTGCTAATTGTGGGAGTATTGTCGAACAAGAAAATTGAACGAAAAACAGCCGTTGGTTTTTAAAGCTCCTTTGACATACTTTTTATTCCAAAATAAACGTAACTTCTGTCAAAGGGGAAGGGAACTTTTTCCTGTTCGTTGGTGGTGGATGGTTGTGAATGTGTACTTCTTATGGCACGTATTGCAAGTTCGTCCACAAGAATTCCTTAACGAAGCGCCTTCAACAATATATCCTTGCTTACATACATATAAATTAGTACGATGTATTTGATTTGCGTGTGTGTGTGTGTTTTTGTTGTTCTCCTTCGAAACCTTAAAAAATGTACAATTTCCTCTTTTGTTTGTAAAAGAAATTATCAATCTGTGGTTTTTATTGAATTTATTGAGCAACGTGTACGCACACACATAGTAGCGAGTTATAAAGCCACCGCAAGAATTTCTATGTTAAACATTTTTACGTCGAAAATAGTTATTTTGAAAAATATTTAATAGCAGTATAGACGTACTATGGGCGGTCATATAAATATATAGATTTTACAGTGCAATATTGCAATGCATTCCGGTAATAACATAAATATGGAAAGATACATCCTTAGAAAGTAGAAAGTCTGTGAATGTGCCATGTAAATAGTAAAATAACAATCAAATCCTTTAACGCATTTGTGTTTCAAGCGATAATTGGCCAGTATGGAGAGCTGGGAGGTTGAGAGCATACGCGTAGTATTTCAATTATAATTATCGGTTTGATGGGCGTCGCGTGATTCGTGCGAACTCGCCACCTGGATGCGTAAAATGTATACATGGCCACAAGCATTTGGTCTTGCCATGAAACATACTGTCACACATATATCCTCCATAGTGTCATCATCATCATGACGACAATCAATGATAGTCGTACATTTTGTGTTGATATAGCCGGACACAGGCTAAGTTTAGCACTGACTACACGTTCCTGACTATACACACTAACAACATAAACAGCTATCCACGCTTAATGGCACAGAAACCCGTGCAAATGTTTTTTTTTTTCAAATTCACTTGGCATATTTCGATACATCCATTCCGCTTTTAAGCTCTTCAAGTTTGGACCACATGATATGTCGGAGAAAGATTCCTTTTTCGAAACGGAAACGAGAATAAAATCTTCTATTTACCCAAATATGCATAACTATTATGTATATTAATGCCTTACACTAAGGACACTGATGAATAACTTCCTTAGTTCTTAAATGAATTGAATTTTTAATTTTTTTTAATAAAAACAAATTGCAAACACCTAAGAAATGTTTGTATAAATTGCAGTATAGAGGGCGTTGACTGTGCTTAAAAGTGTGGACTTTGTATATATGCACGGATTGTGCATAGACGCTAAATCAAAATTAACGAGGTACTAAATGATTACATGTCTGAGATAGGTAGGTACTAGATGTGCAGATATTATTTTCAATTCGAAAGTTGTTGTACGCTGCCTTTCATGCGATTTTCTATTATTGCAATTATCTACGTCGATTTCTAAACTTTGCTCCTTAGGCCTGGTAGTTTGGAGATTCCATTGTGTTTCGTGGCTGCAATTCGGTATACTAGTTGTGCGAACACAAAATGGAACGTGACCACATTCATATTTACCAAAGAAACCATAGTTGTTATTGTTGTTGTTATTTACTTGTTTGTATAATTTAGCCTCATTTAAGGGAACAATTCATTCGCTGGCAAAACGAGTCAAACTCAAGCTCAATTCACACTGACACTTTGCGAACATTTTGACAGCCATCAAAATGAGGCAACCGCACCACTAAATATAAGTGCAGCAGTTATTCGCTCATTATTATTATTATTTTTTTTTACTTGACAATATTTGGGCTTTTGTATTCAAGCTCTACAAAAACAAAGGCATTTCGGTAAACAGCAACAACGGAGGTGATAATGAATGTCCTTGACAGCTACTAAACAACTAAGATAAAAACAGCAAACGCTGAACTGCCATAACTTATCATAGACCAACACTTTTGACGAACTTGAGGCTTGGGTGTTGGGATATTGTAGAGGGTATGGACTTACCTTTGTCATTGGGATCGAATTCAGCCTCCAATTCCTCTTTAGTTGGTTCGTTCTCTGTAGCAGCTGCTGCAGTGTTATTTGAAGAGGTGGCTGCACTATTGGTTTCCGACTTCTTCATGGTGGCTCGAACTTGGTGTCCCCTAAAAACGGCTTGAATTTTAGTGGCGGCCTTAGCTGCGGAATACAGAAAAATAATCAAATAAACATGTAGCAGTAGTAGTATCAGGTAAATACATATTGAATAGCAACTCATTCTGAAATCTATTACCAACTATGGATTTGTTTTGAAATTGTAATTGAAATCAATAGAATTTTGCCGCAAACGCAAACAATTCCACTTATTCATATATTTTTATTGCCAAAGAAACACAGAAAGTAAACCATCAAATCAAGTCCACGAGCCAAATTACATCAGCAACATCGTCACACCAGTTCACTTCCTCAGCCATACACGCAATAATGTTTGTTATTCGAATCACAACAAACAATTGTTTTGTTTTTTGTTTTTATTGTCATTAATCATTTATAGGGATTTGCATGCTTTAGCACCTGATAAAATATTTATTCGGTATTGCTGAAGTTGCGCAGCCCAAGTACACACGGCCACACGCTCTCTAAACCGTGTTCCATTATGCGAATGTCGTCCCTAAATATCTTTGGCCCGTTAAGGAATGGCCATAAATTATGGAATAACAAATACAAAATAGAAAGCTCGCTGTCGGAGAATGAGTTGTGAAATTTATGAGAAACTCTCACACACATACGGCGGCCATTCACAACCACGAAGCGTTCACCATGGCATAAAAAATGAAACAAATGGGATGCATAAATAGAATTTGCAAACAGAATATGGTAGCCTCTAATGCCAATTTAACGGCATTTATTTAACAGCGGATGCCAGCTAGTAAATGAAGATTACGATTTTGCACACGCAAGTAGTTCGGATGGGAATCGCTAGTAACGGCGACGCTGACTTTGGTGGATTTAAAACGTTCAATCCCCCTTAAAATTCCAACCTATTGCAGCGACATTGGCACCAGATGTAATTTGTGTTGTTGTTTTTGTTTTTAATTAATGCTAAACAAGCTATTTCCGTTAATCACTATTCGAAGAGAACAAATTTTCATCTACTTGGCTAGTTCCCACCCATATTTGTAAGCAGTTTATACTTTATCAAAAGCATAATACGAATTTAACGAAATAGTTAACATACGATGTGAATGGACAAACAAACTGGAACTGGATCAGCTAATATGTCATTTGATTTTAAACTCTGTAATAATTGGTTAATGTCTGGTACAACGGAACGTATGGATTTTTTTATTTAACAATTGTAACAGTATTCATACGAAACCTTTCCTTTGTATATGCTCGATTGAGTGTTTTTGGAAAATAGATACTCCGACGAACTGGCTCATTGAAATAAAATAAAAAAAATCAAGTAAAGCGTTGGCAGTCCCTTTATAAGCGATTTGCGTCGATTGAATAGGTACTGGCTGAGCGAGTTCGATAATAAAATAAAATGGAAAATTTGATAAGATTTGTTTAAGGAAATTCCAATTGGCCACCATCCACATCTAATCACAACAAATGATTTGCACTACAAACAACGCTGTAAAAAATATAAGATACATCGTGAACTACGTATCCATTATTAATGTTAAGTGATAATGTATAGATAGGCGTATTAATTTTAATTTGTTTGGTAATACAGATGCCTATTATGCATGTATTCCTTTATATTTTTGCCATTTTCCCATTTGAGATGAAATCGTTTTTGTTATTTTCCAGCTTTTGTTAATAAATGTTCTAAGAGGGAATTGTCTTTTATTTGCCATGAAATAAAAGCATTAAAGGCTTTTGTTTTACAGTTGTAACCAGAAAAAACCAACATCGAAGAGGTTTTTTTATTCGTCTTATTTTTCTGTCCATACAAGTACAGAGACTCAGTTACATTCGCAACGAGTCTTTTTGTGACATCTATCGATTTATTCATTTGGCTTATAACATTTTCGGAGATTATAAATGTACTTCGGTGTCAAAATTTTTGGGAGCGCTTGTTCATATTTATGGATGTATATATGTATCAAACATTACACAGACACACGCAGTTAAGAGTCGAGGCAAATGTTTATAATGTATTTGAAATAAAAAGCCAATGGTTGCAGAAAACACGTTTTGTGGCTGGATGAATGGAGGGGAAATGACCATTCGGTCGCCCTTCCCGCTTCATGGTTACACAACAGTCAATCTTTCCAAGCTGGGGTATACATATGAAGGTCAAGAGTGTATCGCCATTTTCCTCATTCCCCAGGCAGCCAATTTCTTGTGCTCTTTTTACCAGCAAATTGATAAAAATAACATTTTACTTGGGGTCTTATAAATTATGCACGCTAAGTGATTGGTATACATACACATATTTAGCCATATATATATATATATTGTAGTACATGTTATATAAAAATAATTTGTTTAATAATCCAAACAGTATTTGAATAAAGCATTTTCACAACCAATAGAAAATTTCGACTTTAATCGCCGTTGGAATAAAATTAAAAGTTATATTTAAATGTGGAAAATACATAACAAACAAATTTTAAACTGCAAGAATCTTGTTTGGAAATTTATTAATTTTAACCCAAATGCCCAAAGGTCGCAGGGATATAGGGCGTTGAGAGCGAGATTAAGAACATCCTTTTCATTCATTCGCTATTATTGATAAAAATAAATTAGTTAGATGTTTTAGGTTTGCTCTGCGCCATAAATTGTTCCCTAGTTTCGAACCACTGCTGCCTGCAAGTGGTTATATGCCATTTTTAAAGACGCCATAATTTGTATCACCTTTCCAAGTTTATCGCCGATTGTTGTTTTTCATCCCTTGTCTAGTTCAAAGTTCTTATCACCACATCACATTCAGTATCTTGTTCTTCCTTCATGCAAAGCAGAAAGGCTCTACCTTTCCATTCGAATGTATATAGCACACCTGCGATATTTTTCAGGCCAACATAAATGTGGTTGATTGGTTGATGATGAAATGTATTCATTCGTGCGATACTCAGTCACACGTTGAATTCGCCATAACCATGAATGCTTTCACATCGATGTTGAAGGTTTTACACAGCGAGAGCTTGTACTGTTCGTTTTGGCGACCGGAATCAAAGGAGGCAAATCCGAAACTATACAGCCTTATTCTGGATGTCAATTCCACGTGAATTTACTCGCCCTTCGTCCTACTGAACAACATTTCTTTGTGAATTTTTTTCGCATTCTCGCTTTCGCCTTATTCTGAATGAAGTTCGAAAGCGAAAAAATCCGCTTTGGGGAAAAATTAGGTATTCTGGATTACAGGGAGTAGGAGAATGAGATAAAATTTTGTGCGAAATTTTTCGCTAATAAATTCAAAGTGAGTTGACTACAAAAACATAAGTTATAAATATTTTTATGAAAAATATTAACACAATACATATTCTATGACGATTTAGAATATTATAAATGATAATAAGCAAATATTTATCTGGAAAACAGCAAATAAAATGCCTTTGGAAATCCTATTGATAATGATGACTGCTGAACCAAATATTGCCAAATGTATAAGGGTAATAATGAATATTTAAGTCGAGTTTGATGCATTTGGGAGGCGAAAAACAGACATTTTGGTTGAGGATCTGTCTCTCAAGAAAAAAAAAAATTGTAGAAAAACCAAATTTGCCTAATGAGCCGCTTAGCAGTGAAAACTTAAATACAAATTATGAAACAAAAAAAAAAAAAAAAAAATACAAAAAATATATATATTTTTTTAAATGATCGTTTGCATTATTTGAAGGAAGAAATAAAGGAGTAGGTCACTTTAAGAATTTGGAGAGATAAAATATCGAAATTAAATTAAAAGGCACACAATTATGTGCCTGTGTTTTTGCCATCATAAAAAATGTTCTTTTATTTGTAATCTATTGTAGTTGTTGCACCAAATTGAATCAAAACAATGAACAGCTGTTTCACATGTCATATTGTAGGTTGTCATATTTTCAAACTTTAATTAAATTTCTTTTAATTATAAAGCATTTACAAAGCGGATTCTTGATATTTCAAATTTGTATTGTTATAAAGTTTAAACAACAATAACAAGTAACAATTTTTAATAAAATAATCAATAAATAAAATATTGAAAAATATTACACAATTAAAATACAATAGGGCAACATACATTACAACTTAAATTACAATATGGCAACACACATTACAACTTAAATTATAATATGGCAACACGAATCTTTTTTTCAACCACCATTTTTGAAAACTCGAATCCGCATCTCGCATTTTTTGCGTCTCCCTATTCATTCAGAATAAGGCGAGAATGTGAAAGCGAACATTTTTGTGCATGCGAGATATCTCCTAGCGAATATCCAAAATAAGGCTGATAGCCTTTTTAGAAACCCAAAAACTCGCTCAGTCACACCAAATTATAAAAATGTTCTGCAAAAACGTTTAGTTTTCAAAACGTCTTCTGTAGGCCTTCATCAAAAGCGGCTATAATATTTTTACAAATATTTTTAATCAAGCTACATGTTGTTGATATATATATATATAAAAGAGGAGCACGCATAAAATCTCAAAAAAACGAAATTAAGGGGATACCGTTATATGGGGCAACCCTTAAAGGTGAACCAAAATTTATCATTTTTGGTAAGAATATAAAATGCGAACCCATAATACCAAATTACAGGTAATTTGGTTAACTTTGACATGTTATTTGTAAACCGTGACCTACAATGATATAAACATTTATAGTACAAAATAACACGTTTTTTTCTCTCTAACCGAAATGGACTTTTTGCAAAAAAAAAAAAAATTGGTTTGCTGGCCCATATTGTGATGACTGAATATCGACAAATTATAATGGGGGAATTGGAAAAGGTCTTAAAAGTAGACAATTGATTTGCCCCAGTTCTCCAAGAATCTACTAATTTGAACTCTTCTTTTCGATAACATAAAGGAAATTTGTTATCGTAGTAAAAAATGTACATTCTTGCAGCATCTGGAACAGATCAAATTTATTAAGTGCTATTACTTATCTTATACATACATATATGCATATATACGAATAATTTACAATGGAACTTTATTTGAGTTCCAGTTGTTGCCAATGAAAATGTGCCATTATTTTGAGATTTTTGTATACCAAGTATATATCACAAATTTGCATTCCCTTTCCTTGCAGGTGAAAGTACACCATCCCTTTATATTTCATGGGGTTCTAAGAGGTTTAAAAAATGATATTCCATTGTGGTATCCTGCAGAATTGTTGTATAAGCAACAAAAGAAGTGCATGCTTAAAAATTATTCAATACATTCGTATGCATGTGCATAAAAACAGATTTTCCTTTGCTTCGCTTCATGTTGACTGACTCCTACTCTATGAAGAACCCCGTTTCGCCCAAAAAGTTAAGTCAATAAAAATCAAGCTGCACGTAATATAAAGAGTTCATTAAAAGTTCATGGATGTTGCAACAAAAATATAAAGGCAAGTTGCCGGATATGCAATCAACCGTTACAATGGATATGCAGACTAGCAGTTAGCTGTGAAGCCTGTTGGGTAGCCTTCCCCCCAAGAGCATGAACGAACATAATTCGTGAAACACAACCATCATTGTAAGTTCCCAGGAGAAATGCAATGATTATCGATTGAAAACTGATGAACCGAACAGGAAAAAGAGCAGAAAACGAGCATTTTGAAAATATGACAATGTGTAATAATAATTGTCTATTCGTATGACAATGTGTAATAATAATTGTCTATTCGTTTAAACTAAACCACAAATTGAAAATAAAATGTTGCTATTTCCTTTCATTTATCCTGCTATATGTGTCAATTTTATATTCATAGTCCACTGTTCAAACTGGTTCTCTGGACACCAAACTCAGCGACGACATCGCCAGCCAATGGTTCCAGTTATGCAAACACTATTTTTCTTTTGTCCTCCTTTGTCTACCATCAAATCATGAGTATTTAATTCAATAAACTCTTTAGAAAACATTCACTTGGCCCATAACTTTGGCACTGCGGCTCTATATGCACATACAGACATCGGGAAAATATTTTTAAAATATTTACGTTGTTTTGGCTAAACTTCAGATTTTTGGCGCTGGAGAAGGTCGACAGATGTTGATATAGGTCCATGTGTCATTGATACATTTACTGTTGTCCACATAAAATCAAGCAAATATATTGAACGGCTAATATCTATTATCTATAGGTGGCACAAAATAAATTTCCTTAAATATCCTTTACGACGGTTTAATACGATATCATTGCCATCGGCCACTTGCCCTCTTCGTGCCATTCTTCACGCCCATCCCCATAGATGATAATAATTTCCTGTTTTTGCCTTTACGATTACAAATGATTTTCTCTTTGAAGTGGAGAAATGTCGAAAGCGCAACGACAACGACAAGGAGCAAATACATTTTCACGGGCTTCCGTAAGAGAAATGAATTGCCAACAACAGCAAATCAGCAATTAGTTTCACTTAGTCATCACGATGAAGATGGATTTTCTCATAACAGAAATGGTCAATGTACATCGGTCCAAAATTGAATTTTTTTATTTGGTCATTTGGTCAATCCTGCCGGACATCAAAATTAATAACATGTACACCCAGATTTGGCATAATCTAAATAGCGAGAGCTATTATGGGAAATTGCCTAAGAGTTCTAATATGTATAGCCCGTACCTAAATTCATGCGTATGCGTAAGATTTTATTAATCTGAAATGAATATTACCCAAATACGCTTTGCGTATCAAAGTATAAAGTTGAAAATGTTCAACAAATATTTGTCCTCTTTAGGAAGAGCTGCAGGTATTCTTCATCCTATAGGAGAGCTGCAAGTATTTTTCTTCATGTGGAAGAGCTGCAGGTTTTCTTCTTTTTATAGGAGAGCTGCAGATAATCTTCCTCCTGTGGAATAACTGGAGGTATTATTTTTCTTATAGGAGAGCTGCAAGTATTATTCTGCATGTGGAAGAGCTGCAGGTATCTTCCTACCTATGAAATATATTTCATATTACTGAGAAACCCGATATAATTTTTTTCCATTAGCAAATTAGACTACTCCAATCTGAAAACCCCCAATTGCCATTTTTGCTGTACTTATATTTTGTTTGGGCAACCAAACTATTTTTATAAACTATATCGAAATTTTTATGATCCTAAAATTGTTCGAACTTTATTGTTAAATCATGAAATAAATAAATAAAATAAAAAAATCTAATGTATATCCATTCGATCATCCGATTTTTAACGGGCGTTTTTGGTGTTAAAACTGCATTTCACAAACAAATTAAAAACAAAAAAAAAAAAAAACAAGTAAATAAATTGACACAGAAAGCTTATCATGAATTTTAGTTGTATACTCGCTGGATTGGAAAACGTCAGTATGTGAATAGCTTAGCTACTACCTGCTGGACAGTGACAGTTGACGTTTTTCAGTGTATTCGTGGACTTTAAACATTCCAAATAACAGAGAAAGCGTAAAAATACAAAAAAAATGGTGTGTCATTATTAATAGATTTCCAAACACATATACACATACAAGTCCGTTCACAAACAAACGGACAAAAGGACTCGCTACTAAATATCCAAATATTGTTTTCCATTAAATATTTATGTTCGGTGGGAATTCGGTTGAAATAAATTTAAGTTACCCACTACTGTTGCAAATTGGAGTGGTGCGAAATTTATTGCATTTAAATACAAACAGTTTTAAATTTTTGACAAATGTAAGCCTGAATCAGTCACCCTAACTAAAATGGAAACAAACCGGATCCATATACGACGGATGTCTACATGTTGCATATAGTTTATATTGTATGTTATTTATTATTTTGTATACTGGGAAATTTTCTATTTCTTGTTATTTGTAAGATCAACTGTGGGTATGCGAGTGACTGGTATATTGAATATTACTTGAAACGCTGTGAGTTCCGTTGCAAGAGGTGGCAGGGTGGCAGACTACTATTCTTAAACGGAGTTATTGTTATGGCGGCACTCTCCAAATTCAGATACACTACAGTTTTCCCCACAACTGTGTCTGTATTTATATTTTAATAAATATGTAATTATTGCCAGTACACACAACAAACGGTCGCCTTCAGCTGCACGAAGTGACCTTAAAGTCCGTTCGAAAATTGAAATACGAAAATATGATAAAGATTGAAGTGCTATGTAAATAACCCTTTATTTTGAATGGTTACAAGTATAGCAAGTCCTAAGGAAGAGTTTAGCGTTTGTGACGGCACACTTTAAAAGTTGTTGGTAAAAGTTGCCATGAAGTAGGAAACTATAGACTTGAGGAGATCGTTTGCTTTTTGTATACGTTCTATTTAAAAAAGACAGGAATAATTGCATGCTGAAGAAATAAGAGCTTATAGCCTAGACAGACGATAGCCTTAATTTGCATTAACAGCCTTAATTCAAATTAACTTGTACATTATCCTCATTTTTATGTGTTGTTAATGCACAAAATCAAACTGAATTTATACTGAATTAGGCAATTTCAATATGGCAATGCTGTCGAAAATTAATTGTTTCTTGTCAAATTTATTTATATTTATGAAAATAAAAAGAAGGAATGAAGGCAAATTTCAACCATTTTTTAAATTGGGAGCTGTTTTGCTAAAGATGATAGTAGCTATTCCTCCTTATGTCATGTATATATCTCCTAAAGATGTAATCCCGAAAATATCGAAACGTAAAAAAAAATTCATCCTACACACAGACAAACAATTGTTTTGAAGCAAAAAACTGTTTCGTAAATGCAGAAACCCGCGTCTGTCATGGGTAAATATTAATTCAAATTAAGAAATTTTTAATGCAAATTCTGTCTATGGTATTACACGTATTATATAAAACAATTACTTTGTCTCTTCCAAAACCTGCAAGAATGCAATTTTTTCCTTTATTATAGCGAAAAAATAGTCAAAATTATTAGATGTACTTGCAGTACGGAAACAGGTCAACTATTTTCTTGAGAAATGACCAAACCATTAAATGTAGTTTGCCGTTGGAGCCAATACATATACAATACATTTATTAGCTTTGCTAAGTATTGCTTCCTATTGAATATGATTGCATAATTTATTTTTTTTTTATTATATTGCATTAAGATATATGTGAGAATGTTCAAAACAAGTGAACATACGAACATACGAGTAATTGATAAAAGTATAGCTCATCATTGTAATTAATAGACAAATGGTCAATAGGTAGAAAATTCTGCTGAAGAATTTAACATTTTATACCGACTACCATCATCTGGCAAAATTCTCAGCGGCTATTAGGACCAATTATACAACCTATGACACGTAGGACCGATTGTGCTTATGATAAACTCTTGCAATTGGATCTTTGGAAACAATATATGTGCACAATACTACATATAAAATTGACTCAGGCGAAGCATGGATCCATGTTATAAATATGTTTATCAACATCTACTGCCAACATCGTTTGTTGTAGTTTTTCGTTTTATTTATGTATTGAAATATACAGAGTACCACTGATATCTTATCACTTACTTTATTCTCACACGCCCTCGAGAAAATCGTTAACTCATCCAAACACCACTGTTGTAAAACAAACGTTGTTTAGGCGACATTCTGAAAAGTCTCTTCGTGGTAACATGTATATTGTCACAAATTTTAAATTTTTAACAGAAATTTTCAATACTTAATTCGAGCCTCTATATACTTACAGCCAGGCACCGTAACAGTTATAAGTAATATCAAATTAGTTATATAATAAGAACTATTTTGTGACCTAAATAAAATAATCCCTTTAATTTATTGAAAATATCTACGTGAAAAAGTTAAACGGAAAATGGCATTTACAAAAATAGTTTAGTGTACAAATCAAGGAGCATCATTCCCTGGACTACAAGGTCGCAGGTTCTAGCACATTATATAAGTGGTAGCGAGCCAGAATGTGTTTTATTTTCTGACGGAAAAGTAAAATTTGTCGAAGATACGCCTATTCGATTCAGTTTATTTATTTTCGATGTTATTCTATCTGCGTTTATATATATATGTTTAAATGTTTCTTTAAATTTGTCAAAATCTTTTTGTATTTCAAGTCATTTTCGGAATTTCCGTTCACAATTCACCACAATGCTTTGTGAAAAGATGAAATTTGCCTTCTGTGGTCGCACCACTTTTGCTGTTTTCTGCGTTTTCTTATTGTTTGCTTATTTGCGTGTGTATGCATGCAGCAAAGCCAATACGATGAGTGGAGGCGGCATGAGTGAACACATTTTGTTTTTGTCACTTTGAGATCGTAGTTTGTATACATAATGGCTGGCCTGTATGTATCTATATTTTCATATATGTAAATATGTATGTTTTTATGAATTTTTATACACATGTATATTGAATTGCAGATTGCCCGAGGGACTCCTTGTTCGCCGGAACTGACAGATATATTTGAGAGATGCTTATCTTGGAGTTGACACAGTCTTAAACGCTATTTCTTCAAACCGATGCAACCAATGTCACTAAAATACCACAACACATACAGACACACAAGTATGTCTAAGCTATCCAGGACACACCACTTGAGAAATCCATCAATGGCAAACATGGAAATGACTTTAATAACAAATCGAACCAAGACACCTGATGGGTGGGTCAATGTCTATAAATAGTTGGTCGATGTTGCAATGTCATGAGGGCGAATAGGCATAACAAATGGGAACCATAACAGGTCCGACACAACACAACATTACATAAAAATTAATAGCTACACATCTACACTGGTTTTATAAATTAGAATGGATTTTGTGAAAATAGGTAAGGCCAGAACATGAGAATTCAATCTTTTCAGGTAATGAAAACTAAGTGTAACTACAAATTTTCCATGAGAAGGATATTAGGGGACAGTAGAGGTGTGACATGCGATCGTTCGGCGTATTGGCTCCTTTGGTGATATATATGTATAAACAGATTTGTATTACGTTAAATTTACCTCACACATTTCTGTTGTAATTAATTTTGAATACAATTGTAGAAAAGGACACACCCGCCCCAAACCGACTTGCAAAAGCTCTCATTGCAATATTTGTGCCGCCGATTAATTTTATTCAACTGATGTAGCAAAAATAATTGCAGACTTCGTTTTAATTACATCCTAACCGAAGAGCAGAAGGTCGCCCATAATGATTGGACTGAATTAATGATTAAATAAGAGTGTGTAAGGATTGGGAAGTGGGTGCAACATGACGTGCGGAGGGCAGAAGTAAAATTGTCAAACCATATGTAAAAATATTCGAGACTTGTTGTTGTTATTGCAGCCAGCAGAAGCAAACATACTCACCCACCCCATATCAAAGATATGTAAATGTGGACGAAAGGCACAGTAGATGGTTTCTACAAATTTGACCTGGTTTTTTTTTACAACGGACACAACATTGTAAACCCTTTAATATTTTGTGTATTCCTGAACGTGGATTCACCTTTAGTGGCAGCGGCCACACACATGAAATTACTTTGTAATATGCCTGTTCAAATGATGATGATTCGATAAAAATAGATGACGCCTAAATTGCTTCCCGTTCTTTGCAGCGGTATATTGTCATTCTTTGAATGTAAGCTAGACAATGTGTTTGTTGTTTAGTTAGGTTTTTATTCCAAAACCATGTGGAAGGACTGCGCGTGCAGGGCATTGCAAAACAAGCCAGTAAGGTTCGTTGGGCAAGGCTTTTTATTAATTTTGTGCAACTTTTAGAAACTTAATCTGAATCGCACACAAACCACCCAGCCCCATCAACAATGTTCGTCCTAAACTAATTGAATTAATAGAATGTTCGACCTTCCGTAATCCCTGACTTAATAATGTCTGCTAACTAGTGCATTATCTTGTCCCCACCCTCCCTCATGGATGGAATAACATAGAATGCCTAATCAAAACAATTCAATTGTCAATTCTTGTTAGAATATGTAATCGTCGTCGGGCGAATTAGGCAAAGACAACAAAGCGAATTATGTAAATTAGAATTTAATCTGAGTTGTCTGGCACCACAGCCCACCGAAACTATTAATATTAATTTCTGGAAATTTGAAAAATATTCAGAATGTTATAAATCCACATCCTCCACATCAGAAGTACATCCAATTTTTTTGGTGGCATCCGGTACAAAAATGCATTCACACATACACACAAATACTATCAACTATTCCAATATTAACACTTCACACACAATACACGCCTCATTGAGAATCCTTCGATTGTTCATTGTTTCGAGAATTTCGAATCGCCCATGAAATAAAGAGATAAAGCATGACTTAAATGACGTGAAGAGTAATCGTGTGAAGAACCTCGTGCTATTTAGTTCGCGCACACCTCCCCCGCCACCCATACGGTGTCACTGGCATCGATTAAAAATGTTAAGTGGTTATGATATAAGTAAAGTGCAGCCGCCGAGGACAGCTGACATAAAACAAAGCCCGTCATCTTCAGCACCACCTCAATATCTGTGCTCAGCTGAAGTACTATTAGTTTGGTCTGGTACTCAATTGTTGTGGCAGTTCAAGCTGTTTTTTTTTTTTTTTTTTTTTGATTTTGCTAACATTGTGTTTTTTTACTCGAATGTCTTACTAAATGGGAATCGACGTTAGCTGAGAGCATTCCACTATTTGTTGAAGGAGAAGCGTTTGTTTTTGAATACTGATTGGTCCTGGCCAATCAAACTAACACCGAGTGCAAAGTGATTAACCTAATCGAATTGTGTTTGTAATTAACTGAAAAATTGATTTTATTGTCAGCTAAAATAGACTTCAAATGTTTCCAATGACGTTAATCTAGATTTCAATACGTAAAACGAGTACAACAAAATTTGGGCATGGGAATGGAGTGGAATGGTGTTAATGAAGAACTCAACGACAGTATATCCGGGAAAATACAATAAATTGAAGTCAAATTTAATGTTTTTATAGTATTAAGTGAATTGAGTGTACATACCCCTCTTGCTGTAGCTAGTTTGCCCTGGCGAATGGAACGCGAAAAAGCTGGAATTTGTTCCCGATGCCGGTTTCAAATAATTTTTTGTGAAACTAACTAAAAATCCAAGTTTCTCCAAATGCCCTTTGGATATAGTCGCGAAAAAGATGGGACTGGTAGTGATTTACTATTTGATTACAACACCAGCTAACGCCAATGGTATTTCTAACAAACAAACGAGTCCTTAGAATTTTTGTCTATCTGACGGTTTACTTCCGCACGGGTTCTATTTTCCTTTGATTGAGTGGATCAAAGTAGAAAACACCTTACTCGTTCAACGTTTGAAATGGTTTTGTTTGTGACGGTGGCCTCGTAACAGCTATACACTTTCAGTTTGCTTTCGTTGACACACGATTTCATTCTCAGATTTCTTATTTCTAAGAGAGAACCAGGCGCATTAAAGGCATGGTAGCCATCACGGGGCACAAAAATAGCAATCTACGGGAGAAACGTACATCGACATGAATGTGTATCACAATAACGCTCGGAAACAGCGGTATGTTAAGCTTTTGCGGAGATGTGAAGGCAATTCTTCTCTCTTCTTCTCTACCGTACAAATGCTGTTGTAAAACCGGGAACATTCTCACTCAGCTCAGCCAATACAGATGAGATATTTATAAGACTTATTTACTGCGGGAACACGGTTATTTTTGCACAAAATCTAACAGTAAGAAACGAGCTTTAAGCTTAGCTGGTGGAAGGGTAAAGCTCCATGAATACATTTTACTTATGCCATCATAAATAACCATTCCCGCCTTTTTTTATTTTGAATTTTTATATTTGGAAACCTTGAGGCAGATGTTTATGCAAGAGCGAAAGCTGTCCTCATATTAAAATAATAGCCCTGAAAACTATAAATTTCTGTTTCCATAGATTAAAGTAAGAGCTTTGATGGAAATGTTAAACACAATCGTTGTGCAGAAATAGCTGTGTTCATTTTTAATCCGTGAGCTTTGAAGGTGAAATTAGTTGTGAATGAAAAAGGGCGTTAGGAAATATCTACACTGTAAAATTGGATAACAAATCCGTTTCATATAAAGATGTCGGGTTTGTTAGATAGTATTTGAATATTTATTTCGAGTATTGTGGCTCAACAGTCAGTGAAAGAAGATGTCAACAAAATCTCAAGACCCTCAATAATATCTTCTCTTCATCAGCGAATTAGTTTTACTCCCGAATGGATGAGTGGACCAAATCAATGTGTAGAAACCAAAATGTTTACATTGTGTTTTCTGACTGGGTTTTGTAAAAATTTTTAAATTTGTAGACATTTTGATGTGCATACAATTTAAATGGTTCTGGTATGATTAACTTGACTATGACTTTTTTCAGCACTGGACTACATTCAAGAAAGATGATATTTTCAACACTGAGAGTTGCTTTTTATTATTAGACAGCCATGCGATAATTGAACGACAACAAAATGGACGGATGCATAGAAAAATACTTAAAAGGAAATGTCTAAGAATATACAGGTTATATTCAGAGATACAAAGAGAGAATGAAAGTTAAACTAGACATGCAAAATCTACCAGAGAATAAAACACCAAAAATATAATTATTCCAAGAACAACAGGTCCAATACAAGATGAATAGAGACAAATGATCGATACAAACAAGCACAACATTTACAAATCGGAAACAATCATCGATTAAAAGTTGAATTCACACTCACACACCAATGGAATAGGCCGTTATGGACTTTAGTGTTGTTGCGACAATCAGGCGTGTCAGCTAAAACGAATTAACATCAAATTTGAAGTCAAGATCCAGGTTTTTCAGCGGATTGCGCCGGATCTTTGTGCTGCCGTGGTGATGATGATGGTGCGGTATGTGTATTGTCACTTCCTTTTCTGCATTCCTTCAACATAGCAACGGTTTGTAGGGTTTCGTATGTGTTTGGTTCGCAGTCCATACGTAACCAAAGAGCGGCATTAGTTATAGTCCGTTCGTAGTCGTTTTGAGGCGGTAAACATAAAAGACCAATAAAAAGAAAAAAATGAATAGGAATAAACAAATAATATAAATAATAAGTTAGGTGTCCAAAGAGCAAATAATATGCCTGTAAGCACCCCTGTAAAACGAGCTTATTGATCACCCAATGTGGTGGCTAGACCTTTACAATTGAAATGGTATTTTCTTGTAATGTTTTATTGTGAGTTTATTTTGTCGGCTTACTGTCTAGAGGATGAATTGTAGTTAAATACAAATATATATATATATATATATAATATATATATATATATATATAGTTTTACACGTATATATATATATATATATATATAATTGTTATGTCTGCCATTAAACTAAATAACTAAATTTGTTAATAAAATTATAGTCTATTATTCGTCATATGCAATATCGCCCTGCCGGGCACACTTTTTTTGACATGTTTATAGTTTTCATTCAAAACAGTTTTTTGCTTCTCCTACACAATTATGCTTTTGTTAGTTACGCCTTTTTGCATTTAGCTGGCGCTATATATATATATATATATATATATATTGTTTTGGATTGGTACACATGTTTGTATTGGTCCACTTCACCCGATGATTTATTACATTGACTATGTATGCATTACTGAACTTTCGTGTAAAAATACAACATTTATTAACATCTCGTACGCAGACAGAACAGGATAAAAATCAAGTTTCTTTCACGAAATTGTATATTCCAGTTAAAACAAAAACGGTATAATTTGGACAGACGACGAAGTCTACATGGCTCAACCATATAATTAAACCTTGCAAAAAACTATAAATATAATTGCCAACTCGTTTATTCCTTAACAAATTCAAAAATTTGTACAAATTTTGTCTTTTTTCTTCTTTTAATTTTATTGTTTATTTCGCTGAACACTGTGTTAAAGGACATCATTTAAGAAATGTTACAAAATATTGAGTTCAAAGATAGTCGTATTGTGTATTCGACATTTCTGAGCGACAATTATTTAAAAAATCATAGCAAATGCAATGTGATACGAGTGTATAAAAACTGACATTGGCATTTAATAAAAATTATATTACGAAAAGGATTTGTTCATCGGTGTCCCTGTTTGACTGGTGGATTTAACTAAGCGTCAACTGTGCCAGTAGACATGTCGACAACACACACACACACACACAAAGAACAAAAACCGGGCGCCATTTAGCTACCATGTTGTCCTTTGCGTTGAACACACAAACCAATACGCATGTTTATAAAAATACAGCAAAAATCTGACACTCATACACATGGAGTGGTACACACAAATATCTACCCGAATCGATGACGGGGTGCACCACCTGTGATGTAGAGATATGGAATTATCTGAAGTAGTACTGAAATCATTGTTCGAACCAATTTCATTTACACTATTATATTTTCTACATTGAATTGAAATGCCTTTAAATATTCTAGTGTCAACACAGATATACCACCTGCTGAACGCTGGCTTTAGGGAGAGAAAAAAACAAAGCCCATTATATCCATAAGTAAGTGTTTGTATGCGAATACAAGATGCGTGTTTATATAGATTTATATCACGCATACGATCAGCGACAGGGGAACAGCACCAGATACGTGTTTTAATTTTTTAAATTAAGGTGATGCGTGATTGTCCAAATTTGTGGAGCAAATCCAGACGTATGCACCATAAACATAAATTTCTATGTTTAGCAACATAGCCAACAATTCGATAAGAGTACGGATCAAGCCCTGTACGTATCTGATACTGAGGTATAGCATGCTGTCAATTAACGGATCAGTTTTTGTATGTTTTGCAAGTATGTGAGTGGGATAATTACATACACCAACAGAAATATACATCACACTTTTCCATATCCCCAATGTAGAAACGTGTGACACATACACATTTCCTAAAAGAAACGTAGTAACTGCTTTAGGGCACGGCGAATGGCTGACTGACTAACTGACAATTTCGCACAGAGACATTTCACAGCAGTATAATTTAGTTTAAAAATCACTAAAATGAGCGCCCCAAACGGAAGGGAGTGTGGATATACGAATTAATTTAAAGAGGAAACTCCCAAACACACCTTGTTTTGAACACAGAAGCGAGGGTGGGGTTCACACGAAACCGCATTTAAAATGTAAATAGAAACGTACGAAAATAAAATGTTCGGCAAATCCAAAGGCGTAGCAAGGAGAATGGGTATTTTGGCCATTCGACAGCGTAGTGGAGCCCTAACAGGCAGCAGAATTACAAATGCGTGTGCGGATGACTCACTCACCTTCATCTTCGCCCATATCATCGAATTCCATTTTCTCGGCCTTGCTGCAGGAGTTTTGTGGTATAGCACCGTTCTCTTTGGCCGGCGACGATAGTCCTGTCTTTGAATTACAATGGGTATTGGTGAAATGCTTGTTATTGGTAGCACTACCGTTTGAATTTATTGAATTCGTTTTGGAGTGTTGACTTCTTGTAGACTTTTGTGATTCTCCCGTGGTTGGCTTGGATGATTCTTGGGTAGCAAGTTCGTCCATCTTTTTCTCCTGTGCTTGTGTGGCATTTTCGTTGTTGCAATTTAGTTGCTCGGAGGCGGAATTTTCTCCGTTCTGTTCCCCAACTTCTATAGTGGTGCCGTTAACGCCGGTTGTCGAACCCTCTTTGTTTTTCAGCTCTTGGCTCGTGTTGCAACCCATCTTCGTCTCCTCTTAAATTACACAAATTCACACACACACAGACACTCGACTTATATGAAATGCGTTCTGTTTTCAAAAGAAAACACGGAGGGACTTATTTTAGGCAAGTCTTTCTAATATCCAAGAACACTTATAAAGGCCGTTTTAATTATTCCTAATTTAATATTTCGCTTAATGGTTAATTCATTGTGGTGTTGGTGGTGTTGTTATTTATCAGTCGAATATTATCTATATTTCGCCAAGGCAACGTTTGCACATAAAATTGTTTAATCAATTCTTTTTGGTTTGTTTTCGCTATTACAGGCGACACAGCACGCAACTTTATTAAACTTCATGCACATCGTTAAGAAACCGTCCCAGTATTTTTTTAAAGACACTTCTAATTACTGTTGATGATTAACCGTTTTTGTCATCAATGAAGCTTGTCTCCAGATGCTATGGGCTGGCCTTTCACTTGCGAAGCGATAGAAAAGGCGTCTGCTGCTATACTCTACTCGATAAAGTCTAAAAATAAACTAACTCTGTGTACGGAAATTTCCCGCAGGATAACCTTACATTCACACATACACAGAAACAGAAACGCTGACTCTTGAAATGGTCGTCATCGTAAATATACGAATTTCCCCATTACAACGTGACACACACAGAAGATAATAACAAGAGAGCGAGTGATTCTCTTATTTCCGGTGTGTTGGGCGCAAAAGTGGAAAGCAACAGAGCCTTCCATAAAACAGTGTGGCAAAAAAGTTGTGTAGTTATATGGCAAAATAGTTATAGAAAACACTGAAGTGACTCAATATTTACGAATATTTTTTTTTCTATTATATTCAGATATGTTTGTAAGAGAATTTAAAGTATTGGATAAATATTAGTCTGCTATTAAAAAAATAGTCAACTCACACACTTTCTTAACCTAACCATTTTCAAATATGTTTTGTGAACATTAGTATGAACAAATAATTAAAGAGGGAAATCATCCTTTAAACACAATAAATGCGTTTTGTACTAAATTGAGTGGAACTATTAGTAGGATCACCAATGACCAATGAAATAAACCAACAAAAGGGAAACAAAATATCTTCAAAATGTAAAGATTTAGGTAAGTGTTTTTTCCGAGTACGGCTGTTATGTTACAATTTCTGTGTTTACTGTTAATTTTTCTAATGGGCTGGTTGAGGCTCTACAGATGATAGCAGAATGCCTAAGAAGCAAAGTAATGCCGTAAGCAAAGTAATTAAAGAACAGGTGTACTGCATTTTTAATCCTTGGCATATATGGGTTAATTTGAAAAAAAAAAATCTTAGAAATTACAGTTTACACGCAATTAAGGAACTTTGCAATTAAGGAGTGAATGGCAATGTTCTTAGATAACTACACAGCTTTTCCAATAAAATTCGCAGATACGACGGGCGTTTTCTAAGAGTGGTGTCTACATTTAAAAAAGGACGTAATGTAACAAAAACATATGTTAGAAATGTGCAGAACTATAATATCTAACCCATATAACCCATTACAAACAAATGCAACGGAATTTGATTAAAACAAACAATAACATTTATTATAAAAAATCATAGTCGTCTTTCTTATTATCTGAAGTCTCTTACAAATACAATAAATAATAATATTGTGCAATATATATTTCATTCCGTACGCGTGAAAAATAATATAAAATCTAAAAATAAAAACTTTTATTTTGGCGTACAAACACAGTCTATAATCTGATTACAAGTAGGCAAAATGATGTCATCGTGTCATGAGGACAATTTTAGGAATTTCTTAGCAGATTGCAAACAAAAGTACTCTTAAGTAGGTAAATTAAAATGCAGTTTATTCCAATGTTGTATCGACATAATTCCAGGGTTTCTGTGACAAATACAAAACCACAATCGTGGATAGTGCGCTCACCAAAAATATTACATCGAACCATCGATGGTAGAAGTTAAAATGAAGGTTGCCTAGTACTTCGGTAATAATAACACGATATTCGGCTGGCATATTCATACGCATTAACAATACCGAAGAACAGAAATACATGCCCATAATTTGGGCCAATATCAAGACGATTATATTGGAAGATTTGCTTGACGAAATGCGGTAGAAAAACTATAATGAAACGAAAATAATACGCAATAAAAAGTGATGGGCAATTTTGCTAGAAAATATCCTCTATTTACCTTAGTCAATGTCAGCAGCAAACCTCTTATAGATGTTACAACAATACATCCCACTAACAAAAAGGATATATGTTGGTTCCAAAATGCCAGGTCTATATCAAAGCCACACCAATGAACCGCTATTTCGAGACCTCTAGTTACTGGGTCTTTCCGACCAACTCTGTCGAAGATAATATTCACACAACACTGTAAAATGTGACAAAGGTTAGTCAGTTCCAACGTCAATGTACGCCATTATGTTTCATACCATGAATATCTTATACAGACAATAGACACTGAAGAAATGCCCAATCACATTAAAGTATTTGCCTTGTAGTGTTTGCGACCATTTCTGACGTTCCTGCATGTTTTTCAAGTAATTGATTTCGAGAAACAACTGTCTCAGCAGTTCTTCTAAGCCATATATCTCCATACGCAACTGATTTATATCTATCAAAGTCTGAAATTAACATTGTAAACAATATTTCGGCAAATCACTTACTTTCGCCTCCAGTGTCGGCTCTGTTCACCGCTGAACTTAGAATATTCCATAAACGGGGGCGGGACTGATTTGATTTGTTCCTTCGGTGCATCTCCAATGCAATGCGTTTCTTCTTTCCCGTTAACATGTCTACAGTTAGGAGAAGTCGGCGTTCTAAGTTAAGTATATCACTCTGAGAAACGGGCCTAGTGGAGAGGACATCATCTTAACAATTTTACGACGTGTCTATTAAAATTACCTACCGAATAAAATACGTCATGCTTTGGAAGGGACAGTTAACAGCACCAAATCCTGAAAGAATCGCCATTACTGTAACCCCAATAACCCCAATTCTCGATACTCCCTGCTCTATCGTGAATATACCATTTGACACGCTTAGTAGTGGAAAAGGTTCTCCAATGCGCCACAAGGAATACAGAAATACAAACCAGCAGCAAACAGTCATTATTCGGACCCATTTTTCAGAGACTATATAATATGTATAATTAGTGAGATTTTTATCGATAAAAGTAGCAAATTAGAAGCGATGATTTTTGAAATAAATGTTCACCCTTTAATTCAACGAAAATGCATTGAATGACATAATTATATGTAGAAGGTAGTCTGATTTGAGAAATTGGCATCATAATTCTGTGTTAATTTATAACTTATCTATCAATTTCAAATAATATGAAAACTAATTTTTCATAAGTTTTTATGCATTTTTTTAATTGATTCGTCTTTATTGAAAAATAATGTTTCATAAATGTTTATGCATTTATAAAATAGCACAAGTAACACATTCATTTTGATAAAAAAAATACCTTTAAAATGGAGAAACGTTTTATGGGAAGATGAAAGTAAAATTGTGCTGTATGGAGAAAGAGAATCTCAAGAATATGTCGGACGACCACCAAATGCAGAACATAAAAAAAAATTATACACCATCTAAACATCACCATTGTTGATGTAAATTGTTTTCAAGATTACAGAGTCAGGAAACTTCAAATTATAAAACAATATTGATAATAAATTTTCAATTATTGCAAACTTCTTTCCAATTGCAGGCATTACATATCCCTAAAGTCGGCATGTCGTATTTTAATTGAAGAAAAATTATATGTATAATATTAATTTTTTCCTTTAAGGGGACCCCCCTCATTCCCTGGGTCAAAATTGTTGTTGATATAATTCGAATCTACACTGATTAAAGAATGTCTCTACAAAATTTCAAGTGAAAATCTCAAGAACTCTTGAAGATATAGCCGATTTATTGTGTCAGCATTAAGTGACGGCTGAAGGGCTTCTCAAACTTTAAACGCGTTTTCTCTAAACATTTTTTTCCGCCATACGCAAAATAACTCGCACGATAACTCAAAAACTAATAATCCAATCGGTTCCAAATTTTGCAACGTTTCTCTGTGAGTGTATAGCTATCGTATGAACTAGGATGAAGCCAATCGGTGAAGATCTTCCTTATTTTTTAACTTGGTTTTTGGTAAAAATCGGCGATTTTCCAAAAATATTTTTTCAAAGGTCCACCATTTTGTTAATTTTAGAGCGAAGTCAATAATCCTAGTTCATACGAGAGCCAGACATGTACTCTTTCTAACACCGTTGGAATTTTCGGATTCCGATGTTCCTGTGAGGAGTTATCATGCCCGCCATCAAAAATAAGGACTTTTATTTAATTACGAAAAACAACAACAAAACAATAACAAACTTTTTTTTTGTAAATTATTTTTCTTCTCTTTTAAATCAATTATATATGTGCAAAGTTACAAACCTTAACAAGCATTTGTATTCATTTACCAGCCCATTGAAAATCTTGAAAAATTAAAATCGAGAATGGGGGGGTTCCCTTAAATAAAACATTGTTATAAAAAATATTCCATTTACATATTTATATTGTATTAAGAAAGTTTAGATTTATTTTATTAAAATAGCAAATATAGCTGCCGACATTTAGAAACATATATGGGAAATTACGAAAATCTTTTAAATTCCTTGAAGCTGAGGTTTTCAAGGTTATAACTCGCGAAATATGAACATATTTCATATAATTTAAATTCATTTCTATAAAATGAAGTGTTTTTGTCATAATCTTAAAGTATTGGTAATAAATAATAAGTTGCGTGGAAGCTGTGATGGTGGTAATGTAAAAATATGGGTGAAAATGTGTTGAAGCCAACGAGTTTTTTTGCGTTCCTTCCTGATTTGTGGCTAAACTACACGACGCACGCACATGTGATCAGTGACTAAGTTGCAGAATACCCCATGGACAATATGTCAGCATCCAAAAAGGATGCTGACATTTTGAAGCCGGATTTTCGGTGTTTTTTGAATTTTTCTTATAATTAGGATGCGCATCCCGATAATGGACTAAACTAATTATATGATTGTAGAACTCGTGATTTTGCTTCGTTTAGTGTATATCTCATGAATGTGCCCACCGTAGCTTCTTTGCAATTGGGTTCCAAAGACGATAATTTGGTGCGTAAATTTTTATAAAAAACATATTTTTTGAGTCTAAAATTAAGAAAGTCCATTAAAATTCCGTGGAACGCCGCGTGATTTTAGTTTTTTTTATGTGTGAGATCTAATGAGCCCATCCATGTTCAATTCCGCCCAATAAAACGGCGGATATAGGTACCTTGAATGTGGGAAAAACTGCAAAAACTTATTTTGACAAATTCGCGTATATAATCGCGTTTTTCTTCGAATTGATTTCACATACATTCATTCTTGTGTTATCATATTCGCGAATCTGTGTGAAAATAGCTCAAAAATATATCGATACGCGGTTAATATGCGTATTTTATTCAAAATCGATTGTGGAGGCACATCCGCGGTTCTTAACCGATTCTTTTAAAATAGGTGTCCTTTTGTTTATTTTTATAGGAGATTACTGAAATCGGATGTTGCGTGATTATTAGGGTTTTTGCATAGTAAAGTGCATCGGGCGGCACACTTTGACCGCTAAATTAAACATCGAAAAATTCATAATTATTGAAAGACATTCATTCGGTTTATACCTAAACCACATGCGCATCAACTGATTTCAACTAATACGCGAATTGCATGCTTTTAAATATTGATAATTTTTATGTATTGTAACTGCAATATATTTAGTCATTTTTACAGTTGAAACTGTTATCAGATGAATATACCGATATTTAACAATCATCATCAATTATTTTATTTCATATATCTTCATGCTTCTATTTGTTTTTCGCCACAATTTAACCGTATTTGACTAGTATGCAAAGAAAACAAATGTGTTTAACCATTTGTGAAGAAATTCGCGAATTACAACAAAAAGGAATTAATTTAATTTATATTTGAAATACAAGATTTAAAATCGCTATAACTTTTGTGCGCAGCATCCGAATTTGTGAACGCGAACATATTTCGAATCAGCATATTTTTCTTAACCTATGTACCAAAAATAGGTGTCCTTTTGTGTATTTTTATAGGAGATTACTGAAATCGGATGTTGCGTGATTTTTAGGGCTTTTGCATAGTAAAGTGCATCGGGCGGCACACTTTGACCGCTAAATTAAACATCGAAAAATTCATAATTATTGAAAGACATTCATTGGGTTTATACCTAAACCACATGCGCATCAACTGATTTCAACTAATACGCGAATTGCATGCTTTTAAATATTGATAATTTTTATGTATTGTAACTGCAATATATTTAGCCATTTTTACAGTCGAAACTGTTATCAGATGAATATACCGATATTTAACAATCATCATCAATTATTTTATTTCATATATCTTCATGCTTCTATTTGTTTTTCGCCACAATTTAACCGTATTTGACTAGTATGCAAAGAAAACAAATGTGTTTAACCATTTGTGAAGAAATTCGCGAATTACAACAAAAAGGAATTAATTTAATTTATATTTGAAATACAAGATTTAAAATCGCTATAACTTTTGTGCGCAGCATCCGAATTTGTGAACGCGAACATATTTCGAATCAGCATATTTTTCTTAACCTATGTACCAAAAATCATGAATGTGCTCGCAAAAAAAATTTTCAAAATTTTTTTAATGGAATTTTAAAAGAATTTTGTAATTTCCCATATGCAATACTGGATTATTAATCTTTCTTCATGAAAAGTTTGACAAGGGTATTATATGGACCCTTTGTTAATGGAGGTAAAAATACTACGTTGTGCAAAATTTGGGTCGGATATTATACAATAATTATTTTTGCAAAATTTTGACCATTTGTAGGGGAGATACTGGAATGAATTGTCTGATATTCTCCATCTTCGAACATGATTTATGTTTGGAAGAAATATGATATTACGATGTGCGAAGCTTGGATTAAATCTGCAACTCCATTCGAAAGTGTATAGAAATTGAGTTTATATGTAAAAACTTTTTCTATTAGTTTTCCGATAATGAACATTTTATTTTAATCGAATTGAGAGAGTTTTCTTCACAAAAAAAGTCAGGAGTGAGTCAAATTGGCTCTCTTCCGTACATGTATGTATGTATATACTAAACAACAATAAATCTATTGTGTAAAAACCATGTCTAATCTTGTAGAAATCCACTCAAAACTGATTATTTGAATGAATCGTACTTTAGAATACATATTTAAAATTTTCCCAATTTTAAGAAAAAAATAGTATTTTTTTAAAAAAGAAAAGTTTCGAAATTACAGTATCTCCCAATAATTTTAAATTGCACCACTGCATTGGGAATCTTTGTTATTTGCTGTTAATAAGAAAATGCAAATGAAAAGTATTTAATTCCCATTCAGTACACCTGTTATTTTTAAGTTACTATGCTTACTGAACCTTAAATATTATAATCAGAATGCTGAGGCTCTGCAGAACACCCCCCCCCCCCCCCTCCACTATTTTATATATAAAAAATATACTGCCAACAAACCTTGCCATTTAATTTGGCAATTTCCCACATTTTTCCCAATATATTTGAAAAAGAATGTGCTACCGCATTGAAAGCTGGTAATAAAATAGTTTGAATTGCTTTATAAATTCCTCGTGTCCTACTTACCAAAAGATATGCTGTGTATGACCGAGTACAAGATGTACAGTGGAATAACAGCTATGACCATAAGAAGCAATGACGTTAGACCCAGTCGCCAATGGAAATACCGCGAACTGCTGTCCAGAACTCCCAGAATTTCGAAAATAATTAGCTCGAACATAGTCAGCGACAAAGCAAACGTCACAGAGAATATAAGCTGAACTGATATGTGGCGAATCTCATAGTTCTTGAATAGTTGTTTGACAAAGAAAATCCAACCACCAACAAAAAACAGTACCTGAAAATTAAATTAAAATGTGGAGCTGGTGTTGAACGGCTATTTGCCAAGGGCACATACCGCACATACCTGTGAAACGAATACAATAGTTGTGTCCTCCAAGAAAGCCATTTCGCTCCGGAAAAACTTTAGTTGTTATTGTACACCACCTCTCATCCAACCATTTCCAAGATTTATTGAAAAACAGCTTTGTTAGTTGTACCTGTTGATGTTGGCGCCTTTCTTCCAAGCGTGTCTATGCGTGACTTTCTCGTAGAAATAGAATCGGTTTTAAAATCCCCAAAACATTGGGCTTGCTGTCCCGTATTGTATTGTTGTTGTTTTTGCAGTTTTTTTTTTTTATCAGTTTTATATAATTATTTTAAAAAAGTTGTTGTATTAAATTCATCCTCAGAATCTAGTTCTACCGTAGGAAGATCTTTAACACGGCTGGATAAAGGAATGGCTTAATTACCGCCGTAAAGCCATCCGAGAATGTATAAAGAAATTATTTTGGTTGTTTTGTTGTAACTGAATAAGTGCGATGACAACCTATAAATATATAACAAAAAAAATAAATCAAAATAAATACAACATTTTCCATTTAAAAGAGATACATACCTGTTTTTAAATAATTGATTTTTAAACTTTAAGATTTTAGTGTTTTCGTGTTTTGGTCGACCATCTTATATTTGACAAAATTAGCGTAGCGTAGTATCTTACCGATAACACCGATAACGTCGACAACAAATTAATTGATAATTTTCGATCTGTCGATAGAAAAATC
Source organism: Musca vetustissima (assembly GCF_032173495.1). Lineage (NCBI taxonomy): Eukaryota > Metazoa > Arthropoda > Insecta > Diptera > Muscidae > Musca > Musca vetustissima. The sequence goes on along the minus strand of NW_026887855.1, from coordinate 407,678 downwards.
TATCGTGTGACAGCTTGGGGGATTTTAATCGAAAATTGCCGATATTGCTTCTTACTTCAGAACTTTTAGCCGTTAACTTCACTCTAGTTTAAAAGAATCTTCAGACCAAAATAAAGTTCGGTCAATAGATCTAGTAAGATAAATGGCGCAATCAGAGCTGGACTTTATGGCAGTTAGCTCATTAAAGGTTGGCCTTCCGTTGCAACGGAAAGTCTTTCCTGCTTTCAAATAGTAATCGCAAATCCAAATTTTAGAATTCCAGCTTGGTCTGTTCATTAAAAACAAAATTGTACCAGATCTAGTACCATTCTGTAGTTTTCGTACCTATATTCCAAACCTGCTTTGAAATTTCAGTTCTGTTTGTTCATTAAAAAGCAAATAGTACCAGATTTGGTATCATTCAGTATTTTTGTATCCATATTCCAAACCTATATCAATCCTACACTCCCACAGTATCCTAAGATGCAAAATTCAGATTCAAATTCTACCCGTTCACAAAAGTTCAAATTGTACAAAATTTTGTGATTTTCGTACCCAAAACTACGACTTCAATAAAAACCTTAAGTCCAAATTTAAGGATTCCAGCTCCATCCGTTCACCAACATACAAATTGTAACAAATTCAGTACCATTTATTACTTTTTGTAGAAGTACGAGATTCTAAAACTTTCTCAATTCCACACTTATTTTTAATCATAAATTGCAGGATTCCAACCTTATGCGTCCTCATAGATCCAAATTTAGTACCATTTGGTACTTTTCGTACTTATGAGTTTGGATTTCCAACACGGTCTGAATCCTGTACTCTAACCATGGTACAATTATAAAAGGTAACAGCAAATCCTAGCTGATTTGATTCCAACGTAATACTAGTGTCAATATGAATTTGACAAATTATGTTTTTAAAAATCACCCAACAGCAAAATTGGGAACGCATACAATCTGAAATTGTTCTTTATTAATGTGCTCCCATATTCAATTTACTCAATCTGCCTGCTGGGAAAGTTTGAGGAAGCAAATCTTTCATGAAGGAATTACTCGCTATTCCCAGCATTGTCATATGTGTTACACATATATATGGCAATGACTTAATTAAAGGAAAGATGTGGAAGCGATAGAAATATAAATTTGATAGATTTTCATTCATGTTTTTCAATTTTTATTTTGAGGATTCGTAAATATTCCATTTTCAAAATAAAAATAATTTGATGATAATTTGTTTGTTTGTTTACATTTTTCTGTCAAATAATAAAAGGTAACAGCAAGTGTTGTTGTACAAAAAACGATACAACAACCACATGGAAATTTGTTGTTGTAAGTTCTACTAGTGTCAACTCATTTGACAGAAAAATGTAAACTATCGCTTCCACATCTTTCCTTTAATTGAGCCATTGCCATATATATGTGTAACACGTATGAAAATGCTGGGAATAGCGAGTTATTCCTTCAAGAAAGATTTGCTTCCTCATTTTTAAAATTTTTGACATTAGACTTGAGAAAAAACAGCTATTTTCCGATTTCGATTACTATCTTGGTGACCTTATTAATAGATCTTGCCAAAAATGTTTCAATAGTTATCAAAAATGTTTCAAGTGTTGTTGTACAAAAAACGATACAACAACCACATGGAAATTTGTTGTTGTAAGTTCTACTCAAATTTAAAATGTAAACTATCGCTTCCACATCTTTCCTTTAATTGAGCCATTGCCATATATATGTGTAACACGTATGAAAATGCTGGGAATAGCGAGTTATTCCTTCAAGAAAGATTTGCTTCCTCAAACTTTCCCAGCAGGCAGATTGAGTAAATTGAATACGGAAGCACATTAATAAAGAACAATTTCAAATTGTATGCGTTCCCAATTTTCCTGTTGGGTGATTTTTAAAAACATAATTTGTCAAATTCATATTGACACTAGTATTACGTTGAAATCAAATCAGCTGGGATTTGCTGTTACCTTTTATAATTGTACCATGTAAAACTACATTCATATCTAAATCCTACACTCCACCCTTAATTTTAATTCCAAATTTTAGGATTCCCGCTCACTCAAAACTAATTGTACCATATTTATTACCATTTAGTACACATAAGTAATATGCATGGCCTATAAATAAGGTCACCAAGATAGCAATCGAAATCGGAAAACAGCTGTTTTTTCTCAAGTCTAATGTCAAAAATTTCGACTTTGTTTACGTTTTCATAATGGAAGTCAATTCACAATAATGCATTTTGACAGCAAACTTGAGAGGTATCGATAATCAGCTGGTCTCCCTTGGTGACCTTATTTATAGGCCATGGTAATATGCTTCCATATCTCAATTCTATTCACCCCTATTCCGTATGTTGTCGTCGTTGTCGACGACGTTTCTCTTTCGACATCACTTCGCATCGACATCACTTTGACACTGATTTGGTATTCTGTAACACTCATGCGACGATGTCGACTATTTATCGATAATAATATCAATAAAAACAAAAACACATCTCTAAAAATGTGGTCAGCTGTTTATTTTGTTGCATATTTTTGGGCAAAAATGTGTTTGTATCCTTCACCGCACTGTGGCACAGAGCATTATGTCTTGGTAAATGTGTTTGCAACGACCAAAAAGAAACGATATAGACCCATAATTACTTTTTAGTATATATATATATATATATATATATATTTATTTTTTATTTATTTATTTATTTTATTGCCACGAAAAAGCCATCTGGCCAATAAATATCGCAACATGCCAAAACTACAAAAGTGTACTTCACATTATAAAACGCATCTTATAGCTATACAGTATATATCTTAATATAAATTATGAATTCTAAGTAACAAACTTTAAAGCATATTTAAATTCATTTTAAAACTAAACAGTTCATATACTAACATAATATATGGATTTTAATTAACAAACTACAAAGCAGAAAAGGCTCCCCAGCCATGTAAAAATAAAGCAGTAAAGACTTTGTTGGTAATATCTAAGCAAAAGAACTGAATAAAGTCGCATCTACCAAACAAATTAAAAAATACATTAGTCCAGCATGTAATTAACAGCAAAATCTTCAAACTTGCGTTGAAATACACTGCGCGAATAAGAAAAATGTCGTAGTTCAACAGGAAGTTGATTCCACAAACGTGACGAACGAATAATAAAAGATCTTTCATATAAACAAGTGGAATAGCGCGGGAAAATTAACTTCCAGATTATGAAAACAAGTCGATCACGCAGGACACCGGGAAGATCTAAAGTGACAGATTTATATAGAAACGAAATAACTCTTTTCTTTACGAAAACAGAAAACGGTACTCCTAGAAATTCAGCCGCATAAGCTGAAACATGATCTGATCGACGTAAATTATAAACGTACCTTACAACCATATTGAACAATTTTTCTATTTTGTTAAAATGCTCATGTGTGGTGCCAGATACAACTTCTATACCATAAGAAATAAGCGATATTAACAGAGAATAAGCAAGATTTCTCTTTACAAATCGTGGCAAATAGAATTCAGTTGAGTATAATTTTCGAAGAATATTCATTACTCTAGGGTGTAGAGCATCAATATGAGCAGAAAAATCAAGTTTGCTATCAACAATAACTCCTAAGCACTTTATGCGATCAACGAACTCAATAATTAATCCATTAACACGTATATCTATACTATTGAGATCTATTAATAAGGTCACCAAGATAGCAATCGAAATCGGAAAACAGCTGTTTTTTTCAAGTCTAATGTCAAAAATTTCGACTTTGTTTACGTTTTCATAATGGAAGTCAATTCACAATAATGCATTTTGACAGCAAACTTGAGAGGTATCGATAATCAGCTGGTCTCCCTTGGTGACCTTATTTATAGGCCATGGTCACCAAGGGAGACCAGCTGATTATCGATACCTCTCAAGTTTGCTGTCAAAATGCATTATTGTGAATTGACTTCCATTATGAAAACGTAAACAAAGTCGAAAATTTTGACATTAGACTTGAAAAAACAGCTGTTTTCCGATTTCGATTGCTATCTTGGTGACCTTATTAATAGATCTTGGGGAATACCAATTTGGAAAAGACAACTCTCTTCGACGTCGTTTCGTGTCGACGACGACATCAGAATGGGGGTGATTATTCCTTAGTATCCAGCTCTCTCCAATCTAGTGCCGTTTAGTACTTTTCGTACACCATCTATGTTGACCCTTTCAAGCAAAATCCAAATTAAATAAATAAATTTAGTACTAACTACGAATTTTCCAAATTATACTGCAGCTCTATCTGTTCACGTAAATACAACTTGCACCAAGTTTAGTACTTTTCGTACAAACATGTACAATTTTGTTAAGTTACCTTAATCCTGTACTCCAATAGCAATTGTTATTCATATTTTAATGATCAGGTTTTAGAAATATAGATGACTAAAGTCAGATTAACGCCATTGTCGTCTATTTCACCTATGGTATGAATTTCAAAATAATCTGAGAGGTGTCCGTAAAGCCACCATCGCCACCACAGCGCCCGCGGGCGCTTTCTGTGTGCACTCATACAATCATAGTTTTGTTGAATAAACGACAGTTCACCACTCTAATTCCACCACCAAGTGGTTGCTTAAGAATTAGTCTCGTATGAAATTGATGAAGGAGGTTGTGTTGTCGCTTGTTTCTTTAATAAGCACGAAAAATGATCACCACGGGCCTTGTCTGTGAGACAAACACAATCAAAGCCAATGCATATGTGGTGGTTGGTTAACCCTGCCGTAAAGTGAATTTGTTCCAAACAATAACGCAAAAGAATCTCAAATAGATTTCGATTCCATAAATGCTTAAAGGGAACCCCCCACTAAAACAACTGAAACCAAAAATTCGAAAGAGCCAGACATGTGACTCTGGCTTCGCTGGAAAATTGGTAAAATGGCGGACCTAGGAAAATCGCCAATTTTCGAATTTATCACAATTCATACGAAAACTATGTAGGTCCAAGGTTAATAGTTCTTGAGTTATCGTAAAAACTCATTTGCATATTTACGGGGAATAGAAACATAAATGTCACAAATGTACCTCATTGAATACAAACACGACTTTTTTATTTTACTTTTCTAATTATTAAGTTATTTGTGTTGGATTTTGCGGTTGATTTGGCTAATTGATGGGATTTCGTCACTGCAATGGAAGGACTGACGGCATTCCTATTCTGAATTTGTTTGTTAATCAACTTGACCTTCATACCTCCCTTAGACTGGAGCTTCCTCAATATTTGCAATGTCTTTTCATCAGTAACAACGCTATCAGCAGGAGAAGTATTGTCCGTTTTAGGATTAGTGCGCTTTATTTGTAATCCCAAGCTGGAAAGTTTGTTCAATATCTGGGCAGTCTCCTTCTCTTTGGTAGGTGTTTTCAACTCATTGCTAAAAGTTGACGAATTTGAAATGGATTCTTTTGCTGAAAACATATTGCTTTGGGGGACGACCTTAGTTTGGCCTAAGCCTATGTTAGCCGTTGAGGAATTGTCAGCGATTTTAATCCTTTTATTAGATGCAGGTAAGAAATTTGTAACATTTTGTTTTCTTTCCAATTCATGGACCATTCCGTTAACTATGTTACCAACAGAAGGCGTCCACTTTCCTTTTGTTTTTGCCACACATCGTTCCTTTCCTTTCGCCATAGTTCTGGAGTCATTTTGCACCTTCTGATTCTTAACCCCATTTCTTATGGGGGATTCCTTGAAATGTACGAATGGCGTCACCTCCTCAACTAATACCTCATACTGTTTTTGGGAGGTTTTATTTGTATTGGAATTTAAGGAACTACCATTATTTCCCGTGGTATACCATTTTGGATTAAGCAGTTCCTCTTCTATGTCCAGCAGGTCAATGAAAGCATTGTTTATTTTTACAAATTCCACGTCGGCATAATCGTATATAAGAAACTAAAATAATTTGTAGGAGTTACAAAATAGTTATTATGAACATTTGCAAATGAAAATTACCAACCAACCTCATTCATATCGTTAGTTGTCCTTCCCACTTCATGGGTAGACTTCTCACTCTGATATTTCAATTGGTGCCTTCCAGTCTTGAACCTGGAAAAATTTATGCATGAATCCAGGTGCTGCAAAAAATCCTTCACATCGCCCTTTATATCACGTTTACATATATTGCATATAATAAATAATTCAAAATTCTCTCCCATGAGAATTTGCCCAAAATTCACGCACTTTATAGATTTCATTTCCATCTGTATTGGGATCTTAATGGGAACAGGAGCGAAGTCCGTCCATGGAATTCAAAATTCATTAGCTTTATAATTTTAAAAATACTGCAATTCAAATAAACATTTTATAAAATATTCTTGCCTCGGAAAATTATTATTGCAAAGACACCCCAAACAAATTAAGAGTTCGCCATTTTGATTTATTATTCAGCTGATACATGAATTTAAAATTAGTTTAAATATTTTGTGAATATGCTGTTTCAAAAATGTTCACTTTTTAATATTAATATCGTAATATCCTTGTCAAATTCCTTGTTTTATTGGTTTTATTTGTTAATAAACAAACACAACTCAATAATAATAATAAGAAGAAGAAACAATTGCACAAATCTTTGATATGATAACGCGCTGATGACAAATTTAAGGGTAGCTCACATTCATGGATTGTACATTACAACCCTGTAAACCGCGGTGGAAGCAAACGAGACGAGGGCCACATTAATCAGCTGTTTCATAGTCGACACTAAACGGCGTTATTACAAACAAAACCTCTCAAAATAAGAAGAATCACTTTGAGATGATAACGAGGAAATATTTGGGTGCGTTCGTATATTTTTAAATTCAAACTCTTTGCAAGCATACACTTTTAAGTTTTAATTACGCCTACGGCTACTACTACTACTATTCGCTACAGAATTTCATAGCATAAGAATCAGTGGGCCTACGCCTAATTTAAGCTGAAAGCAATTTTCACCAATCTCTTTGAGACAGTCTTAGATCATGGAATATTCACAACTTGTATTCAACATAATTTCCCAGGTATAACATTTATATAAATGATGCACTGGTGTTGGGAACTGCTAGATGTTTACAGCTATTGCCTAAAAATGAGCCTCAATCATGACCTTACGCCATCAGAGAACCAGCTTGACGTGGTTGACGGTAGAAACGTGAGATAACAATTGCTTCAATCAATTATTTATTGATTTTTTACATAATTTGTAATTTTCAAATCCCGTAATGTGATTCATGAAATATATATTATTATTATGAACTAGATTGTATATACACGGTATATTAACGCCTATTTTTTCTTGCCTTTGTCCTTTTTCGTAAAGCGGGGCGCTCCAAAGCTTTTTCCTTTATTGAACTTATTTTTGCCCGCCTTATTAATTAGTTTGACGTTGCTGGTCTTCTTTTTGGCTGTAATCTTGTTCATCTTCTTATGGCGGTTTGCTTCTGATCGTAGGCGCAATGCACCACTACGACTTATATCAGTTAAATCGTTAGTAAACGCCGAATGGTTACCTCCTCGCTTATTGGAGTTGCTCGATGAGTTATTTTTATTGGCGGGGGCATCGGACACGGCGCTCAATTTACCGGGGCGTTTTCGTAACTTTGATATCTTTGCCCTGACTAAAGACACTTTTTCAATTTCTTTCATTGCTCTTTCCTTAGCAAGTTGTTCAGGGGTTTTCTTTTTGGGCTCCTCTTTCTTTTTCTTTTTGACAGCTAAATCCTTAACTGGTGGACCATCTTCGCCGTCACCGCCATATTCGCGTTTTTGTGATTTCTTTGGCTTTTCCGATTTTCCGCCAGTAGAATCCAGAGCTAACCGTTCCTTCTCTTCTTCGCGCTGTTTCTTCGTTTGGAACCAGTCTCGATGTTCACCATTAGAATTGCCCAGCAACTTCCGCTCAGTTTTTGACAATTGTTGTTCCATTTTGGCAAGTTGCCGCTCAGCTTGCTCTTCATCTAATATGTTTTCTAAATTAAGAACAAAATCAAACAAAGTTAATAAATGGACGTATGACCATACATACATACACATGTTCAACTTACGTATCTCCGGTTCCAGGGCTATCAACTTTTTCCTATATTTTTCTATGATCTCGGGAGGAATTATGCGATTCTTGATAGATCCTTCAGCGTTTTTTATAATGTCTTTGACGATTTTCCTTTCTTTTTCACCCGCCAATGATACCGAAATACCAGCTCTACCAGCCCGAGCAGTTCTACCAACTCGATGAATGTAATGTTCTGTAGTTATTGGCATTACAAAATTGATGACAGTCTTAACACCAACAATATCCAGGCCTCTGGCAGCCACATCGGTAGCAATAAGAACGTCGATTTGCTCATCTTTGAACTTCTTTAGTGATTCCAAACGTTGTTGCTGTGTTAAGTTTCCATGCAGTTCGCCGGCACGTATACCAAGTAAGCCAAGCAGTATGTGAAGTCTATGAGCTTGCTTTTTCGTCTGCACAAAAACCATACAATGGTCATGAAATGTACGGCATATAAGACTGGCCAAAATCGGCTCGCGGTCGCCTTCCTTGTCCTCGCGAATACGAATGAACTCTTGGCGCAAATTGAATGCAACTTGTTGATTGTTGTTGACAAAAACTTTGATAGGTTTGTTGAGGGATACAGCGGCCAAATCCTTAACTTTCTCGCTCATTGTTGCAGAAAAAAGCATTGTTTGTCTGGTTTTTGAGCATGAATTAATAATTTCTTTCATCTGTTCGGCAAAATATTCATCCAACATTCGATCGGCTTCGTCGAGAATAAGAACCTGTAATAAAACTGTTATTAGCCACACTACAAATGGCACACGATATTTGTACATTAAAACCGAATTCAGGATACGTAGCAATATACGTATCATGGTTTTATGTCCTCATATAGTGTCTAGGAGCGCAAGGATTGAATCATCATATGCTATGTCAATTCAATTAAGATTTTAGTATACCGATTTATTTTACCTCAATGGAGTCCAAAGTAAAGCTTGGCGTGTTTTTAATGTGATCAATTAAACGACCAGGTGTGGCAATCACTATATCTGGATTCTGTCTCAGAACAATTTCCTGGGCCTTGACATCTAAACCACCAATAGCTAAACCTGCATCTATGTTTGTAAACTGACACAGTTGCTTAGTCACTTGGTACACCTGAGCACCCAACTCACGTGTTGGCACCAACACTAGAACTCTAGTAACCGTCTTATTGTTCATTGGACGGTATAAGAGACGCTCCAATGTGGGTAACATATACGCCGCAGTTTTACCCGTACCCGTGGCAGCACAGCCACAGATATCTCGTCCAAGTAAAGCAACAGGGATCGTTGAAGCTTGGATTGGCGTTGGATATATATAACCCAATACGCCAATAGCTCTCATTAGGGGCCTGGAAAGATTCATTTGGTAAAACGAAGTGATAGCCTCATTCGAATCGATGGCTTCTTCAAATTTCATCTTCTCATCCTCATTTTCACTATCCTCCTCGTCACTGTCCGCATGTTTCTTCTTCTTTTTTATTTGTTTTTTCTCCCTCAATCGAAGATTGTCATGTTTCAGCTCATCTTCGGAGATATCAAGTTCCTCATCGCTATCATCATCATTATGTACTTCATGACTGCTGCCGTCTCCACGTTTTCTTAAGCGTTCCGCAATTTTGTCATCCGTTTTTGTACGTGCCTTCCGTTTTACATATTTCATCAAATCATCCCAGGTATCTTTATTATATTCCTTTACCGAAGATACGAATTCAAATCCCTTTTCAAATTCCGTAATTTTCCTTTGTTTTAGTTTCGTGGGTTGGTACTGAAAGGAAGGTGTTTACGACATGAAAATTCCATCACCTATTTCCTCGAATATCAATTCTTACCTCAACCTCGGCATCGGAATCTTCTGATAGGTTCTCAACCTCTGCATCGTCCTCAATTGTCGTAATCAAATCCATATTTTTAATTACGGTCATTTAGTCTGAATTTTTGATATTTTTGAAATGAAAATGAAAACTGAACCCTGAGCAAATAAAAAAACAAGAAACACTACACGTGAAGACTCAACATAGTGCTGCCAGATTGTGTTACCTAGAGTACCAAACGGAATGAATTCCGAGTAACGGCACCACCTAAATTTGGGCGTATGCCCTTGACGTTTTCATCGAAATACGCCGGTCGTACGAAATTTGGACACCTACACCAACAGAAAAAATATATGAATTTGTTGGATGTTTTCAAGATTGTATTGCTTACCGATATTTTAAAAAAATATTGTTTTGATTATTGCACAGAATATGTGTATGTATATGTTCTCTCAATAAATCCATTTAAAACGCAAAGAGCGCGCAACGCGCTGATTGGGCCTTGGCCCTAAAGCAAATTTGACATCACTAACTTTACCCGCCATTGGAATTACCAGTTATTTATTTGGTATTGAATATCCGACGCTAATAATGAAACCCAAAGACGCTACGGGGATATTCGTGCTCTATATTCCTTATTTGCAAATAAATATTCGAAAACTGCAAAAATAGAATAAATATTTTGTTATTTTCGAGATATAAATGAATTCGGACATTCCCTGTTATGCGTATTGTATATTTGCAGTGTTGAGATATAAACACAACCAATATTCGCAAAATGCTTGTGTACATGCTCCGGTGTTAAATGAAAATGGAAGATATTGAATACTTGGAAGAGTATGAAGAAATAGTAATTCGAAATTCGGGTAAATCCTATTCATTGTCTTGCGTGTGAATGGCAATAAAAAGCTAAAGGTTTTTCATTTACGTTGGTTTCGTTAAAGCTTTAAATCTAGGAGCTGCTGAAGATTCGAAGAAGACCAAGCCAAATGAAAATATCGATGACGAAGGATCCTCATCATCGCTAGACCAAGACATATTCAATTGCCTATTTGATGACAATTCGGACGACGACAATGAAGAACAACAGCCTAAATGTGGTAAGTGGTAGCAATATGACCCATACCATTTCTTGAGTGTTCCATGCTCAGGAGTGTTTCCGTTTAATTTAGTTAATACGTGCACTGGTAAATTTCTAAAATGTGTACTAACATTTTCAGACCTGCCGAAGACTAATCAGCAACGTGAAGTAAGACCTTCATTGGATTCAATCGATTTGATAAACGATTTAGGTAACTGAAAGTGTACTCAACACCCATTTGTTTTATTGATTTATTTTCTTTGGACAGGAGAGCAAATTGCAAAGGAATTCGAAATAACCAAAAGTGTTACAAAACATCCAAAAGATACAGTTAGTGCAGAGAAGAATTGTAAGTAATTAACAAGTATAGCGGAATCTTGTACGTAATTTTATTTTTCACATAGCATCTTCAACGTGTAAGCCGAAGTTGGATATCACAAAGAACAGCGGCATTAATAAGGCACCTAAAGGAAAAAACATAATTGTTAAAAAGGTGATACCTAAAAGATTTAATATTATTAATGATAGAACGAGAAGTTCCCCTCGACCCGCTTCTCTTGTATTGGACAAAACAAAACCAAAGATAGCACCAGTTTTCAAAGGTGTTCCGATTCCCTCAACATCAAATGTTTTAAAGAAAAACATTGTTCCAAAACCTCAAATCGTAAAGCAGCGTCCTGCGACGATTATAAAGCCAGAAAAAATTATATCCAAGGATCCACCACAGGACCCATTAAGTATGTAAAGTTCAAATATAAGGAAGTAATATTGGCGATATCGAATTATGAATATATATTTTTATAACTCTCTATTCATTTTTAGATTTAGACGAGCTTTCATCCACAGAGTCGGCTAACTTCTCATCCGTTTCTGATATAACAGGAGAAACGTACAACAGCGTAAGTGAATTTGATGATGATGATTACGACTTTACAAGTCATGTTGAGAATATAGACGAAGACGAGGAATCCAATAGTTCTCAAATCATAGATATATCGAATGATTCTAGTGGATCACGTTCACAGTTTGGTGAGTATTTTTGTTATACTTCCCTTTTTAGCTAAACAACTGAACATTCAAATATCGCTATTCAAACGCTCAGACATTCTGCGCGGCTCTACACCATCGCCAGTTGTATCGGAAGACAAAGAAGTTCATAATTTACCCGGCACTTCAAAGGCTACAACATCCCCAAAGCTCATGGCAAATCACGAGATCATTAAAAATCTAATGAAGAAGGAGGGGAAACCAAAACTGTTGCAACTCATAAATGAACAGGAAAGCATACTTAAAGAAAGCAAAATAAAATCTAAAGGTAAGGTCTTGATTCATAGTTTGAATTGCTGATTTATGAATTTTCCGTTTTTATTGCTTGGACTCACAGATACGGCAACAGTGCCAGCTCGCAATTCTGAAGATGTAGAGTCTTCCGAATCTCAAGATTCTTATTTGTCAGTTGTGAATGAAATGCTAGAAGAGTCGTATGCCGAAGCGATGAAGAATAATAAAAATGAAACATTGGCAAATCAAGAGGTTGGTGCCGAAATGGAAATTTCTGTAGAAGACATTACTGAAGCAACAAATGCTGAAGATAAGTCCAGTGGAGAGACAAAGTACGACTCAAATGAAAAATCGGAGGATAAAGTAGGAGAATGTAAAGAAAAACAGCAAGCAACTGGGTTCAAACAACAATCCAACATTACTGAAGCAACAAATGCTGAAGATAAGTCCAGTGGAGAGACAAAGTACGACTCAAATGAAAAATCGGAGGATAAAGTAGGAGAATGTAAAGAAAAACAGCAAGCAACTGGGTTCAAACAACAATCCAACGTGTCAGATGCAGACAAATCTAATGCAACGTCACCAGCCTTGGAAAAAAGTAGACCAGGCAGTCACGAGAGGATACCAATTATATCTATTGGTATAAAAACGATATCCCACAAAGAAAAATCAGGTAACAAATCAATGTCTGAAATTAAAAATCGTGATTTCGACAAAGAATACTCTCCGGATGAGAGGGAATTTCAAGGATTTGCTGAAGATATTATTAAAACAACCGTCGAATCTAACGAACAACAAATGTCGACATTTCCCAAACCATTGGAAGCACAGAAGACATTACTAGAAACGAAGGACAAAAGAAAGGAAATATTACGAAAAGAAATCAATCTTACTGATGCCAATAAAAGGACACAGTCTACAACAACAACAAAAGAACAAAGTAAAGGCATTATCAGAAATCCGTTTGTACATAGAAAAGTTAACAATGAATCGACAACAGTTGGCTCTAGGAAACGTGATGCTGATGATGATAAAATCAAAGGCACTTCTATTGCCGCCAATAGGAACATCAAGGAAAAACTACAAGTACAAAAGAACACAGAATCTACTGAAGAAACAAGTCAAGGACAAAAAGAATTGGTTCTGAAACAAGATAGATTTGCTCCGAGATCAAAAGCTGAAATAAAAACGGACTCATCGAAGACAAGTCCGAAAGCTGAAAAGGTTCCCAAGATCTTCAGTGGTGAATCAGAAAATACTACTTCCAAATCAAATGAAAAATCGGGATCATCTGAGCAAAGAAATAACGCAGATTATAAAAAAAATGGGGACGAAAAAAATGCAACGCAGCGCGAAGAAGGTTGTCAAGTGAAATCAAAAGTATCCTCAACCACAGAGAACCGACTGAACGATGCTGAAACCGACATTGACAAAGATGTATCGCAGAAGTCATCAGAAGTAAAAATACTTGAAAAGAAACATTCTGATGTTTCCGGAACATCTGTGCATGGCAACAATGCCGTTGATGTTGAAGCCGTTAGAACAAAAAACATAATCGAAATGACGAAACGACAAACAGGCAAATATGAAAAGGCTGTTATGAGTCCTCACAATAAGTCGGAGTCGACGAACAAAATATCGGACAGCAATTCAATTGGAGATAGTTTCGAAGGTAATAGACAAAATCAATTAGAGTTTAAGTCTAGCCAGACAAGTGAAAATCAATGCAGTGCAGAGGAAGGCGGTAAACTTGTTAATGTCCTGGAAAACAAGGTGGATGAGTCCATGAAAATAAAAACAACACTATCGTCAAACACGGAATATCCTAGTTCCAGCCATACAAACAATAATCAATGCCATGCGGAGGAAGACGGCAAACTTATTAATGCACAGGAAAACAAACTGAACGATGAATCTGTAAAAATAAGAACAACAACATTATCTTTTAAAAAGGAACCAACTAGTTCCAGCAATACAAACGACAATAAAGTGGATGACAAATCTCCAGTACTGATTACGAGCTCGGATAAAAGCGACAAAAATGACATAACTAAAGCTCAAGTTAATAGAGTTGTCGATTTCGAGTCGATGTTCTTTGGTGGCATAGACAAAGATCAGCAACAAAATAAAACAAATGATCAGGATATCCCAAAAGCATTTAGCCATGAAGTGGCGGCAGATCAAGCAGAAAGCAATTCTGAAGATCACAAAAAAAGTATTCGCAAAGTTAAAGGCACGAAAAGAAACCAAAGATGTAAGAACAAGAGTGGAAATGGTGATTTTAAGGCAAAAGAGCTTCAAATAAAAGGATCGACAAGAAGCATGAACATTTCAACAACTAGCGCTACCATTTCAAGTGTGGAAGGAAAATGTGGACAGACAACAGGGAATTCAATCACAGCCAGCAATAAAAAAACTCGAAAAACAAACATCAGCAAAGACCAAGGTACAACACAAACGAATTGTAAAAATGTTGTTACTGACTCATCTACGACTGGCTCAGTACCTCAAAATGATCAGAATATGGCTTCCCAGGACACCACACCAGTTGACCAAAGGCCAATAATAGAAAAATCTGTAGAAACTACTGCGATAATAAGCGGTTCGCCAAAAAAGAATAAGGTATCAACAATTAAACCCCCGCAGCATTGTTATCCAATAGATGAGAAAAAGAATGAAACTGAAGGCGCCAATTTAAGCTTGAACATTTCTGACGGAAATAGTATTAGTAAGAAGAGCGGAAGTACATTAGATCCTGTAGGAGACAGTAAAGCAATTGATGATACAAAGATAAGGTCATTGGCTAGAAAGCCGCCTCGCAGAAATATTTCTAATAAGGACAATGCAAAAACCAATAACGTTGTAAAAGATTTGCCAAAGGAAGAAATTAAAAGTAATATGTATCCACTGCCTCAAAACAAAGATGATTCGCCTCGTACAATGGAGACAAACTTGGAAAATGCTGAGCAAGTGAGAATATTGAGAAAGCGTGCAATGGATTCGCCAGTAAATGGTAAGTTGGAAATAAATTCCCTATTCCACACGTTGTAATTTGTAATAATAATTTAGTGTCCAAAAATATGGATATACTGCATAAAAAACCTTTGTTACATGTGGATATGGAATGTAATAAGAAGCGAGTATTACGTTCCCCTGCGCACCAATCTGTAGCTGTACCTCCTAAAAGAACTAAATTAGATAGAAATGGTAAGATGGTAACATTATGCCATACTCTCATATTGTATTTTCCATTTATAATTTCGTGATAAAACTGTTTCTATGTTACCTATATTTTTTATGAAGTTCGAGCCAAAAATGTGACCGATAAATATTATGCAACTGGTGCGATGCCCTCAGAAAGTAATACGGATCAGTCTCGCCCAAGATCGATCTCCAAACAAATCAATGAATCTGTTAATCCAGAAGAAAACGCCCAATTAGAGGTTGCAAACCAAACAGCTCTGCCCGACGCATGTATACGTGATGATAATGAAGCGAAATCAGTTGCAGAAACCCGATCGATTTCAAAAGAAGTAAATATGACTGTCGAAAATCTAATGAATGTGTCGGTTAATACAATGCCAGTCACTAAAGTTTCTCCGACTAAAAAGTCAATCCAGACAGACAAGAAACGAATAAGACACTCTTCGAACAAATGTGACCTGGATAATAGTAGCATTCCTTCATCGGTATTGTCGTTTGCTGAATGGTTAGACAAAAACAAAAAAATCGAGCCGGCTGAGGAAAAGCGGGTAGAAAATGTCGTTGAAAATTGTCGTTCGCGAAAGTCGTTTAAATCGAAAGGTATATCGTACAAGCATGGCAGTCATGGTCCAGAAATTTGCTCCGAAAAGGGGTATAAAGCCGAAATGAAACAGCAGAAAGCAGACATGACAGAATGTGAAACAAATATTCAAACGGATGGCTTATCCAAAGCTTCAAGCTCCCGTTCACGTTCTAGAATGAAACGACGTACTATTGGAAACACACAGCAAACATCTAATATTAAGCAAAAGATAGATGTAGTTCGACCATCTTCGGCCAGTCCGACAAAAGGTGACAAGCTAAAAAAAAGAACTGAAATTGAAAAACTGATAGAATCGATGTCGAAGGAAATGAAGGATGGCGGAATCGAGGACTTACTTAACAGAAGCGACCACGTAAAGCGACAAAGGCTGTCTTTAAAAAAAAATACCTCAACCGATTTAGTTGCAGCACCAGGACGGACGAAAGCCGACCAGGAAAATAACAATAAGACTAAAACAATCGGCGATATTGCGACAAATCCTTCTGACAATCGTCCACCAAAGTTTAAGAAACCGAATGTGCCCAAGAACCAAGACTTAGTTCTATCTATCGAAACCGAAAAGGCTCTCATTGATGAAATTGAAATTATAAACATGAATTCTAACTTCTTGAAGCCACTAAAATGTGGATCACCAATTCAAGTGGCAAATGGTAACCAAACCCAGTCTTCAAGGCACATCCATCTTAATAAAAGTAACATATCGAAGCCTAGTAACAAAACTGTACACTTCAAAGGGTGTCGCAAACTGAAGATACGAATTAATCGAAGTTTCGTAAATAGGTATTTGAGAAATCTTGAAAAGGAAAAGACTGCAGAATCATTGCTGCGTACAGAAAATGAGAAAAACGCAAACAAGAAAGGTATTTGTTTTATATATATTTTATTTATTTAAATTCATTGCTTCAAGGCCAGTCGTGTATTCCTAAGTAGGATTTAAAATTAATCAATATAAAATTATCATTTAAGTATTATATTATTTTGATTGAGAAAATGAAAATAGCTTAAAGAATAGTAAAATAATAATTTATATATACTGCATATATATATATAAATATATTGCTTCAAGGCCAGTCGTGTATTCCTAAGTAGGATTTAAAATTAATCAATATAAAATTATCATTTAAGTATTATATTATTTTGATTGAGAAAATGAAAATAGCTTAAAGAATAGTAAAATAGTAATTTATATATACTATATATATATTCTTTTGCCGTTCTTTATTCTCTTAGGAACACAATGCTCCACGCATCCTGTCCAAAAAGATATTCTGTCCGAAAATCGGGTACCGACAGTCAATAACAGTGTCAACATTCCTAAGATTTCATCAAATTGTGATGTTACGATATTGAGTACTAGTGAAAAAAATATCGGATCATCTAACCACGTTCTGCAACCAGAAAGTGGTAGAGGAGACGCAACGGTTTCAAAAGTTATACAAAATGTCGAGTGCCCAAATGAAGTTATGAATGGAAATAGCAGTGCTCTCTCTGGTGTTCCAGTTGAACTTAAACACGAGTTTTTGGATGAGACACCCGGTGGATCGCAGGAAGGCATACTGCCGGACACCCCAACTCTTATGGCGCGATCACATTCCATTACGCAAGCGGCAGCCAATGCTCTGGCAAGCACAATCATACCAACGGATATACGTCTGTTGACGAATGACCCTTTGACATGCATTCATGTTCCGTCTTTTGGGGTAACGCCGACTCTAATTGATGCAAAGGGGACACGAATGTACACATTTTTGCATCCTGCAAAGTACAGTCGGAATCATGGAAATGTGTTACTTGATTATTGCTGTCCCAACTTGGATGGTCCTATGCCAGCAATAGATCCCACACGAATACACGCACAAGTGCAAACTCCTGTCGTTGAATTACCAGAATTCATTGTGCTGACGACAAAGGTAGTGACGCGCGCCGAATTGGAGAGTAACTCCTCTACCATTCCTGAAGTTATACGGAAGAAGGCGGAGAAATTAAGAAGTAGTATAACAAATCAAAATGTCCAAATTGCTGCATCGGGTTCATCGCTTGTAGTGCCAGCCACGGACGGTTTGTTGCTAGAACGCGGTCGGACTAATCCAAATCAGCCACAGATTCCACAACAAACGCTACCAACAGTCATGCCTTTGATAATGAGACCGCCACATTTAACACCAGCTCCACACTTATCACCTGCTCTTAACGCACTTACTAAACACTTGCCATCCACCACAACCATTACTCCTAAAGTAAGACCAGCACTCCCACCGACATCACTTTCTATGTCGTTACCCCAAGCCAAGGTCAATCCAACAACATCTATATCTGTTGTGCCTAAGGCATCAGATTTGTTAAGTGATATGCAGCTGGAACTACTGCGGTCGAATCTAAGGCGTTTTGATGTAATACTTAAGAAACTAGCTCAACCATTTGATAAACTTAGTTTTATTGAACGGCACCAAATCATTGAGAATATTATAAAATCAGGCAAATTTCTCCCCAAGGACCTGGAATGGAGCATGGTCTTTATGGAAGAGTATTTGAAACAAGTTAATTCTGTGTCGCAACGCGAAATAGTATCATTAAACAATACCAATATTAGTTGCAATACAAAGAGTATTCCGTTGCCGATCACTCAAATGACAACATTGTCAGGCGCGCAAAGCATGGTAGAGCCAAAAACATCAGCCTTAAGAACCAATGCGTCATGTCCCCAATTTGAAGTCGGAATCAATCAAAATACTGGTGTGAGAAAACAGCAGTTGTCGTCAACAAAAAACGTCAAAGTGTCGGTGAATACGTCTAATATTAGAAAACGCCAAGTGCCTATATATGATACGGAGAAAAACATTATAGGATATCAACTACAAGTCATAACTCCAACTAACAGTGCGACGTCATCTTCCAAGGCAATAGGCAGACGATCTGAGGGAATGTTAATGCCAGAAATAAGAACTGCTCCTAAACGAGCAGCTCAAGGCTCTCCTCAAATATTTTACACAACACCCCCCTTGCAAACATCCGTACATCCAGGACACTTAAACCCGACTAGTAGTTCTCATGTAAGTTTTTCCTACTTCCAACTTGGTATACGTTAACACAGTATGTATTTTCACAAATGTCAACATTTTAGCAACATGGTTCTATTGTAACTACTATGCGTTCTTCGGGCTCGGCTACCGCAGGCACCGAAACCATTACAACAACGACAATGGCAGTGAAACGTGTCACACGTAGTCGGGCTGCGGGTTCAAAAATCATTATAATGTCCAAATCGAATAACAACGAGGAAGCTATATTGCCCGACGTTAGCCATCGCACAGAGATTAAAAATGAACAAGATGATGCAAATGAGTTTGCAGGATGATGCCATACGAAGCAAAGGACATATAAATGTGAGATATTTATTCGATAAAATGACTGTCGTCATCGTCATGCCTTGTAAGTCATGACATTTCACAATGTTTGAAATACTGTCAAGAATCTTGACATTGTTGATTTTAAGGGCAAACAAACCTGTATGTTTAAATATAAGATATATAATATTACATTATATTACAAATATCTACGATTGATTAAAATATATTACTTTTAAGAAATATAAACAATTATCGATGTGATGTAAACTTGGAAACATAAAAATTCGAGTGGGTTACGACTAAAACCCCGTTTAAGAAAAAGAAATATTCCATTCATTTTTGACTTGAATCGATTCGAATTTTTGTACATATGCAGAAGGATGGTAATAACACACTAGGATTCGTTCGATTCCAATTTTTCAGTTTTTTGTTAATTAAATCTTTTATGAGTTTTTATTTAAATCTGTATGGAATTATATGTATTTAGTTTGTTATACATGTTAAGCTTTTATTTGAACTTCAATAAACGCATGAAACCAAGAAAATGAATGAAATGAACACAATTTATTCAATTCAATTTTAATTTTTAAATTAAACAAGAACCTAGTCCAAAAGACCATGAGCGATTCCAAAAACTTCTTTACAGGGACTACTCCAAAAGCTTAAAATTAACAGTATATCACTTAATCATATCATAAACAACAATACATGAACTACTCATCATTACACTTACAGTGGATTGATTTCCCAGTCGGTTCCATCGATTTTGAAAAGAAATTTATTTTTTTTTTATTATGATTGATAATTGGCGAACATGGTATTGCAAATTGGAAAAACTGCGCAAAAGACCGACGCATCTGGAAATCTTTTTTAAGCTCGGCTTATGGAACGAAAGTTCTGTCGGAAGCGAGCTAAGTAAGTAATCAGGATATATCAAGCTATATTTATTTAATTTTTATGCTACACCCGAAAAAGTCATAGTTCCCCGGACCAATTTCACCGCTCCCTTGTTATAAGCGATGGCTTAACTCTAGTTTAGTAAAAACGATCAGATATTTCGGAAATTTTTTCCAGATATCTTTTTTCCTGGGGGATGTACCCCGTTACCCGCATATTTGACCCGGAAGTTCGGGTACCGGTACCCGGTTCTACGGATCTGGTTAATATAAAATGGGTATCATGGCGACTGGGGTTATCAGTTACCAATCGGTAATTCGCAGCATGCCTCTTTCGCAACCATTTGTTTTTTGAATTATGGTCGCGTATCATGACAGTTTTTTAGATTTGCGCTATTTTTAATTTTGTAACAAGCGTAATTGTCGTTCATTGGTAAATTAGTAAATTTTTATTATTAAATGTAAATACATGTAAATACATTTATGCTTAAATTTTAAGATATATTTTTTAAGCGACTAACAAGTAAAAATATTGGCCAATATTTCTCGATAATTATGATTTATTACCATTTGAAATACAATTAAAGGTAACAAAACGTACGAAATTGTTCCTACCTACGGCAATGTTTTCCTACCTCACTGTCAATTTACCAATGAGAGAGAAAAAAAACTACCATGCGGGGTTTTACATTTATCGGAATCGGGATTGGTGTTGAGAGTTTCTCTCTCTTGAGAGAGTAATTAGAGTTGCGCTATTTTTAATTTTGTAACAAGCGCACTTTTGTTCACAAAAGATACGAATTGACATAAGCGTACTAAAACAAAAATTAGATGTTTTTATTATTCGTGAATACATTTTCGCTTAAATTATAACATATCGCTGGTTAAACTTGTAAAGGCAACAAGTCCAATTTTCGAGAAATTGAGATTTTGATACAGTTATGTATAAAGAGGTAAAATACATCTCATTTGTTATTGTTGTCGCTGGCTTAACATCATGTAAAGGCTGTAAGTCCACTTTTTATTTATTTATTTATTTATTATAGTATTAACATTGTAGTAAATACAATGCTAATAATAAAAGTATCTAGCATTGGCTACAATGGCCATCAGCTAAATCGGTTGCAAGTCCACTTTTTATTTTGAAGATTTTGGACATGATCTTCAGCCGAATTGTTTTTCTTTCATTTTTTGAATAAATTATTATTCCAAAACAATCCTTACTCTTTTAGATAATATTAAAATGTAAACAATCAAAATTATTGCAGTAATTAGAAAATATAATGATAGACAAGTTGTAAGAAAAAGACCTAAGTCCATTAAAAAATGCAAACTTAGCGACAGAAAAAGATCTAAGTCCAAAAAAAGGCGTGTATCTCCGCAAATACTTATTTTTTTCATTTTGCCTTCACGCAATTAAATTACACATACAATACAAAAACAAATTGCATTTACAAATTTAAAAAATCGTTATTCAAAAGAAAGTTTGATTGTTTTCTGTCTCTCCTGAAAAATTGTGAAATATGGACTTGCCGTCTTTACAAGTTAAGCCAGCGATATATTATTTATGGAAATAACTGGTATAAATATTGGCCAATATTTCTCGATAATTATGATTTATTATCATTTAAAATAGAATTTTAGTTACCTTTTCGTACTTTTTTGTTCCTACCTGTGGTAATGTTTTCCAACACAATTCACAATGTACCACTGAGAGAGAGAGAAACTCCAATCACGATCCCGAGAAATGTAAAACCCCGCCATGAGTCGTAATATAAAGTACACCTTTATCGGGCATTTTTCTTTCACCCTTATTTGTATTAATTCGAGCGAAGTTGGTGGCAGTTCTTGCTTTGATGTTGGTATACTTTCGTTGGTTATTCTCATTGGAAGACGCATCATATTCATTTTATTCTTTTTCTATCGGACTTGTATAAGAAAAACAAAAAATTCAAAAACATTAGGAAATTTGTAAAATCTGACTATATGAAATTGTAAAGAGAGCAATGAAGGTTACTAAAAGTGATTTATCATTAGAGCTTGAGTGCTGGGTTGAGGAATTGTCGCCGGCCCAACTGGCAGCATACGAAAAAGTTGCCAATGAGCACAACGCCATCAAGAATGCGCTGAAGAGTGCTCTGACTGCCAACGAAGGGAAGGAATTGTTTAATGGGCAAGTTTTTCAGGCATATTCATTCAAAGGAAAGGTGTTGCAGGAATTAAAGGAGGCCACTATACCGAAGAAAGCTCCGAAAAGTGAGACTACTCCGAATAGTACAAACGAAAAAACGTTGACGCGTTCTGGCCGAAAAAGAGCGCCGAATTTTGTTTACTTAGAATCTTCCGATGAGGAGGAAGACGATGTGCCGCTGGCAAAGAGAATTGCAACGGCCAATGCCAAGAGCGGAAAGGGAGCCGGATTAGACTCGACTAAGGGAGGCAAAAAAGGTGAGAAGAGAATACATCAGTACTATTTTACTTGTTGCTAAAGAAAATGTGAACCTCGTTTTTCATAGGTGAAAGCAAGAAAGATTTGCTGACACCCGGAAAGAGTGGAGCCAAAGGTACGAAGGATAACAAAACCAAGACGGTAAAGACAGAGGAGTCGTCTCCACCCGTTCCCAACTTCAGGCCATCAGAAGATTCGGCGGTGGGTGGACTGATAGTTGGTTCGGATAATAAGGATGGAAAAGGTGCAAAGGAAAACAAGGATGGAAAATTGCAAGGGAAAACTTTCCCCTCTTTAGTTGTTTTGGCTAAACCGTGGCTCAAAGTCAAGGATATGTCGGCCACTCGAAACAAGTTGGATTCCAAAGTAAAATTGGTGCTTATGTTGACACCCAATAAATTTACCGAGTGGCTGATTCAAGAAGGACTTCTAAAAGCAGAACAGAAATGTGCAAACCATAAAAGCAATGACTTAAAACTTGGTAAGATTGCGGTGGTTTTGAAGTGTGTTTCGACAAGTCACAAGATATGGATGTACGGTATTAATAACTCATATTTGAACAGGTGTGTATTCGGATGCTTCCAAATTCCCTTATACTGGCGGTTATGTCTGGATTAGTGAATGTTGCCCCACGAGATTCGTTTCGGTCTTCCATGGATCGATATTTGAAAGTGCACCGCATCCACCCTCGTGCATACTAAAGCTCATCTACCATTGGGCGTGCCAGACGAATATCCAAAATGTTGTACAATGGGTTAAAGTAGACAATGTGTACATAAAAGGAGTGTACACCTGGCTTCGTGCTATATGCACTTTAGCTGTGCACCAAAAATGCAAGAAATTAGGTGGACCGGATAAGTTCGTCGAAGTCGGTGTCATATCGTTCGGCACAACATCACAAGATGGACAACAGCGGCAGTTGAAGGTGGAAGTGCTGGGTGTCTTAGATTACGCAGAAAAAACCATTAGATTGCGAGCGGTAGAGCCCCTCTCTGATTCCGACCGTAATTACAAGAAACGGTTTCAAGTTATATTGGAGCCGCTTCAACGTTGGGTCCACAAGGACAGTACAATTTGCATTGATTTGACTGTTGACAAAATGACATTGTATTCGATGGGATTCAAGAACGTAGTTCAAGCTGCAGCCGCAGACAATTCGGCGAAGCATACGAACTCTGCCGTCATGGACTATTTAAGGCGTATAGTTCCCCGTATGTTCCAAAACACTTTGTCATTGCTTTCGAGGCAAATGATCCAACAGTTCCTGGATGAATTGGTATGGCGTGAGCAGTTTGGTACATACGCCCTGC
This sequence comes from Musca vetustissima, assembly GCF_032173495.1. Classification (NCBI taxonomy): domain Eukaryota; kingdom Metazoa; phylum Arthropoda; class Insecta; order Diptera; family Muscidae; genus Musca; species Musca vetustissima. The sequence continues at coordinate 383,667 of NW_026887855.1, read as the reverse complement.
AGGCATTCAACAATATCACAACTCACATTGCCGAACAAACACGCATCAATTGCAATGAATCCCTGACCCAACGACTGTACCATGTAAGTCATTGACATAATTTCCAACAATTCGCATCGATGAATAAGGTGTTTGCTTTTGTTCTTTCAGGTGGCCACAAATCCATTTAAAGACTGGAGCGTATTGCCTGCCAATGCCAAGGAAATTCCAGCCAACACAACACCCAAAAGATTAAAGAAACGTTAGTAATATTCTACTTTGTTGTCAATAGTGTATACCAGAGCACAGAATGTTGCCAACTGAGGCTAATATTTTGATAAGATGTTGTCCAAAGTTTTCTTCTTTTTTCCTTTTTTGCGGAGATTAGTTGCTTTAATTGGACAGTTCGTGTCGCATTTATTATTCAATACGTACAAGATTAGGAAATCAGTTTTTAACGTTAAATTCTAATGTTAATACCACATATTGTTCCTTTAAGGTTTATTTATGTTTTTGGACCTCTATCACATTGACTTAATTGAAATTATGACAGTGTTGGAAGTCCAAACTTTTTACGCATGTTACTCGTTCGAAATTTCTACCATTTCATTGTTTTCATTTAAGTTTATGTTTGTAACGCCGTGGCACATGAACGCTGTTTTAATACGCAACGGATTTCTATGCTCTTACATAGTTTTAATATTGAACATTGTTAAACAAAAAGCATAATTTCTGTGTTTTCATTTTATGTTTTTACGAATAAATTTTTTTGCTTTCACTAAAACGAGTTTCTTTCATTCGACCTTGTGATCTTTGTTTCGGAAGTGCAGTGTGCTCCCTCTTTATGCTTTCATTATGCTTTTTGTTCTAACACTGTGATTGAGGATCGACGGTGATAAAATGATTTCGTTTTGCGATTTATTTTTAGCAATAAACGAAGCGGATTATGTGAACAGCGAAAAGGTGCACATTAAGAATATCAAGAAGGAGAAGGAGGATGACATAGGCGCGTCAACTTCCGGGAACAACAACGGCAAGAAGGGAAGCGGAAAAAAGGACGACTACAAAAAGTCAGCATCTGGCAAAATGGCAACACCGACAGTAAAGGGAGGAATCGCTCCCACCGGTTCGAAGAAGGAATCATCAGTGGTCGGTAAGAAACCGTCCATTGATAATGGTAAACCGACCAAAAAGGAGAAAGACGACGATGAGCTCAAGGGCCTAGAAGAGATGTACTACGGCATTCTGAATGGACACGAGAAATATTATGAAGATTTCCCATTAAAACCGATAACGAAACTGGAAGAAGGCACTATGGCGCTTTATGCAACGCATGTTGAGTGTCCCATATGTGACACGGCGACTACATTCGATTCCAACGAAAAGCTACAAACTCATTTAGTTTCCCATCTCAATATTGATGGGAAAAATCACAACTTGCAGTGTCTTTTTTGTTTGGAAAAAATGGACTCCGAGTCTGTACTAGCAAAGCACAATAGCATTATGCATCCGGAGGAAACGAAAAGCTCAAATTCAGCATCATATAGATGCCTGATATGTTTCAATCGTTTCAATTCTCTAAATTTCTTGACATCTCATTTGCAAAATAAACATTCAATGTTGGAACTGCCGTATCATTGTCAAGCTTGCGGCTACAGGACATCGTCGCATCGTGACGCAATCCGTCACTACTACGATGACCACAAACACCATAATTTCCTGCAGTGCCCACACTGCTTGGATGTAAGAAAAAATAAAAAAATACTTTTTTCCAGCATTAATAATTCGTTCTATGTTCTCACCACAGATATATAGATTTGCTTACAAGGGCCAAATTAATCAGAGCAACATTGAAAATTATTACATGCACTTGCGCCAACACATGGGTAGAAAAGACCCCAATCTTAAATGTTCGAAGTGCTTTTTGACTTTCTTGGATAAAGGTAATAGCGGATATTGAAACATAATGTTGTACTCATTGTACTTTTTTTCCTCCCAAAGGTGCTTTGAAGCAACATATCTCCAATCATCATACCAGTCTGTGGAAGAACTCAACTCATGTTCGCAAGTTGGTTAAAAATTCGATGCTTATTCAGCCGCCGAAGGTAAAGGTGTTAGTGTGATAAAGATTGAGAGGTAGTAATGATTGTATGTTGCAGGTCCGTAGCCATCACAAGGAGCCTTTGCCATACACATTGCAGTCCAAATTAGGAGAATTTTTCGCATTTATCGATGGGTCCATATGTGCCGAGTGTAATACGGAAATTATCAGCGAACATCATTTTATGTATGTGCCGACTGCTGTCCGTATTTTATTGATACATTTAACATTAATTTTTTCAGCGGAAATTTGAAGTGCAATAAGTGCAATTACAAGACTTCGTGCGAGCGAGCAATGTTCCAACATACGAGTGACTGCAATGGCGGAAATGGCACAAAAGATATTATGGAAATGCCATTGCCCAATGAAATGCACTGCATTTGTGGATTTTCCACAGCAAACGGGAATAACATGGCTTATCATTTGGCGACGTGCGGCCAAAAATCGGCTTACCCGACATTGCAGTTGGCTCAAGAGAACACTGTTAAGCGTAACATGCTTGATATGCTCGGTCTGGTAAAGAGGGATGGTGAAACGGGTGGTGATATGGATGGAGAGCCATCTGCCGGTGCTTCTTTTGCGGTCAGCAATGTGGATAGTAATGCCATTTCCGAGCAGCAACAACGCCGCGACGATCATCACACAAGAGAAGACAACATGCAACACTCAGATGATGCCATGGACACTCAGTCCACATCGTTGGCACCCGACCAAACGCCCATACCTTTTGGTCAAATCGACGCCACGCCTGTCGATCAACAACAACATTCGTCCCAGCACTATGGACAAATTGTTGATAATCATAGCCACATGCAAGCAGCTGCTCAACAACAATACCATATGGGATTCGCCCAAACCGAAGTGGCACCCCATACACTAAACGCAGCCGATATTGATATGCCATTAATTGGCGAGTTGGCTGATCCTAATCCGCCTCCAACTCCACAATTCCTGGGAGAAGTTCATACACCCATGTTCGATCCGGCTGCTGCAGCTGATCAACATTATCATCAAATGATGCAGCAGCAGCAGCATCACCACTTGCAGCAGCATCATCAGCAACAATGAAAATGACCCAAAAATGTCAGGGATCGCCTGCCCACCATTCCACCCTGGCAATATTACTAAATTAAACTAGTTATGACATTGGTTTTATTTTATTCTTATTGATCAAGTCACTATGGCATATAATCAAGGTAAGGTAAAATGCGATATTTTCAAAAATATTCGCTAACAGATAAAAATAAATACTTCATTGTAGCTTCGACAAAGGTGTAAAGGAAAGCAACAAACAACATAATAAGACATTGGAAATACAAAAAATAAACCACTAATAAAAATGGACGCATGGATGGATCGAGACATGCAAACACAATTATGAATAAATACAATTTATAATTCGCGGCAATACTGATGCCGCTAATATTCTTTGCACACAACGGCAATTTTACCATATATTATGAATACACATAATTTCAAAACAAAAATGTAATAAATATATACATTATTAATATTTCATATAACCCAAATAATACTTAAATATACCCCGTAGATGTAATTAAGGTCGAATCGTAAACCATTATGATGGTGGGGTCCATCACAGCTGGACACCACAGTGCCACAATTTGATCTCATTGCATCAAGCTGTTACGGCATTAATATCTGCTACTGTTGTGATTTCTGTCTAAGTCGAGAGATTAGAATCGCTGATAAAACCAAAGCGGTGTCCAATTCCTTTTGTGAACCTTTTTCGCTGTCCAATACAATTTCGGAAGCTCGTTCGTGAAATCTGGATAGCACTCTTGGTCGATAATCTGAAAAGACCATATAATCGTTATTCTTGTTAATCGTGGAGATATTGAGTGACCACTTACCAACACTGCTAGCCAATGGATTTCCTGTTAATCGCAATGTTTCCAATAGGGGTAACGATGCGATATTGTCCACTTCTTCCAGGTCATCAATAAGATTGCAGCTAATGTCCAAATTTACTAGCGACAAGAGTCTCCTCAGACCTCTTATGCATTTCAGTTTGTTCTGCGACAAGTTCAAAGTAACCAAATTACCCAATTCCAAGTGCCAGTCATTGCAATCGGCTATTAGATTTATTGACAGATTCAATACTTGTAAATGTGGAAGTTCGGCCAAATTCTTAATATTACGCAGGCGGTTTTGTTCTAAGCTCAACACTCGAATTTGCGGCACGGTTCGGATACTTTCATCGATGTGGGTAAGTAGATTACTAGTAAAATCAAGCTCAGTTACATTATACCATGTCCGATTAGTTGTAATGGCTGTCTTGGCTAAGGATGGAGACGAATTGCTCATACAGGTCGACGATCGATTGAGCGATATATCTTCTGTTGAAGGAACATCAATTGAAGTATCCTTGTGGACATCATCGCATAGCAGAACTTGATTAATGGATGTTATAGTTGTATTGTGGACACATATTTTTTGAAGAGAGGGTTTCAGCAAAGCTATGTCAATAATATTCTCTGATGGTATAGCGAATATTTTCAAACATATCAGATTTCGAAATGCATTCAAATTGAACTTCAAATTCTTTGGGATGATATTGCTGCGACCAATGGGAACATCGACAGTGTTGTAGTCGTTGCCGAACGTATCTTCGTTGCCCTTGACTGGTGTTATTTGTATGACTTCCAGTTGGGAGCAAACATCCAAGACATGAGAAAAGTCAAATTTACCTCGATGCTCTATACTTTCCGGTGGGCAAGGCAGATTTAAACGTTCACTAATCGCATATACCTGTATTCGAAGATATTTATATTTACTATATACAAATATTTTTTTCAACCGACTTACCTCAAGAGCGGAGAAATGAAATTCTTTCTTCGTGCGCAACAAGGACTCCCCATTTTCATTGAAATGCTCTGCTAAATCTTGCAATAGATAGATAATGTCATATCTGTTAAATTCCAGAAATTCAGCCAGTACTCTTGGCAGTTGTATTCGGAAGAAGATCAGCAGCTCCTTGAGGTATTTCTCAAGCTGTGCACGTCTCTGTTCCAAGAACGCTGGGTTTTTGTTTCCAACTATCTAAGTGATTAGCGAAAACAAAATATTTATTGGCGTTTGGATGAACAACAAAAGTATTCCATACCTTTTTCGGAGGAAGAAGTTTTTTGGATATACTTATCTCCTCAACCAGCTTTTCGTTGAGATTGTCGAAATCTTTATATCGACGAGTCACAAGCCACTCGATCTGACCAACTTTTATCTTGATGTCGTAATAGACCACCGATTGCGACTCAATTGTTCTGAATTTAGGTACAGTGATTTCGCAATTAGAATTCTGCCGAAAATAACAAGACATGTCGAACAACAGGCTTTGGATACCAATTAAACTAAATAACTATTCGTATTTTAACACGTAAATATTGCACATAAGACGTATGGATTCCAAGCAAAAAGAAAATAAACGTGGAAAATATATTTAATATTTGTGGTTGACCGGAGGGAGTTTTCAGTCCGGTAGTCAACTTGCATAAAGTCACCGACTATTGGACATTTTAGAGATTTAGAATTAGTAGTTTTAATATTAAAAAATTAATCTTCTTTTGACTTGTTTCGTTTCACACCAGTGTTGGTCAGCCCTTTACGTTTTCTGAAAACAAACCACACGTATTCCCCTTGCGATTTAGATATGCCGTTGTTTAGCATAGAAGGGAGAGTACGAGTCTAAACACAACTAGAGAGTCAGCGGCTAAGAGTCTAAACGCAACCAGAGAGTCACGAGTCAGCGTCATACTTTTTCGCCGGCGTGAAAACCAAACGAAAGAGTTGGCGTTAGCGGCACAAAATGTCAATTATTTGTTTTCATTTTCTGACAGAAAATTGTACGTTGTGCAAACCAAAATCAATTTATTATTTAATAAACAATAATGTCAAGGAACTTGGACAAAATTATTGAAAAAATTATTTTTCTTCCATTTTATTATTAATTCGTTAAAAAAACGTCCACAATCTTTGAAAATATTTGTTTTTTTAACAGCACTGCCATATGTTTCGATAAAAATTCTCATTGAAATTTGGTAGCACTGTTGATTTTTACCTTAAATATGGCAACTCAATTGAGAGCAAGAGAGAAACTTTGAATATGACGCTGAGCAAAAATGAATAAAATCTATTCTAGCGTCATGCCGCTAGACGCGAACGTCAGCCGTCGCGATTTCCCGTTGCCAATAAGAAACACACGGCAAACGACTGTCGCTGACTCTAGACTCTATGGTTGCGTTTAGACTCTTACTTTTTCGCCGGCGTGAAAACCAAACGAAAGTGTAAAGGGCTAAACAGAATGTTCGCGTTGAGCGTTTTTTGTTATCGCGTTAACGCACGCAAAATGTTAAAATATATTTAACTCCGAAGCGCAGCGCACATCAACTTCGAGCGTTTGTGTTATCGTTTCCATGAGGTTGTTGTATTTTCGATAACACATAACGCAACGGATTTCTCAACGCGAGCATTCTGCTTAGCCCTTAAGCGTGGTTTTATATTTACCGGGATCGGTTTTGAGAGTTTCTCTCTCTTGAGAGAGTAATTAGAGTTGCGCTATTTTTAATTTTGTAACAAGCGTACTTTTTATTCACAAAAGGTACGAATTGACATAAACGTACCAAAAAAATTAGATTTTTTTATTCTTCGTGAATACATTTACGCTTAAATCATAACATATATTATGTATGCAAATAACTGGTATAAATATTGGCCAATATTTCTCGATAATTATGATTTATTATCATTTGAAGTAGAATTTTAGGTACCTTTTCGTACTTTTTTGTTCCTACCTGTGGTAATGTTTTCCAACACAATTCACAATTTTCCACTGAGAGAGAGAGAAACTCAACACCGATCCCGATCCCGACAAATATAAAACCACGCTTAGAGTTTAAACGCAACCATAGAGTCTAGAGTCAGCGACAGTCGTTTGCCGTGTGTTTCTTATAGGCAACGGGAAATCGCGACGGCTGGCGTTCGCGTCTAGCGGCATGACGCTAGAAGAGATTTTATTCATTTTTGCTCAGCGTCATACTCAAAATTTCTCTCTTGCTCTCAATTGAGTTGTCATATTTTAGGTAAAAATCAACAGTGCTACCAAATTTCAATGAGAATTTATATCAAAACATATGGCAGTGCTGTTAAAAAAACATATATTTTAGACTCTAAACGCAACCAGAGCGTCTAGAGTCAGCGACGGTCGTTTACCGTCTATTTATTATGGTGTTTTTTCCATATGGAAATCGAACTCGTCATGTGAAACATACGGAAATTTCAATGTGTCAAAACGATATGCATTTCGTATGTGAAACATAAGGAAATCAGCTGTTTGAATGAAACACATTGTTGGAAGAAAATATTTCAATTGCAAGTCAAAGAAAAGGATGAAAAGGCAACAATTACAAATTATTATTTCGTTTTATTTTTTTATTATTATTTCGTAAAAAGAAGGTGTTTCATATGTAAAATACATATGCCGATTTGAAAACAAAAATAAATTTTGTGTGTACGCCGCTAATTTTGACACACATATGGATGAAATAAGTGACAGCACATATGTAAAATACATATAGTGTAAAAACACCATTATTGGCAACGGGAAATCGCGACGGCTGACGTTCGCGTCTAGCGGCTTGACTCTAGAATAGATTTTCTCTCTTGCTCTCCATTGAGTTGCCAAATTAAATAAATGTTTTGTGTATGCCGCTAATTTTGACACACATATGGATGGAATAAGTGACAGCACATATGTAAAATACATATCGTGTAAAACCACCATTATTGGCAACGGGAAATTGTGACGGCTGACGTTCGCGTCTTGACTCTAGAAAAGATTTTCTCTCTTGCTCTCCATTGAGTTGCCATATTTTTGGAAAAAATCAGCAGTGCTACCAACATTTCAGTGGAAATTTATATCAAAACATATGGCAGTGCTGTTAAAAAAAGAAATATTTTCAAAGATGTGGACGTTTTTTTTAACGAATTTCCATTTACAGAAGGTTTTTGAGCGACGTCAATAATCCTAGTTCATATGAGAGCCAGACATGTACTCTTTCTAACACCCTTGGAATTTCCGGGTTCCGATGTTCCAGTGATGAGTTATCATGCCCGCCATCATCATAAATAAGGACTTTTCATTAATCACCAAAAACAACAACCAAATTTTGCAAATTATTTTTCTTCTCTTTTAAATCTTTAATAATATATGTGTAAAGTTACAAACATGCACATGCACATGTATTGGTATTCATTTACCAGCCCAATGAAAATCTTGAAAATTTAAAATCGAAAAAAACTGGCAACGCTGGCAGCGTAGACTTCATCATACGTGATGACTTGTTTAACGTATTCTTTTAGGCGAACAAATCCGACATTCTATCCACTGTAAAATGACTACCCGTCACTGTAAAATGATTACTATACATCAGTCGAGATTTCATTTTCATCGGGTTTTGACGTACTGCGTCGGGTTGGTCGGTTATTGTTTTTTCTTTTGTTTGATAATCGAAGGCGTATTAACATTTTGGATTTTTATGTTTTTAAAGTAATACTTCAGATAATACGAATATTGTAAAAATATATGTAACGCGTTGTCAACGGTCGTCGAAATCGACCGAAAAGTTAAAGAATGCTGGACGTGCGACCATATTTAAAGATATTAGATATTTGAAAGAAAGCGATTCATATAAATGTTGTTCGTGTATGTGTGTGAAGTGAAAAAGATCATCGTGTAAAAAATGATCTCAGCGAATATTTAATACAACAAAAAGTCAATATGGCCGCCACTTGTTGGATGTTGGTGGTGCTTTAACATTAATAAGCTTGTAACAATAATAATAAATTGATAGATCGAAAAGGAAGTAAATAGTGCTACAGTGAAAAAACAACAAATAATTGAGCAATTGCAAGAATAATGTGAAACAAGTTGTGTACATCTTAGGGCATTGTCGTTTTCTGAGGTAACAGTTAAAAGACGAGCAATTCGTGTATAGTGTACATGCAATAATCTTGGAAGCTTATTCATAAATCCAAAAAAGTTGTCAAAAAAATATATATATCTATAATATGTACGATTGGAAATGTAGAATTCTTGAAAGAGAGGCAAGTTAGTAGGTGCGGCAGCAATACTTTAGTAATTTTAGAGCTTTGTTTGTATTTTTTTGTAGCATATGTGTTTTTTGTTTATTACACCCGCAAGAGGCGTACTCGTTAGATATTTTTTTTCTGTGCAATCAGCTTGGAATCAAGTAAATTAAATTGACTGATCGCATTTTGTTTAATTGATTTTACCAAAACTTTCTTATTTCTCTCATTTTGTTATTGGGCTCTCTCTCTCCATATATATCTGTTCTTCTTATTGGTGTTACCATATGGTTTTGTTTTTTGCGGTTACTATGACACTCATTGTTTTGGTAGTCGGTAAATAAAAGGTAAACATATCAAAAATTTGCAAATTATTAATTAAAAAGTAGAAATTTTTTTTATGGGATTTCCAATATTCAGACTTTTGTCATTCTTCCCAAGATATGCGCATGAATATATCATTTGTACAATTACGTTTGTATCATTTCTTAGATAATATTGATTGAGAACATATAAGCTTGTAAATAATGTAAATCAGTTATTGAAACGCTTAAGTTTGGGGTGTTCTGCCTGTCAAAAGCAGTTGCAAAACAAAATAATCCACCAAAATGTATAGCCTTTATATGACTTAAATTTTTGGGAAAAATTTTTTAGGACTATGTCTTTATCAGAGAATTTAATTAAATTGGAGGAAGCCCACTTTTTCCAAAATATGTAGGGTAAGTGTACCAATCGTCGGCACTTTAGGGATTTTCGCATTTTAAACGTTTCACCATCCCGAGAGCATTTGGTTCACTATATTGTATTTAAGTTTATAGGTTTCAAAATTTTCTTTACTCCCCGATGTAATAAAAATTTGTATTAAAGTTCAGTAAACTGATAATTAGGTAATATACAGGACAGTCCTGATGTTTTAGAAGCAAAAATAAATTCTTCTTTAGGAAGAACATTTGATTGGGCAAATAGAAATTCCTTTTTGGTTAACCCGTCAAAATCTAAAGCCATTTTGTTTGGAGGTTCTCAGTTTAATCTTAACATTGTTTTGGGCCAACATACGATTGAATTTGTGAGCAGTCATGTGTGCTTGGGTGTTCATGTTGACAAAAATTTGGATTTTGGTTTGCATATTAACCACATATACTCCAAAGTTTATGGTACTCTACCTAAAATTTATTCTTGTAGTGTGTACTTTCCACGTTGGGTTAAAATAAGGTTAGCACATGCTCTATTGATGCCAAATATACGGTATGGCTTAGAAATTATTTCAGGAACTCGATCTTGTAATATGCAGAGACTGAAGAGATTAGTAAACACCATAGTTCGTTTTGTTTTCAACTTGGGTAGACGGCATCACATTTCTGAACATACTCAGCAATTTTTGGGAGTTCCATTTATGTCTTATGTTGACAGATGTAACTTGCAGTTTTTTTACAATATGGTCAAAAGGGGAATTCCTTATTCATTTCGACAGTCTTTTACCTTTTCTCGGTCAACGAGAAACCCAAATTTGGTTATTCCGAGGATATCTTGTTCTATATTTGAGAGATCATTTTTGGTTCGTGTTGCCAGGAGTTGGAATCAGCTTCCATTGGAATTACGTATTTTTTCACACTCTAACAATGTGTTTCGAAGAAAAATAAATGATTACTTCTTAAACACTTGATGTATACTTATACCCTCATATCTATATATGTTATTGCTAATTTGGACTTTTTTATTTTGTTTTAATATTTATATATTTTTGGTTGGGGAACCAAAACAGTATTGCGTAATTATAATGAAATTTTTATGATATTTGAAAATGTTTAATTATATAAATGGAAATTTATTTTAGGCGTACATTTTTAGAATGTAACATATTTAGTTTTGGCCTTATTAGGCTTTATTGTTACATAATGAAATAATAAATAATATAGTGCTTTTGTGCCAATAGTCGGTACTTTTTCCAATTGTTAGCATGTCGTATTTTAATTAAACAAAAATGATGTATTTAATTAATTTTTCTGCTATTTTCATTGATAAATTATTATTATCGGACGTTTCCATCAGTGTTGTATTAAAAAATTTTTATAAAATAATTTTATTTATTAAAATATTGCAATTATAAAACATGGTTCCGACTTCGGGAACCTTTTATTAATCGATATTTAAAAGACTTAGTAAACATTTTTTTCCCAATTTAGAGCCAAAATGATCGAAAATGTGCTTATCCCATATGCCGACTAGAGGCATCGATAAAAATATTATAATTACAAATACTTTTCAATGATTTTAAATAAATTAATGATTTTAATTAAATTAATTAAATTTTAAATAAATTAGATCTGTTAGAAACATACAAATACTTGTTCCGCGTTTGTGTCCTTTATTGGAAAAAGCCTTTTTTGTACGAATTGCTAGAATTTTTAACACCTTACCGCCTTCTCTTAAAACTTTTAACTCTTCCTTAAAATGTTATCGAACTCATTTATACGATTACTTCAACCTCAATTCATCTTAAATTCATGGGTTTTGCTTATTTGTTTGTGTTTTTATTGCATAAATGTTGAAATATTTAAATAAATATAACTATAATAAATTATATTTTTTTTATTGATAATTGTGATATAATAATAAGATATTTGAACCTGTAAATTGAATTTAGTGGTTGAGAGTAGATATAATATTGAAGTCCTTTGCCCTATGTGATAGGTCGCTACATCAAATAATGGAATAATAATAATGTTTTTGAAGTACAATGGTTCTGAACCCCTCCAACTGAATAGACGTTAAGTTATCATTAAGCTAATACACTGTTAGTTTTAAGCTTTTGGAGTAGTTTATTTTTTGTTGTTTTTTGAATCGCTTTTGGCCCTTTGGGCTAGATTCTCGTTTATGAAATAAATAAATTGAAATTGAAATTGAAATTATTCTACTCTATGTTCTTTATAATTACGAAGAATATCCTTGTGCAAAATATATAATTTTAATATAGTTACAAATAAATTTTATATAGAGATAGGTTGCAATATTATTTAAGATTATTGATGGTATTTTTTATATTAAGTTATTGGATTTCTTAATTATTAGAAGTTATATAAAACAGATGTCGACTATTGGTACATGCCGGAATTAGGTGCGTTTACCTTATTGAATTGAAACTTCGAAGCCTCTGTCTCGGGAAGTATATATAAGGTCTGTAATCACTGTGAATTTGTGAAAAAAACGTTATGTTAGTATCATATCTTAGATTTCGTTTCCGATTTTGCAGAGAATTGCCCAAATACAATTAGTTTATCCAACTAAATTAAACATTTTAATTTACAATAAATGTTTAACTTTACTATCAATAAAGAAAATAACAATTTATAATATAGGTATATGTATTTTTCCTCGTTTTCACTTCCGCAGAAAAATCAAAAGATAATATTGTCCAATATTAAGATACCAGACTTATGGAAGACCCATCAATCACTAAGAGGTATGTACAAATCTAATAAATATATTTGTAATATAATTAATTAATCACTGTACGGATATAACTATTTACTGACAACATTCAAAATGAATATTATTCACCAGATTGATAGGGTTTCATTTTCAAAATCAAAACTATTTTGATTTTCTTCATGCATTGTGTGTGTCACACATACATAAATAAACTTTCAAAAAATAACACATACTATTATAAATGCTGTACGGCATGATGTATAGTGTATGGGGCCCTTAAAGGTTTGTAACTTTGCACATATATATTTGAAGATTTAAAAGAGAAGAAAAATAATTTACAAAAAAGTTTTGTTATGTTTTGTTGTTGTTTTTTGTAACTAAAGAAAAGTCCTTATTTTTGATGCCGGGCATGATAACTCCTCACTGGAACATCGGAATCCGAAAATTCCAACGGTGTTTGAAAGAGTATGGGGGGTCCCCTTAAATTAGGAGAGTTAAGTCTGTTACTTTCTTTGATTAAACAGTTAAAGGCAATTGTGTCCTTTTTTGTGAAGGCAATATAATATGTTGTAACACGGTGACAACAACTTCAAATTCCCAGCATTCCCCCTTTTTCTAACTGGAAATGAAGTTCGCGTTGTGCGTCAATTCAATTCTATGCAAAATGAATTGGAAGATAATTTTAATCTACGATGATCATGAATTTCAAGCATTTCGGGGAGAATCTATGAATTATAAATCCCTACTAATGCTTAATATCGCTAGAAAGAGTTTTTTTTTTTAAGTAGAAAGTTTATATCTATCCAATTTAGTGAAGAACAATAACATCAACATTTTTTCTATTCCAATCTGTCGGCAGTTGAATGTCATTGCAATCTGCACTTCTATGGGGGCAAAACACAAAAGAGCCAATTGTGTTTTGTACATTTTCCCTGTCATATATTCTCTACTTGTCCGTATAAATTTTGGGGGTGCTTTTGACTTGTCTTCGATTCACTTTTCTTCGTTGCGTTTAATTGAAATTAGGTTGGTTGTTTTTGCTGGTTATGAGGTTGTATGTGACGGCGGTGGTGCATTTGTATTTGTTCCCTCACTTGAATGATGGTCGGTCATCGATGACATCATATCAACTTAGTACAACATACATTTTTTGTCTGGTAGTCTAATATTTGTTTGCTATTTGTATAGGGAAAACCTAGCTATGCACTTTGATTGGCATACAACCATTTAAAATCTCGTAGGCATTAATCTATCAATTACCTTTTATAATATCTAAGAACAATAAAGCTAAAATTGGAAGAGGACAATTAAAATAAAAATCAAGGATATTCATATTACAGATTCATACTGGTAATCTCAGATAAATATCGCAACGATTCGAAAATTCTCTTAAGGACATGATATCAGATCTGTATGTAATTAAACAATATAAATACAAATGTTCTTTAAAATTTAAATGCTATAGCGTTTAGGTCATTAGCATGAAAATGAATGCTAGTGATGAATGTACAATGATTGCATATTGACTTCTCTTCTGATTTCGTTAACGTTATCAAATGACAAATAACAGTATTCATTACTCCTAGACATCGATTAAATAATGCTATTTACTATTCATTCTTTATATATATATATATTTTCTGCAGGTTGATTGATTTTGGTGCTGACGAACATGATTATGACGAAGTTCAAGATTTACCTGAAGAATCAACAGCCAATAATCAATCGATACTTTCCTCTAATAGTGACAACCCAGTTCCACTGTCTGAGTGTCCAGTTGCAACGAGAGACACAAAAACGTCTAACAATAATAACGTGGTGCCTGAGTTACCTTTGCCAAAACAAGTTAAAAGTGCTCTAAATAACAACAAATCTAGCAAAACGAAATCTTCAAAAGCTTCCAAGTCAAAAATTCCAAGATCGCCATCATTAGCAAGTGCCTTAGGCTACAGCAATTTTCAGCCTCCGCCAATTTCAGGTATACCTCCTCAGACCCCGCCCCTTCCAGTGGCTTATCAAAATAAAGGAAAGGCTTCTTATTCGCCGACCACAGTGGACAATAATAATGCTCACTTTTTTGGTAGTAGCCACACCAACTTAATGGCGGGTGGAAATAGCGTTAACAGTGGCGGTTCTCTCGGTCTCTCTACCACGAACGGCGGCGGACAACGCAATAGCCTCAATATGGCGGCCAATACACGTCGCTCTCAAATATCATCACCTGCGTCTGGGGAATCGCCCAAAAATTTCCAATTTCTAACCTTAACCGTAAGAAAGGACGAGAATGGGTACGGAATGAAGGTAAGTGTTCCATCTACATAGATATTTATGATACTAATAATACTGCTGGTGGATTTGCTTTCTAAGCATGTCTGCATTAAACTCGGAAACTAATAGATGAATTGATATTATTGTTATTATAATAACATTCAGGTTTCTGGTGACAATCCAGTGTTTGTTGAAAGCGTGAAACCTGGTGGCGCTGCTCAAATTGCTGGTCTGGTGGCAGGCGACATGATCTTGAAGGTAAATAATTAGCTGTGGCTGACAAATTAGTATAGAAAATAATATAAAATCTCCATCTTTCTACTAAAAGGTAAATGGTACAGAAGTCCGTTCGGAGAAACATCCAACCGTTGTTAGCTTGATCAAAGGTAAATTCAATATATTTATAAGCGCATGTAACGTTTGTGATCATACAAACATCTGCATATATGTTTCTTTATTACGCGTACACTTTTAAGTGAATAGGATTCAGCGGTTGATTCAACACACTTATCTAAGAAAGACATTGGAAGCGGGTCAATTTCAAAATGCATACAATATTTTATCTTCGGTCGGGTGTCGTATCTACATATTGTATATTTTGCGTTTACGTACATATTCCATATGTATGAAGTGGACGCGTTCTACTCTTCGTTATTAATTTTCTACTATTATCCCTTTCGCCTCCCTCAATGGAAATGAAGCACTTAAGCAACACAAATGACGGCGGGTATATAAAATGCGAATTCCAACTCTAAGCCACATTTTAAAGGGAATACAATTGCGAGTTGTGCAACGAAAGAAACTATTGACAGTCCAACAAAAATAAACTCGCTCGTCGGATGTGCTCTGACAGTTATGATAAGTTCTACAATTCTACAGATATGCTATTGAAATTATCACACTTGTAGTGTGTTCGATTTTAGTTGAAAATCGAAAATTCCATTTTTAAAAAATACTTTTCCAATTGAAATTAGGTATTAATTTGCAAATGTAATCATTTGAATTACAAATGAAGTAATTTCAATTACAAAAGAAATGTCTTCGATTACAAATTGAATTAATTAATCAATTTGAAATCGAGTGGAAACATAATACGCGAAGTCCATTTGCAAATTACAACTGAATTTGACGAATAACAATTGGAATCAACAAATTACAATTTAAATATTTTGAATAACATTTCAAAAGAGTAGCCTCCACATGGAGAAATCGAATTGACCACCTAATCTAGACATTAGGTGTATCTTCGGGATATTGTCGATAACTGAAACTTCTCATTTGTATATTGTTAGTTGTCGGCAAGGTCGGAATAAAAATAACAGTTGTCCTATACTAATAGGAACAATATTACTGATTTTACGACACCCTACTTTACGATCACACGGTTATCATTATAACATCAAAATTGCAAAAATGATATCATACATGTTTACAAATATGTTTTATGCATAAATGATATCCCTAATACAAATACATGCCAATAAAGATGCTTCATTAACATGTATACGGGGACAACACATTATTGCCCATAGATTTTTTTTCCAGCAGTTAATTGTTTTACGAGGGGACGACACTTTGACAATTACTCTGTAAAACAGGTTGAACAATAAACGGCACACATACGTCTTCATGTAAAAGTCAATTAAAGTGAAATATGTCGTCACATCCACCTGAAAGTATAAACGAATGAATTTAATATTTGGAAAATAAGTAGTAGTTCCATGGGAACTGTTACTACATATATGCCTATCTATACATACATTCGAATTTCTATTCTACCTACAAAATTAATACCTAAAAACTATACATTCTTGTTTGAATATTCAAAATTGTTTGAATATATGTATGTTTATATATATATATATATATTTGCCTGAAATTAAAATCAATATAAATGTCTGTGTTTTTGTTCGAATTACAGCTTCTACGATTGTTGAATTAGCCGTTAAACGGAGCCAACAAATGGCCCGTCCTACATCAGCAAGTGTTGTGCCATCCACACCAGTCCTGGGAAGGGATCGAACGGCTTCTATAACTGGACCTCAACCTGTTGATGTAATCATCTTTTATTTATTTTTTAGTGATAAATCTGCTTCCCACCGAAATTAATATGTTTTTCTGTTGACAGAGTATCAAACGGCGTGAAATGGAAACTTACAAAATAAAAACTCTACAAAAGATGCTAGAACAAGAACTATTAAATTTGGAGCGTTTAAAGGGAGATACCAATAATGCAGGTTATAAGACATCTGAAGCAAATATAAAGACATTGCGGGAACAATTGCGATGTGCTGGAGCAGAGGTGAGTAAAAAAAATAAGATTATGGCCAAAGTCCTGCGATTCCATTCCTTACCTTCCGTACAGTTATGTACGTGTGTATAATGTGCTAAGACACCTTCCTTCCAATTTGAATTCCCATCGCCCACAATTAGTAGTAGTTCTGACTATTATTTTTGAGATTAATGCATCCGGCATTAACAATATCCACAGCAATTGTAATTTACAATCTGACATTTAAAATTATCCAAATTCACCACGTTTGATGGGAATTGTCCCTATAGTTGTGTAGGAGCCACCCTTTAAACATGTATCCTCTGGATCCCTTTTTTTCTTACCCTTGAAACTGTCCGCTTGATTGAAATTAACCACCAATTGGTATATTCACAGGCCAGATTGGTTACATAATGCTTGCTACACTAAAATATCCTAATTAACGCAATCAATTGTCCGCAAATATGTTCAATGCCGCGACGCTACCGATCAAAAACAAAAATAACCTTTCATGGCGTTATACTTTTTCCAATTATTTACACATAACACCAACACATGTATATAACATCCCTAACCGAGCATTATTAATTGAAAGAAGTGTCGTCTTTTCGTAATTTTCCAAGCAGTTCATTCACTATTCATACCTACATCAATCAACCAATTATATATACACAAACGATACACGTCCGAACATATCATGCATATCTTTTCTCAATTAACAGGATAAACCAACGGTTAAGTTACAGGCTATGGCGAATAATAATGGTAAAACTGTAGGTTTAATGTCGCCAAATCAGTTGCATCCTTTGTCTTCGTCTTCCTCCAATCAGTCGACATCACCACAATTTTCTACACATCTTAACCCACACCATTCCCAAAATCACAACAATCAAGCCACAACACCACAAGCCTCACAATCATCACCAGCATTTCTGTCTTTGTTACCGCGTTCGCTGTCGTCTTTATCGTTGGGTGGACGTAGAAATAAAGTTGATAAAGATTTAATAGCCGCTCCTCTTAATAATACTACGGATTTTTTACATACCACATCTTTCGCGGACAACATTTCCTCCACGGCTCCGGGTAATATGGCTACTTCCTCTGGACCGCACTTAAATATGTCGCAGTCCCTGCACAGTCCGCAACAGATGCAGCAGCAAAGAAATTCTGCTCAGCAACTGTTTCATTTACACCAGCAGCATTTGCACCACCAACCCGTTAAGGGATCGTCGAAAGCGTCCAAAGGTAAAAACAAGTACTCGTCGCAGACGAAGAATGTGATCGAAGAGGATGATGTTCCACCGCCCCTACCTCAGAGGAATCCGCCGCGTCAAATGCATTTGGATGCTTCGAATAATAACCACAGTTTTTCGCCTATATCCGATCTGGATCATGGAGCAGGAGGTGGTACGAATTCGCCTGTAAGACATTCACCCCAGCCGACTTTGCAGTCAGCCAGTAACTCTCCACAGAATGCAAACAACAAATCAAAGCGTTCCAAGGCCAAAACCAAAGCTCTATCTGACCCAAAAATGTCAACACAGATGTTCCTTCAAATGGAAAGTGCCGGTTCCCACCACAATTCTTGCAGCGACGACACTCAGTTGGACGAATTGCCTCCGCCGCTTCCACCCCGACAGCCAGGTTTGCTTGAAGAGCCACAACAATCTCTTCGGCCTTCACCGAATAGTGTCGATACTCTAATGCAATATCCACTTGTTTCGACATGTACACCAGTACATCGGGATAATATGTCCGCTGCATTTCCTTTTTCGCAAAGACCCAACATCGTTCAACAATTACAACAACATCAGCAACACCAGCAAATGCATATCACTGCAACTGGCGGTTCTAATGCAGCTGTAAGTATACAATCAAGCAACATTATCTTTAAAATGAAATCTGGTATCTGGGTACTCAACATGCATACAAATTCTTCTTCGCTGTATTGTATACATGTCTAACAAGACGGTAAATATCTCCGCTGTTATCTCTCTCAAAAAGAAAATCTATATCGTATGAGAAATGTATTACTAAAAGCGGAAGTGGTTTCTCATATACTTCATTACTATGTACACATAATTATAAGCACATTTTGAATATTGTAGATAATTAACACCATCTTCCATATTATCATTTAATGTGAATTTTTGGACGAGTTTAAATGTTCATTGGAATACAAAATAAATACAGTCGAAGTCGCTTATAAGGACGGGCAAGGGACCGGAAAAATTTCTCGTTATATGCGATATGTCGTTATAAACGATATAAAATCAAAGGCAGAACTTGTCTCGCGTCGCTTAGATAAGTCGTTGTAAACGATTTCGACTGTAGTAGTATTTAATGCTTTTATACAAATGTAGCTTGAGCCGAGAGTTAACTGTATTTGTTTCCATAACTGCTACCATTGTGTTTCATCTTGCATTACACCCTATTACGCTTATTACTACGTCTTTAAGCTTGCACTATCGAACGAAAGATATACTCTACTAACTTCTAGATTCGTTAGCTTTAAAATACCATAAAATATCTGTACAAATTGATCATCAAAACGTGTTATTATCGGCATTGCTACCAAGTTATTATACTGCTGTAGTTATAACCGAGTATTTCATAAAGTCAGTATAAAGTGCACCCGTTTGCAAGTAGCTTTAGTATCCTACACAAGTTGAATGTGCCCAGTTTGGTACAGTGAGAGGGTAACATTCTAGTTTTCTTTCTGTGTGTTTTAAGAATGGTGAACTTGCATGCGAGCGAACTAGTACTCGAGCATGAGGGAATCCATGGTGGTCTAATGGGACGTCAACAAATGTCGTGATTTATTATTTGTTTCTGGTTTTCTAGGTATTGGGACAAACGCCGCAGAATGTCAACAATATGAGCAAACACAGACGCGTGGTGTCATCACCGGAAAATATTCATCCAAGACATCCGGGTAAGCAGCGTTGTAATCTTCAATATAATGTACATTTTGAAAAATGATAATCGATGTGTGTGAAATTGTTTTAGATCGTCATATAAAGACCAATTCCGGTTCGTGGGAGTTAATTGAAAAGGACGACGAAGTAACACCGCCAGGTACACCGCCCCCGCCTTATCGACATGCGCATTCCGCCAGCCTTTCTGGCAATGA
The DNA here is from genome assembly GCF_032173495.1 of Musca vetustissima. Taxonomy (NCBI): domain Eukaryota; kingdom Metazoa; phylum Arthropoda; class Insecta; order Diptera; family Muscidae; genus Musca; species Musca vetustissima. Next base: position 363,381 of record NW_026887855.1, on the reverse strand, counting down.
GGACAACCTTCATGAACATGGCGGTTCACCGACGAGCGGAATTTGTATTGAATCTCATCAGTTCACTCCTCTGGGTGTAGCCATTTCACCACCACCTTTACCACATTCCAGTCGTATACAAGCGGCCCAGACAAATTGTACCCAAAAGGAAATCATTTCGATGGAAGATGAAGATGCCTCCGATCAAGAAAGTCCATTTATAGACGAGAATGGGCCCTTCAATTCATTGCAACGTCTATTGGAAAGCGAGAACGTTGCATTTTTGGCAGTATTTTTAAATTTCGTTCTCTCAAATTCAGAACCAGCACCATTGTTATTTTATCTGATAACGGGTCTCTACAAGGAAGGTACCGCTAAGGACATGCGCAAATGGGTGTATGAAATTCACTCGACCTTCCTGGTGCCTCGTGCACCGTTGTCTTGGTATCGTCAAGACGAGATGCTAGCCCGGGAAGTGGACGCTGTGCTCCAAAACGAGTTCGACAAGGTGGAAATTTTGAGAAAAGTTTTTTGGAAAAGCCGTAAGAAAGCAAGGGATGTCATCTGTGAGCAACTAAGAGAGTTTCAACAAAAGCGGACAGCTGGCTTGGGAACCATTTACGGGCCTACAGACGCCCAACTGGCGGAGGCTAAAGGTGACAAACAACGAGAACTGCAAATTTTCGAAGATACCCTAATGAAAAAATTGCAAATTTTAATGTAAGTCGCATTTTCCATATTTGCCTCTGGCAACTGAAATTATTTGACGTGTACCTATTCCATTAGTGATGAATACGAAAAAGATCTCCCTGCCGAGGATCCAACAAAGCTGGCTCTCTGTTCTGCTTTATCCACAGTTATACATCGGATATTTATAACTAGGTCCCATCCAAACAGCATTATAGATCGGGTTCATCATTTCGTTAGCCGTGAGAAAAGTTTCAAGTCACGTTTAATGGGCAAAAAAGGAAAGGTAAATATCGCTGTACCTCGGCAATATTTCATAAGACACATCACGCACATAGAATCCATTTAACTCCATTTATTTCTCATTTCAGATGATTGTTCGTGGTCATCCACTAGTATTGAGACAATACTATGAGGTGACCCACTGTAATCATTGTCAGACGATAATATGGGGTGTTAGTCCACAAGGCTTCCATTGTACAGGTAACGAAAGGAATAACACAACAAAATATACATAGGAACAAAACTCATGGTTATGCCATTTTAATTAATCGTATGCATTTCTTCTTTTTTCTGACAGACTGTAAATTAAATATTCACCGTCCTTGTTCGAAAATATTAGAGGAAAATTGCCCAGGCCCATTACCTCAGGCGAAGCGTAAAGATAAGGATATGAACAATGACAGCAAAATAAGTAAATTGATTATGGGAAAAATTCGTCCAAAAACGTCAGTAGACGCAAGTGGAGGTACTACTTGGACAAATCGAATGAAATATATAAGACCTAATACATATTTTTTTCTTTTCAGACAAACGTCAACGACAAGACCCGGATGATTTTGATCCTCCATTGGATTTTGCAAGTGGTAAGTTGAGACGGTATATATACATACATATGTACGCATAAAATATCTAAATTTAAATATAAACTTAAATTTCCACTTAAACATGACATATGTATTAGGTCATCCAGTAAAGGCAGCATTCAACTTATTTCAAGCCAAGATCTACTATTTTGTTAACCTTTAGCAAGATTTTTTCTTCTTGGAAATTTCCATCATAACAATGAATGCCCAATAAAGTATTTACAAAATATGTTAACTGTTGTTTATAGTTGACCTGGTAAATGCTAATGCTTATTGATCATGGTTCGCCTGAAGGTCAATGAGAAAACATTTGTTTATGTTTATGTTTTATTTTTGTTTATTTTTCCAATATTTCGATTGCCATCGAAATCAATTGGTAACAAATTTATACACGAATCTTACACAAAAGTTATTGTAGAGGAAAAGCGTCTACATTAATTCAACGTCGAAGTTAAACTAAGCTTCTTACGTCGGTGCTTATGTACTAAATTCCCATAGATATGCGCACAGTGGTCTGTGTCCGTTTTATAGCTAACTCTCTTTTTTCCCGTGGGTACATTTATGATGTGTAAAATTTCTTCTGTATTTATTTTTGCTACAACGTCAAAATCATTGAAAAAAACATTCGTACCAAAATATACGTGTACATTACTATCATTACGTTTTCCTGAGAGATATTTTGAGTTTGTATCCTGTTCTGGTTGCACATTACTATCATTACGTTTTATTGAAAGATATTTTGAGTTTTATCCTGTTCTGGTTGGTATTTCGCGATTAAAAAGTTGACAGCAAGAGGCATGAATTCGCCTGCCTGTTAACCTTATGAATAAACCTTGGTTTGAATCAACATTTATTCATAAGGTTAACAATGAGGCGAATTCGAATTCTTCATTGACTGGCAAATATATTGTTTGAAGAATAATGGGGCCTTGACATGGCTCAACCGACAATGTCGGTGGTTTTCGCCGAAGTTATCCGGCTAATAGAGGAAAAACTGTGTAAAATTTTGATTGTATACAAATTAACGGAGGAGGAAAAAGGGAAGAACAACATTTTTTTTGAAAACTAAGTTCGGATGTATTGATTATACACACGTACATATCATGGATCCAAAAGAAGATGTTCGCCACTTTATGTCATTTATTTGGAATGCGTGTTGGTGGGCCATAGCAGTTAAGGTCTTCTGAAATGGCCTTCCACACATAGTGGCTTTGGTTTGACCAAAAGTCCGCACGTGCTACATTTGGGTGAGCTTCCATCCGGGCAAATTGTTCTTTTGTAGTAATATTAACCATTATGGGAAGCCTACAAAGTTCAGTTATTATAAACAGCAACCAGAAATAAATGGTTGCCGAAAAATTCTATTTGAAGCAACTGAAGCAACTGGTTGCCATCCGTAATCGACCCATAAATAAACAAAAAATTTATTCGAACAAAACAAGGTTTATTAATAAGGTTAACCGGCAGGCGAATTCATGCCTTAAACGGCATATACATTACAACTTTTTACCGGGTTAACCTACTTTATGAGGATTTATTTGACATATATGCAAAGAATTAACAATTGAAACCCACTGGGTTAAGGAAATCCGGTTATATGTAAACGTATTATTAGTCTTCTCCTGCTGTCAACTTTTTAATCGCGAAATACCAACCAGAACAGGATAAAACTCAAAATATCTTTCAATAAAACTTAATGATTGTAATGTGCACATATATTTTGGTTTGAATAAAAATATTTTTTGTTTATTTATTCTTCAAACAATAAATTTGACAGTCAATGAAGACTTCGAATTCGCCTCCCTGTTGACCTTATGAATAAACCTTGTTTTCAACGTTTGTTTTTGAAATAGAAAAATTATTTTACATACTTTTGATAGCCAACTATGTTTTATATTACAAATCAAATATTTTGACAAAAATGTAGATAGCAGTTGGCCCAAGGTTTATTCATGAGGTTAACAGGGAGGCGAATTTGAAGTCTTCATTGACTGTAAAATTTATTGTTTGAAGAATAAATAAACAACAAATATTTTTATTCGAAACAAAATACATATATGTATGTGCACATTACTATAATTTCGTTTTCCTGAATGTTATTTTGAGTTTTTATCCTATTCTGGTTGGTATTTCCCGATTTCGCGATGTTGACAACAAGATTCGGCATGGTTTCACCTGCCTGTTAACCTTAAGAATAAACATTGAGCTGGCCCTACTGAATGACCTATTTTATAGACCTTGGATTGGTTGATTCAAGGTTTATTAATAAGGTTAACCGGCAGGCGAATTCATGCCTTAGTCTTCTCTTGCTGTCAACTTTTTAATCGCGAAATACCAACCAGGACAGGATAAAACTCAAAATATCTTTCAATAAAACGTAATGATAGTAATGTGCACGTATATTTTAGTTCGAATAAAAATAATTTCTGTTTATTTATTCTTCAAATTTAACCTTATGAATAAACCTTGGGTTGAATCAAATTTGCCTAAATTTTGAAATGTCAAGGCGAATTGAATATTATTTGCCTTGTTTACAAATTTTGACATATAATGTTACTAAAAAATTGCTTTGTTGTAGTAATTCGCTGATGCGAATACCTAATATATGTGCCTTGCATGATCCAAACAACTAGAAAACAACCGTTACCTCAGTGAATTTCTATAAATTATTTGATTGTTGTATCACGTTCTATACTCTCCTAGCTTATTTCTAAAATAAAATTTTATACAATAATATTTATTTATAAATAACATATTAATATTTAAAAATCATATTTATGATTTTGAAGAAAAACTCTCCAGCGTTTTCTGGGCTAATATATATACCTTGCCTATATACAACAGTATGTTAAACGTCAAATCATAACTGTTAACATTTTGTCAACATTCAACTCAATTAAACAATTAATGATACGTCATGATTTGGTCAAATAATTTTTCGATTTTTTAATGTTGAATTAATTTGAGGACACTTTTATACTATTATCAAGGTTTATTCATAAGGGTAACAGGCAGGCGAATTCATGCCTTAGTCTTCTCTTGCTGTCATCATTTTAATCGCGAAATACCAATCAACATTTAAACTCAAAATATCTTGCAGGAAAACGTAATGATAGTAATGTGCACATATATTTAGGTTCAAATAAAAATATTTTTTGCTTAGTTATTCTTCAAATAATAAATTTGACAGTCAACGAAGACTACGAATTCCAATCCCTGTTAACCTTATGAATAAACCTTGACTATTATAAAGTTTTGAAAATTGAAATGAAACTTTCCTCCGTACAACATGTGTTCAGGGCCAAACTATTAATATTGTTTAATATTTTGTTCCCTGCCTATATAATATATAAATGTAAATTGTAACAGCCACAATTATATATTGAGACCAATGTGCATCAAAAAATGAAGATATTTATTACATTGATTTTTATTGACCACAAGATTAAAATATATATACATATGTATGAAATGATAAAAAGACTTGTCCATCACGAAACAGTTTAAAGCTTTAGAAAATATAAACTTTTAATTTATTAAAAAAATATGCCAATCGACATGCATAGCACTTTATGAAATTTTTTTTTTATATTATTTGAAGTTGATAGATGAGTTAGAAATTAAAATGGTTGTCATTATAAATCTCAGATGAGACTATCTTCCATAATTATGCCATGATGTTTACTGTTAATGAAACTTTTATACAAAAGCTACTCTTATTGCATTCGCACATAAACTTTGAACTGAAAAATATGCAATACAAAGGAACTGTTTGAAAAAGAAAATAATGGCAACACTCGTTTTAATATTTCAACAAACAAGAGAACGTGGCTGCCAAAAAGATAAGAGAATAGGTTGAGGAGTGCATTCTCTTCGCTCACTGAGTTTCGTCTGAGCATGTGTGTGTTTACAATTTGTATTCTCCATGCTAGTGCAAAGTAACAACGCATCACTCACCACTGCCCCATACTTCTCCATAGCAAGGAGTCGAACAGACAGTCGTGAATCGAGTAATCAGTTGTGTTTTCAAAAACGGCAAATACGGACGTTCGAAATAGTGGATGCTCCGTTTGTTAGCTTTCATGGCATACACAAAAACCGCTAATTTAAGGAATATAAATAAAAGAGACGGGTGTGATAATATTATATATATAAAATAATATAATCGAACGTGTAAACAAATGAAGAATTAATAGAAATATAAACAGCATAAGCCCCATTTATATTTTGGAACGACGTGGCTAAGATTAGTAGATAAATTTAAGTTTGTTCTGACGTTTCCATATTTTAAGTGGATATAGTTGATTTGGCTAATTGAACGATGCAGGATAATCCATGCGACCATTGTTATTTTCCATATTTTTGTTTGGACCGACAGCAAATTGCACTGTTTTACAATGGAAGTACGCAAATCGTGCGTATTGCTCCTGTAAATATGTTTGTTGCTGCACACACAACATATTTACATACCCCCCATATGTAGGCATGTAAACAAATGCCAATTTCTGTCCGTTTGGGAAAGTTCTTTACATCGGTTCAACGCATCTTTATCACCATCAGTGGGGAACGGCAACTGAAACAAACATAAATTGCATATGTATGTACGTTGCTGGCCCCATGAGATTGATAAAGTTTTCATAGCGAAAAAAATCTTTTCAGATTAAACTTTAGGTCATACACTTGGCCGTAACATAGTTTATCCTTGTGAATGGATGAGTTTATGGACTTTAATAAATTAAAGTAACCTATTGATTTTAATGCTGCATTGTTGTTGAATTGATGAGGTAATAGTAATTTTCTTTCATGCGGACTCGGCGGCGTACATTTTCACTACTGAAGTAGGCCATTCTTAACCCCAATATTAGGCGTATACTGATTAGATATGTTTTGACCTGATGGTTGACGATTTTGTGTATACCGTCTAAATTTCAAACTCCTTCAACATTATTTTTGACTCCTAAAGTATAATGTAAACTATTTTATTCGTCAAAATTGACTTTTACTCATATTAGACTTTTATTTTTCAGAAACAAAGAACTACATCTTTTAATACATTTTGGTAGAATTAGGTGTTTATGTTAGCATACAAAAAAATTTTATATATACAGTCGAAATCGTTTATAACAACATATTGGCTATAAGGTCGAAATCCAAAAGTCCCGAATTTCTGCTATTCATAGCCCACACAAGAGAATATCGCTTGATTTTGCAAAATATTGGCATTTTTCTATATTTTTTAACGATGAAACTTACGAACAAAAGCAAGGTAGATGTATTAGGTAGTTGAATCGACCCAATTGTCTGTAACATTAAATGTCAAAACAAATTGCTGTAAATTTTAATTCGCCTTAAATTGAGATTTTTAAAACAAAATCTTGGTCAATTTGACCCGCTAAATATTGACTTGATCGTACTTATTCGTTGGCCAAACCCCCATTCTGCCTTTAATTTCGTGGTTTTCGGGTCATAATTGTGGTCTGTAAATATAAACCAATCACTACCAAAACCAATAGCAGTCATCTTAGGCAAGAACCGAATCTACATTCAAAATCTCCAGAATTCAAAAAGGTAATTATTGAAAGATGCCGACGCAGAAAATTTGTTTTCAAATAATGGTTTTCAATCGAGATTTGACTTGGGTCGTTATAATTTTATTGCCAATTACAATGGACAGACGGACACACATGACTAGAACGATTCTGCTAGTTGAGAGATGATAAACGATATACGAAAAGGATCTAGAATCAATATATCGTGCCGCTACAAACTCTTGAGGCAACACATACTTATAACATAGAGGTCAAGGTCTATATAAGGTCGGCAGTAAGCGAATTCATAGAGAAAAATTAAGTTTAACGTCAAAACTTAACTTAAGTTTAACGTCAAAACTTAACTTAAGTTTTACGTCAAAACTTAACTTAAGTTTAACGAAAACTAATTGTTTCGCCTTTAAATAAAAAAAACACGACACAATTTATAATTTGTAAGATAATTTACTAGAAAATCTTCTTTAAAATCTTGAAATAGTCCAAATGTGCTCCACAAAGATAATATAAATTAAAATTGAATTGAATGTTGACAAAATATTAATATTTTCGTTTTTACGTCTAACATAATTTTGTATGTATGCATAGGTTTCAAAATATGATATGATTTGACAGTAAAGAAGAAAGAATTGCTTTCTTAAACTTTCCAGCAAGCAGATTGAGTAAATTGAATACAGAAGTACATTTATTAAAGAACAATTTCGAATTGTATGCGCACCCAATTTTCCTGTTGGGGCACAATAATTTTTTACACAGCACTTTTATTTTAACTATGTCAATTTTTTGAATTTCAAAAAAAATGTAGATATCAGCTACATTTACTGGATGACCTTTATATAGACCTTGGGCACGAGTAGTACGTTGGAATCAAATCAGCTGGATTTTTTGAATAAAAAAATATTTAAAAACCTTCCAAACGAATCGAGGGTTAATCAAAACACTTTTCGCTTATAAGTACCAAAATATCCGGTCCCTTGATCGTCGTTATAAGCGATTTCGACTGTATATTTATGTATACACAAATTGATTTCATTGAGCCTATGAAATTCCTTTCTATTTTTCTACCAATCTCTGCCGCGATAAATGATATAGTTTTATTTATGTATAGTATTTAAATTGCTGACATTTAAATCGCCTTCCTCCACTCACCTTCCAGCCGAATATTTTCTTACAAATAATGTGAAAATGCTGTCGTCAGAAAATTTTCTCAGACTTTGTTCTTCATTCATGTTTTGATATAGTGAACGAACATCAACATCAGCACCCATTGACCGCAATGATGTTTAAACAAAAAATTCATTTGTTTAAATCGGTTTATAGTTTACATTTCCAGTTTCGTTTAAAAGAATAACAAAAAAATATAAACGAATTGTATTTATAGCACAAGAAATTTCGAAGATTACAAAAAAAATAAATAAATAAAAAAGTAAAAAACAAATAAAAACAGCAGTTCCGCTTTAATGTATTAAATTTAATAAACGTCCACATTTCTTATATTGTTGATATGTGTTATGTGAAGATCGATCTGTACAACTATTGTCGAATAGCAGAATAGGGGAATTACAAGATTATAGATAAAGAGATATCGATTATAGTGATCAAAACACAGCAGTTGAGACGCGTCATGTGTTGCTTTATAAAACTGCTAAGAATTTTTATTGAATGAAAATTTATTTTATGAAAATTTTTATTTTATGAAAACGCTGAGCGACTCATGGGTACTTTAACGCGGTTATTTTCGGTGCCGGTAACTTGGAATGCAACGTATACGAAGAATATTCTTGTGGGTGTGTGTTTTTTTGTTTGGCTAAAATAAAGGACTTAATGCCAATAAATTTATTCTTAACTTAAATAGAGGAATATTTGCGTGCATGACTACTTTTAGTAATACGTATATATCTGAGTGAAGGAATGTAATTTTCTATCATGGATATTGATCCGTTGGTTGCACCTACAGTTCGCAGAAATCCGAGCATAAAAAGATTACTGAAATTTCCCTGGGGTGGGCAACATCAAGGTCAAGGTAAGCATATGTCGTCACATAGTCAATGAACAATTTGTTTAAATTGGTTTTATTCAAGTCCTGTGTATTAGGACTTGTTAAATATTTCTTCGTTTCTTTTCTAAAAACAATTTTGTGAAAAAACGAAAAATGCATTCTAATTTTGTGAAAAATTAATTAATTGAAAAATGAAATGAAAAGTATTTTTTTTGTTGTCCGCGTTAAAAAATATAAAATAAATAAAATGTTATTTCTCATAATATATGTATATGTATCATACGATCCGGGAACAACTCCGGATCGTATGATCATGTTGTATTCAATGTCAAAAGTCATTAATGGCAACGCTAAAAATGTCGATTAACTACCGTTGGCACGAACCAAAGTAGAAAGCTTTAAAAAGTTTCAATATTATCGATTACTGTTCCCTTATTTGTTTTTGTTTTTTATTCTGCCAAAACAACGAACTGCCCTAAATGAGATATGTATAAGACAAGATGGTATGACCATAGCCGAACAACGACAACACTTGTTCTCTCCGTTTGCACAGAGAATTATCAAAGGAAGCTCCGGAGTGTCGATCTAAAATATTCTCAGCAATAGTTAAACTGATCGTGTGCGATGACACATAGACCCAAAAATGCTTCCGTTAAAGAAAACATTCCTCTGTATACGAACGAACTAACGTGTCTGTCGTCTCGCCATGCCCTTTTTGCGCTCCTAGAATTGGAGAATTTACACATTCTGGTGTTTGGCGATTTATGCCCTCTTTAGTAGGTGCTCAGCTCGATTTGCAATACCATGCGGTGACGCGCCGCTATTCGCCAAAGTTTATTGTTTTGGTTATAGAGTGAAAAAAAAGAAATAAAAAATTGTCGCTGGTATTCGACAAATTACGTAGACGCGTATACAGCTCATTTAAATTGAAAAGGATCTATGGATCACGGAAATCCATTTATTTTGTTAATTTTTGACTGTTTTGATGAGTGTTTCTGTAAAAATAATAATTAAAAATAACTGTATATAAATATGTGTATGAGTGTATGTGTCTGCAAATTGCAACAGTGAAATAAGTGATATAAAAATGTTGAAATGATTGGCTTTCAAAGAAGAATTCGAAATTAATTAGCAATTACTTTCGTGCAATTTGGAAATTTTGTTTTCCATTTTTAGTAGCAATCGCGAAATTTGGAAATTTATTTATTTACTAGATGTGCTGCACGTAAAATACATCCACAGGTAGTCACAGACGCCGCTGAGAAAAACTCCATAAACATATTCATGTGTATATGCATCTTTCCCCTAACGTATTTAACGATAAAAGATAGAACGCATAATTTTCTTAATTTTGTCATTATTAACTAAACCTTCAATAAGAAAATAAAAACCACAATTGTAGATTCTTGTTATTATTTTTGGCAATCGTGGCACAATTTATATCGAATTTCCAAAACAAAATCGACAACCCATACCTGCTAATGGCAAACGCCACGTTTTTACAAAACGCAGTAGAGTAACTTCGGGTAATGTGGACTATGCGTCTAATGTGGACCACCCCATATCATAGAAAATGCAGGGAATATGACAATGCTGCCTTGATATATTTTTTCGTAATAAGTGAAAACAAACATCAAACATGATTTGGAATACATAATTGCAATGTTGAAAAATTTAGTTAAGCTCATATTGAAATCTGTTATTTGCACATTCATTTTTTAGCACAAGAGTCGAACAATTTGCTTTTCTCAAATAAAAAATGTTATCTGTTTCAATATTTTCCACAAGAAAAATGTACGTCGTTTAGCAGTAATTACAATCAGTGAGGAGGAGGTATTTAAACGAAATTATAGCCGCTTCGGTTGGAAATGAAGCCAGCTCCTTCAAAATACCGTAAATGGGGCGAGAGCTATTCCAAAAAAGGAACGCATATATTTTTGCATTAATTTTTACTCAAGATTAAAAAAAATTAAGTCCAAATTACCCGCCAAGTTATTTATATCGCAGTTTTGACTTCTTTTCGGAATGAGTTCCATAGGAGCTCGAGCATATAGCAGGAGCATATAAATCTGAATGTTTCATATTGACATGCTCTTTGCGGGCGGCGACTTTTTGGCACATTTAAACACTTATGGGTGTATTAGTTGATTAACATTTTTGTTTGTAATACGTCACCATTAGCAAACAAATAATAATACTACCTATCAAAACTCGTTAGTATTCAGTTTCGTTACATCATTTCTTAATATTTTCGGCAGAACACTTGAATGTGCACGGTATTTCGCCAGTTTAACCGAACTTGAACTGTATGATGAGGTAGTTTAACGAATTTGAAAAAAAAATACAAAGCAAAGCAAGAATGTTTATTTTTGTTTAAGTTTGTAGACACATGACGCTACGACGTAAACTGTAAAGTTGTAACACTGTAGAAGCTACGACGTCAACACATTGTTCGAGCAGATATCCACCCTATCTGCCCAGCGCTATTGTGCAAGTTTCCAGTGTATTGATATTTAGGAATTTTGGTATGGAATAATAAAACAATGGCGGCATATTATTACATATGTTCTGTCTGGCTAAAGCACTTTATTGAATTTTGTGATGGGATAAAGTGAACGCTTGTCAACACTACTTACAACAAGTACAAATCATGATTTTTCGATGAAAGCTTAATTAGCGTTTTAGTGCATATCAAAATCATTGTTGTTGTGCTTTACATATGTTTCAACTGAGTCCTGGAACTTAAACACATAAAGTAAAATCAACCATGAATTGCGAAAAAGGAATACTAAATCTGTAACGTAAAAATGGGTTCATTTGATGATTACAAACATATTTGTAAATAAATTGTCTAATAATCCGTTAAGTTCGTTTGCGGCGCAATGTCCATGGTGTACAATGTGCTATCTAGCTGCCGCACATATCCAGCATAAATCGCAATAAAATTGTTTATTTATATTCGGCTTATTCGTCATTTGTTATGTTCGGGCTCTCTAACAAAACATCAAGCCCGAAAAGGGTAAATGAACAGCGACGGCATGTGTGATGACATCATGTGCAGTTAAAGCGAATGAATATCCCATTCATTGGGTATTGTGGCTTTGCGTACGCCGCTTCCCCTCCATACCTGTTACCTGGTTATTCAGTTTTCCTGTATTAGCTTTTATTGCAATATGTTTGAATTTTTCGGTTATTTATGAACATTGTTTGGCATTGTATTTGCCTTTGTTTTATTTTGGCGCTGGCTTGTTACTGAATATTCGAATTTTACTCCAGCGGAGATAAGAAATTTGTCATTGATAACCGCTATCATTATCAATTGGATACATACATTGTCATAGCTATTTTTGTATTAGTAAACTTCGAAAAGTAAGCGTATTGCAAATAAATAGACGAATGGTCGAATATCCTTAAGGCCAAAGCACAAACAGATCGTTAGGCGGTTTTTCATATAGTGCAATTCACATCATCTAAATTGATTGACAATTCATAATAATTTTCGATTAGATTAAAAGGTATTTTTAAAATGACATATATAGTTAAATGTTGCATTAATATTGATCCACTGTATGCCTGTTGCACAAAAACATTTTTTCTGTACATCCATTGTCTTGGCCAATATTTCTTATTATTAAAAAAATATGTCGCTGAATCAGAATTTCATTAAACTTGACCTTTAAAATGTTGGCAGTTTCATCTCATTTTCGTGTAATATTCCATAGGCTTGCCTGTGCCACTGTCAACAGGGATCTATCTATTTGTGCGAGATTTCTTCGCTTACTCTCTCTCTCTCTCTCTTTTTCTTTTTGTTTGTCGTATATATGGAGGTCATACATTAAAACCTCATATCTGGTACGCCATCCGTAAAACACGAATCTAAATTTAAATATAATTATATTCAGCTTTTCCGAGCAAGAAATTGTCGAAAGCTTTTCATTTTTAGTATTTTTCGATATGTGCGAACGACAACAACATCTCATTAGCGTACGATTTTTTAATTCAGCTGTAGTAGTTTATATATATTTGCGCCGTACCCATCGATCATAATAATGTAAATTTCAATGTTTGTCTCTGGAATTTCGTTCGCCCAAATGGGACCTCTATAGGGATGACAATGCCCTACGAAGTAAACACAAAATTAACGAAATGCACGAAAGTAACCGATCATCATACACACTAAATTCGCAAAACCACGTCTTGTAAAGTGTTCGTTGCAACATACATGTACATATGTATATGTTATTAATAATAATTCATAATAATTCAGCCAGAGCGGTGAATATGTGTTATTAATTGCGATTGCATATTTTAAAATTGTGTGAATAAAAAAAGTGAAAAGCGAGAAAATGAGTGATTTGTCAAGAATGTGGTTCCGTCTGAAAGGCAGTGGTTCCTCAACGGAGGACGCCAACAACAATGCACAGGGTAATTTAAATTTGGTGAACGGGAAAACAAACGACGACACGTCATCGAAATTTGAAAAGTTTCGTCGTGCAAGTTTTCGACGAAAGTCCTCGACTCCTAGTCCCAGCAGCGGAAAACGGTCTAGTTCGCCGAGATTTTTTCTAAAGCAACAAAAAGCTCACTCTTTAGACGAATGTGATGAAATGGAAGAAAAGGATATAACCGTCAAGATATCTACGGGAAATGCATTGCATGCTGGCATGCCCGAGAAACCAGTGAACTTTGGGCCAGTTCCATTAAGTGACGTCAAAGCCAATAACTCCATAAAAAAACCATCAATGAAAGCCGTCAAAAACTCAGAGACAGCAAAAAAGAAAATGTATAAAAATGTATATCATTCTAGTAATCAACATTTAGCGCCTACTTTCGATGTCCCCGATGAGGAGAGTAACATGTCCAAGGGGCCATTGAGAAATGTTATGATATTTCCGCCAAACACTACGGCTATGTCAGTAGAATTTTTGGCCGAAGATGATAATGGCGAGGACAGCGACAGCGAGACAGATGAGGATATAGATCACAGTGATAGGGCCCGTCTGATAATCCAGGACAATGTACCACATGCTGGTAAGGAGAAAATTCTACTCACCGATCGCAAGTTCCGCAACAATCGCATTGAAAAAAGCTCATCAAAAACAAAAATTGGCGATTTGGAGAAGAAAGAAAGCATAAAGCGTTCTCGTAGTAGCCGCAGGGTATATCAACAACCGACAACTCTGATCGAGGAGAACAAGGTATCGAAAAAAAATAAGGAGGCCAAGGAAACAAAGAAAGCGCCTCGCTCTCAGTGTAACTTGAATTTTCAAGCCTTAGTTAAGTTCGTTGTTAACAACAAAAAATTTCTGAGCAGCGACGATTTTAAACTCATTCGCCGCCGATCGATATCAGAAGCAGCCTCAGCTGTAATACAAGTCGCAGCAACGCGTAAGCCTCTCCCAATCGCTTTAAAATATTGCAACCATGAGAGTGCTGTTGCAAAGAGCCCTAAGGTGAATGATTACAAAGGAGAGCGTAACGTGGTCCTGCTTAAAAATAAGCCATTGGATAACTCATTCTGCGAACATTCTCTGAACAACATCAACAACGACGTCAGCAAAAATAGTAATGAAAATTACGGAAGTAAGTCAGATTGCACTAAGCCGCCCGTCAAAGCAAGGAAGCCATCGTCAATATCAAATGACTCTATCTCCTCGCAATCGGGTGAATCAAACAGGTCCCTGGAGACGATCGATCTTAAAAAGGTGAAACGCAATAGCTCAAACAGCAGCAAAAGCAGTGGTAATTTCGAAGATGAGGCCTTTTATTCGTGCGACGAGCTCGAAGAGCAACGGCTACACGAAGACGACCAGCAAACGTCTAACACCAATGGTAAATCACAGTTTAAACGGAAGCCAAACTCCCCCTCTCTTACCTCTAGAGTGGCGGCAAAGATCAATGAGACGACCACAAACTATAAAAATCGAAAAGTAACAAACAAGAATAATAGGAAACTCAAAAATGTCGCTGAAGGTGACAGCGGCTCTATGGCTGGTACCAAACCCGAAATTTTTAGGCAGTTAAGCGTTGGTGAGCAATTCGCAAAGTTCTTACTCTTAGCACTCCTTATGTTGTCCCATACGTAATTAATAATTAAGAACAAAATTTCAGAGCTTCGTTGTTAGTATATTTGTCTCTTGTAATAATGTATATTACCGGCGTCGTGGTACTAATTCCCTTCAGAAGAATACCGCATCATTTGGTACTTCATTTCCCGATAAGTTCCCATGTCGTAGAAGTACTAGGCCGTTTTTTAAGATTAGAGTAACTTGTCCAGTTGTTGGCATTCGTTAGCCTCAGCATAATTAAGTTGTTAGTTTGGCAATAAGTAATAATTGCTAATTGTTTTATTTTTGCTTTGAAATTCTAGAACGTTTAAACTCCACGTCAATTCAAAGACAGCCTTCAGACCGCAGGACGGATGCCGCAAATATTTCAATTCGATCCAATGGAAATACGTCAGCCCAACTGAATGTAAGTGACTTGCAATCATCTTTTAATGCTGGCGACTTAAGTCTGGGCGCAGTTGGTGGTGGCTCGACAGGACTCACATCCAGCGCAGATGTTGGTCAAACAAACTTTGGGCCCGTAGCAACAACTGGCGTTGCGGGAGCTGCGTCGTCAGCAGGTGTATCAGGTGCCTTATCGGCTCTCAGCAGTGTGAATGCGCAGGACGCAAATGAGAGCAATTTGATACGTAGGGAACGGTAAGCACACCATATATATATGTCTTAGATCTTTGATCTTACATGTTTTTGCATATATATATATATATATATATATGTCTTAGATCTTTGATCTTACATGTTTTTGCATATATATATATATATATATATATGTCTTAGATCTTTGATCTTACATGTTTTTGCTTATCATTTTCAGTTTACAACAACAACATCAACAAAACAAAAGTGCCCCAGTCTCCGTAAACCGTTCAGAATCGTATAAAGAGCGCCTATCACACAAACGTAACCGAAGCCAACGGAAGACTTCTGATCCCAATTTGACCTCAAGACCAAAGTAAGTTTCAAATTATTTGTTCAATTTTAATGAATGTCGTCAACAATTTACATAATTTCGAATGGAAGCTATAGTTAAATATTATTACGTCCGAAAATTTGGTTTTTTGTTATTCGGAAACATTACAATTGTATGAAACTTGTATTAACATAGCTTCCTCCGATTGGAGTGAACTGGGCGCAATGTCTCAGGCTTCAGAAACGCCAGGTACACTGGGGCACCTCGCTATATTTTTCTGCATTGAACTGGGCCAGTTTTGAAGTAAAATGAAGGGGTTTATAATGTCTCATCCTTGTGTAGGTTGCCAAAACGTGTACTATGCCGACCACTTTACCGGTAGTTCAAGCTAAAACATATTTGCCTCAGAACTTCCAGATAAAAGCTTTGTCGGCCAAATTTTCCAAATTGTAACTAAAAAGCTTTTGGATTTTCGCTTTCTGCGTAGATAAATGCTTTCCGCCTTCCGAGCGGCGATAATCTTCAGTACTAGGAGCGCAGACACGCATACCATGTCATTCTTCTTACACATCCATGCACACATACTTAGACACATTGTTGGCATATGATTGTGTATAATGATGATTTTTTGTTTTGTTTTTAAAACGATACGGTGGCATTTGGCAATCGGTAGTTTCTCAACAAATCGACAGAAATACCAAATTCCGTCAGTATGGCCACTGTACGTGCAGCATTCACAACACTATTTTTTTGTTTATTGATTTTGGCAGAAATTGTTCGCTTCGTTGTCCCACTGCTGATTGTACGTACATCCAACTGTGTCTTTATTGTTCTGCGCCAGATGCAACATAGAACTTCCAGTTTTCCACAACTGCACTTGCTGTGCTATACCAATAAAATATGTATGCACGTGTAATATGTATAGACATACGTACAGCAGCATATATAAATAGTATGAAGATCATCTGTGATAACATCCGATGTGAAATAAAATAAAAGAAGTGAAAATTCGAATTTTAATGTGTTTCGAATAAAGTGTTTCAAATGTAATTTTAAATGCATATTACCAAATATAGCATGTGTTAATGTATGTGTGCGTGTGCGTCCGATATATAGATATTTTCAAAAGCGTATATCAGAAATGATGAAACGTCTGTTTCTTCCTCGATGATGTTTTAAATCAAACCCAGAAAAATATTGATAATTGTTGTAAGATTCAATTACAATTGAATATCAAAACAAAAATACTTTTAAACAATTGTGTTTCACAAACAGCTTTCGAATCCCGGTATCTGAAAAAAATAATATAAAGTGTTTCTTTGCATGAGCATTGGAATAATTGGAACTTGCTTTGTTCCAAAACCTTTTTTTACGGACGTTCAACAAACACTATAATGGTGAGAAGGTGCCTATTTTATTCGTACCATCGTCGCAATAGCACAAACTCATTTGTTTAATCTTTGAAATAGGAAATTCCTATACCGAGAACGTCAAATTTTAGGTAATGTTTTTATAGGTTTTATTGGACTTCCGCATATTCCAGACCTATCGATGATTCTGAAAATGATTGTCACATTTTAATATATCTAAAAATGTGTATAGTTTGATTACTCGGGTTTTACACATGCAATATCTGTACGCCACACTGCTGCGGATCTTTATGGTTGGACATTTGCTTGGTCAAATCGTGTTCATTGTATTCGTATTATGGAATTTTCGATCCTTACAATTATACTGTGTAGAGTTTGTTTTAAAAGAAAGAACAATAATTCATAATTGGTTGAATGAATTTCGTGTGGAAAATATACACATTAGGGTTATGACTTCGTATCCCAGTATCATATTTTGATGAGTTATTCATAAGATTAACCAACAAAACACTAGGAATTTTTTATTTATGATTTTTTTGATTCATTGTAAGCAAATATATCAAGCTATAAAGCCCACGAAATGTTTTCCATTGGGAATTGGTTTCAGGGTCCCATACAAAGAAATTAAATTCAAAATAAGATATCTACACTGAATTGCACACAAGAACGTCAAATGTTTATCGGTTTCTATGACCAATGTCTCATCATTCTGTTCATAAGTTATGTGGCTTTTCTTCCGTGGAAGTTATAAAATGTACACTTTTCCGATTTTGATTTGTATGTATGATTAAAGAAATTAGAACATTATTTTTTCACAAAAAAGTCCTATTATTGACAAAAGTTCATTTCATTGTACGTTTAAAAAAAAAAAACTCATAACCCTAATACATATACATTGATATGACATGCAGTACACTGTTCCGCTGACCACCTACAACCAAACGCCATATGAAAGCATATTGTGCTGTATAGAGGACCATACAAAATACAGCCCTCTCTTTTATAATAAACAAATGCCAGAGCCAATATCCGTAATGAATGAAAAAAGTTTGTAAAATAATGAATGAATCTCGAATACGAACAACATTTTCTCGCATTCCAAAAATATATCGAATGTGTTATGTTTGTGGTTATTTATAATTGTATTCTATTCATTAAAGTAACTACAAGGTGAGAAGCTGTTCAAAAAAATATTTTAAGAAAAATTATTAAAAGTCGATTTTCAGGTGTTTTACGCCTTGTAAAACAACGTTGCCGATAATTTTTCAAAAAGTACCGCTTTTTTTTTTGAGATTTTGGACAACTATAAACTAGTGATTCACACCCTCATAGTTGGTGTCGAGGAGATGTTGAATTCGTTGCAGACTGAATTCAACATCTCCCCGACGATGTAAACGCTGCTCTGTTTTAGCCGAAATTAAATGACCGACCATACTTCCTGAACAAACATCGTATTTGCCTTTGTCGAATACCAATTATTATTTCATTTCCTTTCCAAAAATCTCACTTTTCACGTCTGTAAGTTGTTTTGTGTACATCACAGTAGAATTCACGCTGCGCGCTGTGCCTACCAAACACACCAATACCACATACGTACAATGTTTTAAATGCGCATTTTATAGTCGTCATGTCTAATATATACAATATCGGAATCCATCGGCACTTGATGGACAAACCTAAGCATTCTTCTGCCGGATAGTGAAATTCAAAACAGAAACAATACAAAACTCGCCATGGCTCTTTTTCGATAAAGAAGCATACAATCAACTGATAAAAATCTGCCAGAGTTAGTTAAACGATGGACAATTAGACAACACATAACGATTGTTTAAAATAAATACCGTGAGTCGTTGAAAGTTGATCGTAGAATACGAAAGTGGAAAAATGTGTTAGTGTCTGGAACACACATACGGATGTGTCTTTTGTCGACCACAGCATCGGTTGAACAAATGCCTTACAAAACACTCTCAATCAATTAAAACCGAATTGAATTGTGGCAAATGTGTCCATTGTATCGTAGAATGGATTGTTGTCTAGGCCATCGAATGCTAATGAAATAGTTACCTAGGATAATAAAATTTTCCATTTAATCGACGACGTCGTTGGTATATTATGGGTGCATAGGTGTGCGTGCAAACACTTTCATTTGCGTGGACTGCATTGCATCCGATATCAAAAAGTCAATACTAATTGAATATGAATATTAGCAGTTACTTGAGAGCTTTGCTGTCGATTGTTTGCCATGTATGTATGTCACCACCCGAGGACATGGGTAAGTGGTGGTGATTGCTTTCAAGGAGTCGTGAAGCATTTAAATGTAACGTCACACAGAGGTTGTTGCAGTATATCTATATATAAATATATATATACACACACACGAACATTTCGAAGGTGTGGCTTTAATTGTGTGGCGAATTATTAGAACGGATATTATGAATTTGTGCAGACGGAAGGAGTGTGACATAAAGTGTCCACCATAAATCCCAGAACCATCCTTGCCGAACTATCTACGAATGGTTTTGGTTTTCAACAGTCGAACAATTGCATGATATCATCGCAATTCCTGTGATCGAAACGAAACCAGGGAGGCAACAGACGTTTTTATGGTGTTTACAAATAAAATGGTATGACAACACCAATTTAGTCTATTCTGCGTATAGACATCACAGTCCCCATATATAAAAATGGAAAATACGCTAACATACCAACACACAAGGTCGTCCACAAGAGTTTTCAGTTACGTTAAAAATCTTACGAGAAATACTAGGGGGTTTATGGAAAAGATTACGATGTGGCATAGCCGTTCTGCTTTTGAACTTTTCCGCCTCCAATAATTTGCTTAGTGCTTAGGTGTGGAATTATTTCCGTAAGGCAATAAGAGGGGTCGGTCAACTGGTTGTTGGTTACTCATTATTTCTGAGGCAGTTCAGTTATATAAGAAACGTTGCATTGGCAGGACATCTGTTGATTTGTTTTCAGATTTTTCTATATCCGTCGAAATCACTCTGTTATAATTTCCTGTGATATGCAGGTTTGCGGATTACTCAATCCATGCGTAGTTCATTATTATTCGATCAGTGACATTTATTAGAAGCAAACATATGAACAATGAAAAGTAAAATTCGTTACACCCGCAGCAAAAGCTTCAGAGAAATGCTGGGCTACAACCAAGAAAGGTATATAGAAAACTTCCTAATTATGTAAATTGTGTCTGTCAGTGGAATTCTCAGCATATGAGTTCCTTCAGAATTTAACGTCGACTTAATGTCTGCAACTCTTCTTTTTCAGCGATGATCAACCCGATTTGGGCCTTTCCAATGCTAACTTTACGGCAAGTTCAAATTCTAGTCTTTCATCTGGTGGTGGCTCCGACAGCCCATCCACTTCGATGGAACAAATGGGAAGTGTTGGAGCCAATACATCAGCTAGTGGAACAATGCCAATGCACCAACAGCATCACCATCAACACCAGCACAGTCACCAGGATTCCTTTCATGGTAGCATGGGTGGTTCATCCAATGCCAGTTTCCTGTGTGGATCGGTGGCGGGGAGCCAGATCGCTCGACACTGGAACGTTGACAGTGACGAAGAGGACGATCTAATAAATGAGTCGGATTGGAGTTCAAACGTAGCCGCTGAAGTATTGGCAGCTCTAACAGATGCCGAGAAAAAGCGGCAGGAGATTATAAATGGTAGGGCTTGTGAACGGATAACAAATACTTGATTGCAATTAATTTTTTACTTTCCTTTCAGAAATTTATCAGACTGAACGTAGCCACGTTCGCACTTTGAAACTTTTGCAGTGTCTCTTCTTTTACCCGCTGCAAGAAAGCGGGTTGCTTTCACAGGACGATTTGCTGCTACTCTTTCCCCCGTCGTTGCTTTCTCTGCGTGATCTCCACGGGTCGTTTGAGCAGAAAATCAAACAGAGGCGAATTGACCACTCGTACATTGTAAATAATATTGGTGACATTCTGGCTGGCATGTTCGACGGCAAATCGGGAGAGGAACTGCGTGAGTATGCTGCCCAGTTTTGTGCCCGGCAACAAATAGCTTTAGAAGCCCTCAAAGAGAAGCGTCGCAAGGATGATCAGTTGCAAAAATTACTTTCGAAGGCTGAATCACACAAAGCTTGCCGTCGTTTGCAATTGAAGGATCTGCTGCCGACGGTTCTTCAGCGACTTACCAAATACCCTTTACTTTTCGAAAATTTGTACAAAGTGACAGTTCGTGTAATGCCGGAAGACACAGTGGAGGCTGAGGCTATTCAAAGGGCTTTAGAGTCGTCAAAAAAAATT
Source organism: Musca vetustissima (assembly GCF_032173495.1). NCBI lineage: Eukaryota > Metazoa > Arthropoda > Insecta > Diptera > Muscidae > Musca > Musca vetustissima. The sequence continues at coordinate 341,658 of NW_026887855.1, read as the reverse complement.
TTAGTCGACGTTAATCAGGCGGTTAAAACCGCTGAAGATGCTCACAAGTATATTGGATCGATAACACTCGACGTATTCAATATTAACTCCCGAATCTCTTTTTCAGATTACAAAATATCCAGCGTAAATTGGATAAATCGACATTTGACAAAGACGAATTTAAGGTAAGCCGAAATGTGGTCCCTAAATATGAAGTGCAAAAATCATTTGTTTTTTTTTTTAGAATCTGGATTTAACTCAGTTCCGCTTAATTCACGATGGCAGTTTGACGATGAAGAAGAATCCCAGTATTCAATTGCATGGCTTGTTATTTGAGACAATGATTGTGCTCCTAACCAAACAGGTAAAGTTTCGGAATCGAAATAACCTACTGTACTAAAGCTTGTTACTTGTTGTATAGGACGACAAATATTCTTTGAAATATTTACATGCGACACGGAGTCCAGATGTGAATAATAAACCAGTTAGTCCCATAATGAGCATCGACTCGGAAACGTTGGTGCGTCAAGAGGCAGCCGATAAAAACTCATTCTTCCTCATTAAAACCAAAACATCCCAAATGTTGGAACTTAGGGCACCGAGCAGTTCAGAGTGCAAAACGTAAGTACAAAAATCCTCTCTGTCCCTTTGAACTTCTCATCTAAATACTTTAAAGGCATTTCCGCGGTCAGTCACACAAATTTCGGTAGCAAAATGTATTTTTTAATATTGTATAAATCAAACACAACTATTTTTTTACAATTCGCCTTTAATATTTTTGTAGTATTATAAGAATACTACCAATGGTAAAATAATTGAGAGCCTTCGGTTTTTATCTTTTGAGATAGAAGCCACTCGATTTCCAATAGACATCGTTTTCGAAATCATTGTTACAAATGGGAAACGCTGCGGCTCATAAGCGTAATGGTGGTGGTGCGTAGGTTCTTCTCCTGGCTCCTGTGTAGTTTCTTCTCCTGGCAAAACTTCAATTATTGTTATTATTTTTTTTTTGCAATTTTTTTTGCCAAAAATCCATAGTAAAGAAGCATAAAAAATAATTTAAACAAATTTCAAATATACGTGCTTGCTCTTAAAATTATGCAAAGAGTTGTTAAAGATTTTAAGTGCTACTATACCAGTTTGAACAATAAACGTAATTTACACGACACCTACCCACAACTACCAATAAAGACCATATATAAATAATGGGATTATCAACGCATATGCCAAACGTATTTTTTAATATGTGGCAAGACAAGGTCAAACGAGTACAATTTTCTTAGCTAAAGACTTGACACGAGCTTCAAATGACATATTGTTGCAATCAAAACGCCTAAGCCATTTATCTTGTAAATGACATCTATAACATTATTAAAGACGGTAACAGAAATTGCTAAAAATTGTATACGACCAACCAATCATAACCTTTATTGTTTAAGTGTTGACATTTAGACCATTAGCGAACCAAAAATGTACTAAATAGAATTTTATTGAATTGGGAATATGGTACTACGGTTACATCGAAAGCCGTACACTGACTATTGTGCAAAAGAGATGATTCTTCCTAGTAAACCATAATCTGCTTATTCATAACACGTTCTGTAATTTTTGGCAATATTGCTATAATTGTATAAGTCAGGCGAATTCATGCCTTAGTCTTCCCTTGCTGTCAACTTTTTAATCGCGGAATACCAACCAGAACAGGATAAAAACTCACAATATCTTTCAGGAAAACGTAAATATAGTAATGTGCACATATATTTTGGTTCGAATAAATATATTTTTTGTTTATTTATTCCAAGGCCTATATAAGGTCAACCAGTACTTTAGTTTAACGTCAATTAACTTTGCATATATATATTTGAAGATTTAAAAAAGAAGAAATATAATTTACAAACAATTTTTGTTATTGCTTTGTTGTTGTTTTTTGTAATTAAAGAATAGTCCTTATTTTTTATGGCGGGCATGATAACTCCTCACTTGAACATCGGAATCTGAAAATCCCAACGGTGTTAGAAAGAGTACATATCTGGCTCTCGTATGAACTAGGATTATTGACTTCGCTCTAAAATTAACAAAATGGCGGAGCTTTGAAAAAATATTATCTTGTAAATGACATCTATAACAGTATCACAGACGGTAACAGAAATTGCTAAAAATTGTATACGACCAACCAATCATAACTTTGATTGTTTAAGTGTTGACATTTAGACCATTAGCGAACCAAAAATGTACTAAATAGAATTTTATTGAATTGGGAATATGGTACTACGGTTACATCGAAAGCCGTACACTGACTATTGTGCAAAAGAGATGATTCTTCCTAGTAAACCATAATCTGCTTATTCATAACACGTTCTGTAATTTTTGGCAATATTGCTATAATTGTATAAGTCTATTGGCACCAGATGAATTATTCCTTGAGAATGAGGCATCGTTAGCTATCTTCCAGTTCACTGGAAATACTTATGTAGTGATAATATTGTTTACAATATACATGACATATACATAAATATGAGGAAACATCACATTTTAAAAAAAAGTTTGTTTGCATTTCATAGTACATAATTATGGAAGGTAGTCTCATATGTACATATATCAATTTCAGTGTCGTACCTAATTTATTGCGCTCCGTACAAAAATACTCACCTTCTCACCTCTATAGGGTTTGTAAGACGTCCGTATTACCCAAATACGCAAGGACTTTATTTGCATCTGTGCCAATTGAAAACGGCAAAAATTGATGAAAAAAAATTTATTTGATCGGAAAATGTTTACATTTATAGAAAAACTAATTTTTTAATGACTGGAATTCTATTTTCAAAAAAAAAAAAAAATTCAAAATACGCATTGTCAATGTTGAAATTTTTAAATTTTATATTTTTATACGCAATGCGTATTTGGGTAACATTCATTGAAATACATGTATTTAACTTTTGAGGTGAATAAATTCGTACGCATACGTATGCATTTAGGTACGACCCTCAAATAAAATGTAAAATAAATTCAATAAAATAGTATGTAGATATGTCGATTGGCATATTTTCAAAAAATTAAAAATTTATATTTTCTAAAGCTGCTCATTGTTCTCAAGAAGTAAATATTGGTGCTGCAACTTATATTTATAGGTTTTACGGACACGGAACTTCAAAATATTAATAAATATAAATAAATTAGTATTTTTTGTCACTGAACACATGCTGTGGCAAATAATGTAAGGTAACAGCAAGGTATACTAAGAAGGTAACCGTATCAAACCAGCTGATGGTAACATTATATGTCACAATAATTTTCTAAATCATTTTTAAATAAATACATTTGAAAATTCGAACAGAAAGGGATTAAAAAGGTATATCGGTAGGCCATAGAGATGATATCTAGATTCGATTGGACCTTTTTGTCTTCCAAAAGAAGATTCCTTGATTTGCTTTTTATCTTCTAAAAGTCACTTCGGTCTTTTATAAAAATATATTCTTGTCTTCTATTAAATAAAATAGACCGTTCCACCAGAATAGTTTGTCTGTGTTGTGACACTTGAGGTTCCTATGCCTTCAGTTATGCTTTAGTTATTTGTTTTTCACATTTCATATGAGTACATAAAAACACTAAGGAAAAATAGTCTAAATCTTGTTATCCTTCCACAAATCCTATGACGCCAACTTTATTGATTTTAATTCGCTCCTTTGATGTTATTTTTATTCACAAATCAGATATTTTCACATATATTTAAAATTTTCAAAATATTAAAAAAGTAAACAAATATTTTTTTCGTATTTCAAAATGGTTGAATTTAATTTGCTTTGAGTCAATATTTATTAACAAGGTTAACCGGCAGGCGAATTCATGCCTTAGTCTTCCCTTGCTGTCAACTTTTTAATCGCGGAATACCAACCAGAACAGGATAAAAACTCACAATATCTTCCAGGAAAACGTAATTATAGTAATGTGCACATATATTTTGGTTCGAATAAATATATTTTTTGTTTATTTATTCCAAGGCCTATATAAGGTCAACCAGTAAGCGAATTCAAAAAAAAAAAAACTTTAGTTTAACGTCAATTAACTTTGCATATATATATATTTGAAGATTTAAAAAAGAAGAAAAATAATTTACAAAAAATTTTTGTTATTGCTTTGTTGTTGTTTTTTGTAATTAAAGAATAGTCCTTATTTTTTATGGCGGGCATGATAACTCCTCACTGGATCATCGGAATCCGAAAATTCCAACGGTGTTAGAAAAAGTACATATCTGGCTCTCGTATGAACTAGGATTATTGACTTCGCTCTAAAATTAACGAAATGGCGGAGCTTTGAAAAAATATTTTTGAAAAAAACGCCGAATTTTGACCAAACACTAAGTTAAAAAATAAGGAAGATCTTCACCGATTGGCTTTATCCTAGTTCATACGATAGCTATACACTCACAGAGAAACGTGTGAAAATTTGAAATCGATTGGGTTATTAGTTTTTGAGTTATCGTGCCCGCCATTCGCAAAAGAGAAAAACGCGTTTAAAGTTTGAGAAGCCCTTTAGCCGTCACTTGATGCTGACACAATAAATCGGCTATATCTTTAAGAGTTCTTGAGATTTTCACTTGAAATTTTGTAGAGACATTCTTGAGTTAATGTAGAATCGAATTAAATAAAAAAAATGTTGACCCCGAGAATGGGGGGGGGGGGGGTGTCCCCTTAAATAAAAAACACAGCCCAAACGCAACCCAATTTTTAATTTGTACGATAATTTACTTGAAAATCTTCTTTAAACTCTTGAAATAGTCTAAGTCTTTAAATAGTCTTAATTTAATGTTGACAAAATATTAATATTTTCGTTTTGACGTCTAACATAATTTTGTATGTATGTATAGGTTTCAAAATATGATTTGACAACAAACTTTATACTCACCTCTGCTTACTGGCCGACCTTATATAGGCCTTGATTTATTCTTCAAACAATAAATTTGACAGTCAATGAAGACTTCGAATTCGCCTCCTTGGTAACCTTACGAATAAACCTTGCTTTGAGTCAATGTTTATTCAAAAGGTTAACAGGGAGGCGAATTCGTAGTCTTCGTTGACTGTCAAATTTGTTATTTGAAGAATAAATAAGCAAAAAATATGTTTATTCGAACCAAAATATATGTGCACATTACTATCATTACGTTTTATTGAAAGATATTTTGAGTTTTTATCCTGTTATGGTGAGTATTTCGCGATTAAAAAGTTGACAGCAAGAAAAGACTAAGGTATGAATTCACCTGCCGGTTAACCTTATTAATAAACCTTACTTTGAGTTTTGTATATCATGGCGAAATTATTATTATTCGCCTCGATAAAAATATTGAGATATCATGTTCCCAATTCGCCGATGCGGCTACCTTATTTGTCTACCTTAGGTAACAGCAAGAGTTTGTTGTACAACAAACGTTACAACAACCACATGGAAATTTATTTTTGTAAGTAATGCTAGTGTCAACGCCATTTGACTAAATGTAAACAAACATACAAGGTTTATGCATAAGGTTAACAAGGAGGCGAATTCGAAGTCTTTCATTGACTGTCAACTTTATCGTTTGAAGCAAGGTAGATATATAAAGGGCCCCATACACTATACATTATGCCGTCATGCCGATGAACGCCTTTTTGTATATGTGAGATTGACTAGTGTATGGCAAACTCTTCAATCACTATTCCAAAAAATCGATTTTTGTTCCAAAAATTGCATTTTGAGTCTTAAATTCAGTTGTTTTTTATTCCGTAACAATTTTATTATTTTTGTACACAAAATTATTTACTGACAACTTTCAAAATGAATATTATTCACCAGATTGATAAGGGTTCATTTTCAAAATCAAAACTATTTTCATTTTCTTCATGCATTCCCAGTAGTTCGAGTAACTGGTGATGAACTAGATATTTTACTAATTACCTGTAAGTAGCACTAGTTACCACTTCATGCCCTAGACTGGTGAATTTAACATGGGTATGTCATTGGGGAAGTCAATTGTCCCCTGCCTGCGTTACAAGTATACAATCATTTCGATAGTCGATTCATTACCCTTTGCATTACCAGTAACTACTGAATTGGTATGATGTGCGTAGACAACTTTTTCAATTGACAACAAAATCCAACAGTCTATTTTGTGTTCCTTTTTAGGGTATGAAGTAACTAGATCACTAGTAACTAGCTATATAACTATATAATAGCAGACAATTGATATTTTTTGAACAACTGGGTTGTGTGTGTCACACATACATAAATAAACTTTCAAAAAATAACACATACTATGATAAATGCTGTACGGCATGATGTATAGTGTATGGGGCCCTTTATTTTTTGAAAGTTTATTTATGTATGTCAATCTTACATATACAAAAAGGGGTTCATCGGCATGACGTCATGATTTATAGTGTATGGGGCCCTTAAGGTAGCCGCATTGGCGAATTTGGAATATGATATGTCAAAATTATGATAAAGGCGAATAAAAATTAATTCGCCTTCTTTTTTTCCACCAATCAGAACACAGCATTTTTAAAGTTTTATAAAATATTTATTTACCTTTTAAATTTGTGTGCTTTTTTTAAATGGTTTAAAAATAAAAAACCTAAAATTTAAAAATAGCGTAAAAGATAAAAATTATACGTTAATGTTAAGGAACTGATGACAAGGAATACATTTTTGAGATACGAAGACGTGGACCCATTTTGAATATGTTTCTGAATATGTTTTCTGTAGTAACATCTCAGCATGCCAAACTCAACATATGTGGAAATCTAAAAGGTCGTTTACATTGAACCGGATTTGGTTAATCCAGTGGGTTTAAGTTTTCAATTCCTTTGAATATATGCCAAATAAAACCTCATAATGTAGGTTAACCCGGTAAAAAGTTCTAATGTAAATGCCGTATAAGCTTCGAAATTACAAATCATTTGAAGATTAACGCTTCGCCTTCGATTATGGATATCGTGTATGCTGTATTATAAACGATATCCATAATTAGGAGACTTTTACGTGAAATACGCCACCAAATCGTTATGGAAAGTCTGAAGACAATAGATTGTTATAAAAATCCAAAACGCTCTTCTCGTGTAATAGTAAAGGTCTTCCTATAGAAGTTCAGGTGAAGCTATCCTAGACACGACCTATATTTTTTGTATCTTTAGAAATTGGCTTCTTTAATTTTCATTTTTAATTTTATTTTTTACGGTGATTAAAAACAACAAATTGTTGTGACATATACAGCCTTATTCTGGATATTCGCTGGGAGATATCTCGCATGCACAAAAATTTTCGCTTTCACATTCTCGCCTTATTCTGAATGAATAGGGAGACGCAAAAAATGCGAGATGCGGATTCGAGTTTTCGAAAATGGTGGTTAAAAAAAAAGATTCGTGTTGCCGTATTATAATTTACGTTGTAATGTGTGTTGCCATATTGTAATTTAAGTTGCAATGTATGTTGCCCCATTGTATTTTAATTGTGTAATATTTTTCAATATTTTATTTATTGATTATTTTATTAAAAATTGTTACTTGTTATTGTTGTTTAAACTTTATAACAATACAAATGTGAAATATCAAGTATGTCAAGTAATTGACAACGACCGTTCTTTTCGTTTATTGGTTGAAATTCTTCTGACATTTGCTCACGAATGAAAATAAACTTTCGCGAATTTTCGCGAATGCTCAAAACAGCAACAAGAATAACAACAAACATTTGTGAACTCAACAGTTGTTGGGCATGTGTTCTGCTACACACACATTCGCTGTGTGGGTTTATTTCTTATTATATTTTTGTTTGTTGTTGTTGCGCTCGCGAGCTTTCGCGAACATTTGTGTTTTGTGTTTTTCAAAAGAATGCTCTTCAGCAACAAATGCATGCGAAAGAACGAATCGCCGACGCTTGCCGAGAAATTTTATCGTTCGTGAATTTTTCATACAATGCGAGCAATCGCGAGAGATTGCTAAAGCTTGTTCATTCATTCTCGCCGTGAGCATTCGTGAGAAAGATCGTATTTTAATCATTCTCCGCACCCTGCTATAATGCCACAATAAATAAAAACAAATCGTTCTGTTCATTTGACACATTTTTAACATTTCGATTGGGAATGTTGTTTAGATATTGATTCATCCAAAAATCATAAATTTCACAGTCACACATTTTTTATACGACCTTGGCTACCCACAATATGAAAAAATTGTTATTTATAAAAGGTAATATCAAATACTCGTGTCAATATTAATACGGGCACTTCCGCAGTCATTTACACGACTCGCAGAGGCAAAATCAAACTTTAAACGTTAAATATATCAAAAACAATTACATTTTTTACAACTCTCCCTTAATACTTCTTGTAGAACGTTAGGAGTACTATCAGTGGTAAACAAATTGAGGGCCTCCGGTTTTTATCTTTCGATATAAAAGCCACAAAAGAGCGGTCACTTTAAATATACATGACTTTAGACACCATTGATAATAATGGGAAAACTCTGCGAATTGTGTGGATATTTTGAACTTTTTATATTCCTTGCATGAATAAGAGATATCAAGTATTATTATTGCACTTTCAAAATTTCCAAATTTGGCATATCATTATTTACGATGGATTTTTCTCGATCACTCACGCGACATTTTTCATTTTGCATGTTTTATTTCAGCATTGTCTGCATTTATAGTCTTTAAATTAGCATTTATGCAAAGAAACAAATTCTTCGACTTTGGTTTACCTTTTTTCGGCGATGCCCATATAACAAATTATGTTTTTAAAAATGACCCAATAAAATCGAAGCTGTTCTTTATAAAATGTACTACCGTATTAAATTTACCCAATCTGTCTGCAGGGAAAGTTTGAGACAGCAAATCTTTCTTCATAGAATAATTCACAATTTCCAGCATTTTCTATTGTGTAGCAATGGCTTAATTAGAGGAAATATGTGGAAGCGATCAAAATATAAATTTGATAGATTTTTATTTGATAGATGTTACATACAATATCCTGTCAATCTATACACATGTCATTTTGCAATATATGCAACAATTGATTACCATTATTTAGGGAAGTTATAACTAAACCTGAACCCGTTTAAACGAAACGAATACTCTTCATCAATTATTGGAAAATGGCATGGCAATAAGACAATTTTTCGGTATTTAGTATTCCATTTATATCAAATCGACCGAAAATATATAAAGGATCTATATCTGATTACAACAACACAAATTATGCCAAACATTGAATGTTTGGTGTACCATTAGGAACTATACCTAATTCTGCACTGATTTCGACAATATGCCGAAGTTTCGTTGGGGCTCAAATGGCACGTGGTAACATCTTGCAACTGTGCTCAAACTCAGACAAACTCTCAGACGACCGCCTTAATTTGCATTAAAAATTTCTTAATTTCTTAATATTTACCCCTGACAGACGAGAGTTTCTGCATTTTCGAAACAGTTTTTTGCTTCAAAACAATTGTTTGTCTGTGTGTAGGATGACATTTTTTTACATTAGTTTCGATATTTTTCGGGATTACATCTTGACATGACATAAAGGAGGAATAGCAACTATGATCTTAGCAAAACAGCTCCCAATTTAAAAAAAATGGTTGACATTTGGCTTCATTTCTTATTTTTATTTTCATAAATATAAATAAATTTGACAAGTAACAATTAATTTTCGACAGCATTGCCATATTGAAATTGCCTAATTCAGTATAAATTCAGTTTGATTTTATGCATTAACAACACATAAAAATGTGGATAATGTACAAGTTAATTTGAATTAAGGCTGTTAATGTAAATTAAATTAAGCAAATTAAGTCGTCTGTCTAGGCTATAATACAATGAATCGTCATAGGTGTTGCCGCCAAAAAACTAACTTCGATTTTTAAAACCCTAACATACCCTGTTCATGCCATTTTGTTTTATTTTGTTAATATTATTGCAAGGAATCTATTCTGTTTGTTGCCAGCGAATACTCCAATTATCCCTCCAGGATAATTGGGAATGTTGGAGTAGAGTGGCATTCATAGCCATGTGATATACCGGTCTATGCATATGTAATTACGAAGAAAAAGTTTGTTAAAGAAAATACTTCAAATAGTGGTGTGTCGTACATTTGTCTATCCATGTGTAGCATTTTTATTCTCATCTTTGGCACAGCGCATTCTCTTTAATTTGTTTCTCTTTGACAACATGAAAATACAAACTTTCACTCCGAACAGCTTTAATCTCTATTATATTGGTTAAGAAATGTTGACAATAGTGTGGTGTAAAATTTGGATAGCATTTGGAAAATAATTTCAGCACAAACATCACCACAATCACTTTTCGATTGTCGAGAAAATGAGTAATAGTGCTCGTCGTCTGGATTTGGCTGTATCCAAATACAAATACTTGCCGAATAATGTCATGAGTGTGCCACCTCCTCCGACTAATGTGGGGCCCTCAGCGAATGTTCAGTATACAGTTGACATTCAAGATACACACTAGGCGTCGCGCGTGTTACACATGTAATGTGAAGGAACGCGCGTGTTTTCTATTTTGTTTTTATTTCAAATTGTGAAACTAGCAATGTTAATATTTAATCATCATAATTTTCCTATACCATTTATGGTAGCGATTGAGTAAACGACTCGACTCGGTTGTGTTGTGATTGTGGAAATCCTTGTTTGTTGATGTAAAAGGAAATTATTAGGCAAAAACCACAACAGTGTGTTGCAATATGAACAGTAATATCTACAAAGTCGGAATGTCTACTACCAAAGTGTATTATTTTCGAAATTGCATTATTCCAAGTTGCTGATTTAATGTGTTCGAATTGTTTATTATGTTCTGTTTAAAACAAAAAATAACATTTCTAATGCTGTATACGGAAATAATTCTCTACCCAATTGGCAGATAAGGACAACAGTGTTGCTGTATATAGTCATACTTGTGTACACATGTATAGAGATGGTATTTACCGGGTAAATACCCAAGGGGTGGGTAAATACCCATTTGCGGGTATTTATTTGGGTATTTACTATATTGAGTCGGTAGTACAACATCTTACACCCTATTTCCGGGTTTCTGTTATCAAATCGATTTGGTTGGATAGTTTTACGATACTTTAAAGACGTGGGTAAATACCCGAGTTTTTACCCAAAAATTGGGTATAAACTCATTAACTGCCGAACCAATTGACATAGGCAGCCAAAATTTTGCACACATGTTTCTAATGTCAAAGCAAATATAGAAATCCAACATGGGGTCCCTGGGTCCAAGTTTTGATATAGCTCCCATATAACCGTATCTCCCGATTTAAGGTATTTTTTGTCTATTAGACACATTTTACAATCAAATTGGCTTTAGAGATGGTATTTACCGGGTAAATACCCAAGGGGTGGGTAAATACCCATTTGCGGGTATTTATTTGGGTATTTACTATATTGAGTCGGTAGTACAACATCTTACACCCTATTTCCGGGTTTCTGTTATCAAATCGATTTGGTTGGATAGTTTTACGATACTTTAAAGACGTGGGTAAATACCCGAGTTTTTACCCAAAAATTGGGTATAAACTCATTAACTGCCGAACCAATTGACATAGGCAGCCAAAATTTTGCACACATGTTTCTAATGTCAAAGCAAATATAGAAATCCAACATGGGGTCCCTGGGTCCAAGTTTTGATATAGCTCCCATATAACCGTATCTCCCGATTTAAGGTATTTTTTGTCTATTAGACACATTTTACAATCAAATTGGCTTTAATTTGGCACATAGTGTTCTTTTTGGGTACCAAACGTCCATACATGTTTCTAATGTCAAAGCAAATATAGAAATCCAACATGGGGTCCCTGGGTCCAAGTTTTGATATAGCCCCCATATAACCGTATCTCCCGATTTAAGGATTTCTATATTTGCTTTGACATTAGAAACATGTATGCAAAATTTTGGCCGTCTATGTCAAGTGGTTCGGCAGTTAATGAGTTTATACCCAATTTTTGGGTAAATACTCAAAATAGGGGTACCTTTGTATGGGGGCTACCAGTAAACGTGGACCTATATACATACAATTTTGCATAGACATTTAGTACCCAAAAAGAACACTCTGTGCCAAATTACAGCCAATTTGATTGTAAAATGTGTCTAATAGACAAAAATACCTTAAATCGGGAGATACGGTTATATGGGGGCTATATCAAAACTTGGACCCAGTGACCCCATGTTGGATTTCTATATTTGCTTTGACATTAGAAACATGTATGCAAAATTTTGGCTGCCTATGTCAAGTGGTTCGGCAGTTAATGAGTTTATACCCAATTTTTGGGTAAAAACTCGGGTATTTACCCAAGTATTTACCCACGTCTTTAAAGTATCGTAAAACTATACAACCAAATCAATTTGATAACAGAAACCCAAATAAATACCCACAAATGGGTATTTACCCAATTTACCGGGTATTTACCCTTTGGGTATTTACCCACTGCCCATCTCTACACATGTACATAGACACACAGAGTGCTTGCGTTTGTTTGATTTTGTGCACATATATCTGAAATGGAAGTGCACTGATTAGTACATATATATAGATATTACAGTTACAGAGAATACCAAGTGAATAGACGAAAAGTTATGCAGGTGCAAAAAAGGGTTTATTCTCTTAGAGATAGTTATCAGCTTTATATTTGTACCTATAGAATTAGTCACATTAACTCGATGTAATCAATCACGGACATAACTAATAAACAAGAACCTTTGCTTGTGTGCATAAATATGTATATACATATAGGCAATTTTAACGAGCTTCAACTGTATTACAAGAATACCATTGACAATTGTTGTGGTTCGACATGCAACAACTTGTTGCGTTTTATAATAACTTTCGAGAGCATTTTGCTGTGCTTTAATAAGGGTCTTATAATCTGTTTCATTGTTTGCTATGAACTATGTCGTATGGCAACTGACAAGGAAACAATACCAAAGAAATTGATCATGATGATGCGGTTAGAGTTGGGGAAAGTTTACGAAGTGTCTGCCGCTTGAAGATGCACATACAGTTGGACAATTAAATGTTTGCATGCCAAACAAGGAAACCATACCAAATAATACATTCAGAATTGGACCGAAAATATTTAATTATTGACCCATAGTTCGCTTATAAGGACTTTGTTTGCTAAGTCACTGTGCATTGAAAGAAGAAGATGGCACAGTTTTATGTCTGTATTCCTGGCGGACATTGGCATAATCTTAACACTTAAATCCAACGCCACCATAAGCTTTGATTATTTACGTTGCAATTAAATTATTCGGATGCTACGTCATCTACAACTAAAATGATTTAAACACTCGTACAATTGCACTACAAGTTGCCTACAAACCGCAAAAACGAAAGGTATTTCGCAATGATGATTGCAGTATTTGAAGCGTAACATGTGTAGCATAATGTTTAAATAGATCAGAGAAGCGCGGAGGGATTTTCATCGCTTGATGAGCGCAATGCATTGTAACATGAGAATATTTGTTAATGCAATGATACAGTGTATACTTTAATGATGTAAGTGGATATACGACACTTGCATTCAAGACAAAAAAAAAAATAATAAATAACATAAGCAACCTCTAAACTCATTAGACGTAGACAATATACGTGCTCTTTGAATATTGGCATGCAATTAATAAAGTCGAAATCGCATATAACGACGGTCAAGGGACTTACGAAATTGGTCGACCATAACCGTTATAAGCGAGACAATGCTATATATAAACAAAATACAATTTCTGCTAACGTAAGCACTCCACCAAAATCCGGACAAATGCCCCATTAGCACCATTGCAGAAAAACATCAGATATTAGCACGTTATTTTGGCATTGACAGTGCTAAGAAAGCATTGACCGTTCCTGACACCCTATATGCCTGTGTATCAATATCGTCATCTCCAATTGTACGAAGTCATTCACAGTTTCTCAGATAATCTGAGTTGGTGGATGCCCCCTAGTTTCGAGACTCGCCTAGGGTATCACCATGTTGACATCTTACCGTTATTGCAGTATTGTATTGGACGAAGCTGATTTGTTTATTTATGAAAAAAAGATAATTTTCTTAAAGGATTGTTGATAATATGTTAATTAGTGTATTCCTCAATCACAAACAGAATGTTAGTTCAGTCCAGTTCCTATAAAAACTAAACTGATTTGACATCACTGCTGGTCGTACAGATCACTTGATTGTAATGTTATGCATAGGATAGGGCGTTTATAAAATTTAGTGAATAATGGAAGATCAAAGCTGAAAAACGTACAACTATATTGTAGTCGTGATGAACTCATATATCATATTCAGCATTAAAATTATCTAAAGTATTAAAGTCATATATGCGATGAACTTTCTGTCTCCGGATGACATATTTAGTGGTGTGCGTCGCAAGAGTCTCTGTAATGGTTCCCTTCTGAATCTCACTACCAAACACAATGAAGGGAGCAATGGCTCGAACTCTACAAAAAACAAAAAAGAACGACGGCGAGGAAGTTTTAATGAGCCAATACCAGTTATTGAGAGTACGAAGGAGCATAGCGGCCGGAGGGCTTCTCTGGTTTCAAGGTAAATTTAAGAAGATTGAGCTGACAAAATTTAATGTTAACTTAACGAATTATTTGTGGGTTATGGGGTTCTTACTACTAAGTATGGGAAGTCAGTTGTAACAGTATTGAGCGACACAAGTCGACTCTACTATAAAGTAATGTTATGTGTCAATGACAGATAAGAAGATTGGGCATATGATATTAAAAAGACAAAACTGAAGAAAGGAAGAGAGTGAGTTAGATGTTTGTATTAAGTATTGGATATGCTGCAGCTATACGAATTCATGGATTTCGTTCTCTTTTCCACAGATGGTTCAAGCATATATCTGACGCCGCGGAACAGTATAAGCCACGTTCAAAGAATGCTAACCATGAACCTGTTGATGACCCCGCCATTGCTACATTACCGCATTCCAATACCCGTGAATCCCTTGAACTTACGCCCGAACGACCGCCACCGCTTTCGGCAACAGCAACTGTTGTAACTACTCCTTTGGCGCCGATGATGCCAGTTCCGGGATCTGGTAGTGACCGAGTGACAATTGCCGGCCAGCATAACGATGTCCAGTTGCGAAATGGGCGACGCGAAAGTACTCCGGGAGGAACAAGCACAACGGCGAGCGACTCATATCCCCCCTATTATAATATAAAGCAGAGGTTGAGTCACAATGAACTGTCCACCAATAATAACGCGGTCAATCGTACAATGTCGACCCGTAGCTGCGGCGATGCCAATCATAATTACAGCAATACTGCGGATATGCCGGGAGCTAATGGTGTCACATTGCGCCACACACAATCAGCAAGGCAGGCCAACGGTGCGCCAGATGACAGTGCTGTGTTACCTTCGGGCAATAAGAGAGACAGTGCCAGTATTGTTTATTCCAACAATTCCAATAACACCCGTACACTAATGCAATCATCACCGCCCCTGGTGGAGCCTACTGCAATACAAATCAGTATAAGTCCAGCTCATACAGCGGAGCCTGTCCTAACATCGGCCGAAAAGCTCAGACGTTTGGATGCTAGTATACGAGATGGTTTGCTAGAAAAACAGAAAATAATATGCGACATGTTCCGCATACCTGTCGAACATTTCCATGAGATTGTGGACATCGCCGCCATGCCAGAAGCGCCAAAGGACAGCACCGACATTGCATTGGCCGCTTACGCTCAAGTACAATCACTGACGGAGGTGTTGAATGAGTACATGAAGGTGACACCCGAGCAAGAAGTATCCGCAGTATCGACTGCGGTCTGTGATAAATGTCACGAAAGACAACAGCCAAATCGACCACGACATCCATGCTCGAATAAAACGGTTCCCAGTTCGGATGTGCCCCCGCCATTGCCACCACCCAACAAACAAATGGCCCAGGCACAACAGCAAACACCGGCGCCACAGGTTACGAAAATTCAAATGTGTGCCTTGGAAGAGACCAACATACACGAAGATGACGATGGATATTGTGAAATAGATGAGTTGCGTTTGCCGGCCTTACCTCCTTTAACCTCAAAGACAACAACCGGAGTAACGTCACAACCATCAACCACACCTATAGCAAAGAGTACTGGAGCTAAAAAGGGATCGCCTCCGCCTCCGTTACCACCACCAGCTGGTAGCTTTAAGGCCCCACCCCCGCCTCCGCCTCCACCACCATCAAAGTGTGCAGTAGCGACAAAGATGGAAGCAACGGCTTCTGCTCAGTCTTCTACAGTTATTTCTCCAGAGTTAAAGAAACGTCAAAGTACAGTAAGTGCTGACAGCATTCCTGAGGAGTCTGCGGATGATGTGACACTCGCGCTGAAAGATCGACATGAGAACAAAAAAACCGACCGCAATGAAAAGAACCAGCCCCATGTTGGAGATGAAACAAATGCCGACGTCCAAGCAGAAGAACATGCCTCAGTAGAAGACGACGACAGCGCACATGACGTAAACGCGCTCCTAACTAATATCGATGCCAATGCCCCCCTGGCTACGATAGACGATGAAGAAGATAAGGATGACGATTCGGCCATGCATACAGCCGAATGCGAAAGTATATCTGCGTTTGAAAATCTAACAAAACTCTCCGAAAGTAATATAAAGGACGTCGCCACGGAACCAGAGCAACTGCAACCGTCCATGAGCGCTGAACCCCAAAGGCAAAATAGCAATGCTACCCAGGCAGATGACATATCCCTGAATAGTGAGCACATCGAAATAAATGAAGCCTACGAACATGTGATGGCAAGTTTGCTTTTATATTTATTGCGTTTTATATTTATTGACTGTGTATGTTCTTCTCCTCTAGCCCATTATAAACACATCAACTGACAACTCGCCGCCTTCTAGAGTCGATTGCTCCACACAAACCATGACCTTAACACAAGCGATTGCTTTAGCTCCAGGCACCAGCAGCACAAATTCTCCTAAAATCGATACTTCGGCAGCCACCGTCAGCAGTGTCAATGGCCATCCCCAAACATTATGTGGACCAAACCGAATTCAACATGCAAACTCTCTGGAACCAAGTGTACCTTGTTATGCTCTAAGCAGTATAGTTAGTTCTCTTAACGCTCAAATTTCTCTGTTATTGGTAAGTGCTACGGACACGAATTCGATCAGAGCACACCCTAACAATACAGTTATTTTTCTTTTAGCCCAAAATTAATGAGCGTGACATGGAACGTGAACGCCTACGAAAGGAAAATCAACATTTGCGCGAACTACTTAATGCAATGCATGAGCGACAGAGAGTTGAATCAAAACTGGTAAGAATATGTTTATTTTCAACCCTTTATCGCTAATAAGGGCTCAAATGTAAACATCACCTGCAGTTTTTGCTTCTTTATCGGTTAACGACGTTCGAACTGGTTTTGACTGACCACCCACATAAATTTCAATATTTATTTTAGGAAACTCCTATAGATGTAACAACAGGTGCTGATTTGCTCGATATTGAAACGGACATTCCCTCGTCCAGAACACCGACACCCACGCCAACCACAGGCCATGTAAATGTCGAAGAAGATAAACAAGAGAATGTGTCAGAAATAACTCCCACAAATACATGTACCGAGACACAAAACTAGGCATATGCATAGAAGGGAACACCTAACGCCCAAGCGGAACTAATTTTAAATATGAATATGAAAAGAATTATTTTTGATAGATCCACCTGCCAATAGAATTGGCCTAAACCAACGTATGATAGATTTATTAATCCTCTCCATTATCGGAAAACTATAAACTTATACACACAACACATTTGTTATTTTTAGATACTTTCTTTCGCCCCTCTAAGTTGTCCCCTTTATGTTAATATTCTACACATCTTTTTCTCACCGTAATTACGACTAAGCATAGAATATTAAATATAAATTAATACGCATATATATCCTCTACCTACATATATACACACTGTAACACATAAATATATAAATTACATGCAAGCTGTGTAAACATTTAAATTAAAAAACAAAAACAACAACAACAAATATTAACACATTGGTTTTCGAACATAGTTTGAAAAACTTCTAATCCCTCATGTCTTATTATTACAATATACATACACAAAAACCTTTGCTATAGATCTAATCTAAATTTATATGATTGTATGAGTGTATCTTCTTTCATCGGTGGCAACTATTGCCATCAATAATAATAATAAATAAATAAAAAATGATAGGTTTATTCACAAATAAAATTATATGGCAAATCAATGAAGACAGTCCAAAACATCGGTAATGTAAGTATTCAGCAAAAGCCGAAACTAGTAGGAAAATCACGAACAACAACCCAAAGCGACCAACATAGATTAACTCATACTACCTTTATGGGGTCAAATAAAATTAGACTGTTTTTTGTTTTTACTATAAATATAATTGGTTTTTATTACAATTTTTACAGTTCAATTAAATTACATTACAAATTGTAAAATAGACGTCTTAATAAAAAAACATTTTCTAAAGATATGCCGATTACTACAACTATCTTCCGTAGTGTCGTAATTAATATACATACAAATATAAATAATAATGATAATATCATTTGCTTTTCATAAATAAGGAATTATCTGCTAATCGTTATTCTAGAAGGCAAGTTTCTGAATATACATATTTATATATACTTTGGAAGTGATATACTTCACGTGGGAATCTCATCTATTTGCACAATTGTGTTCCCACAATGGGCAATATCAAATATTATACTTTAGAAGTGTATGCTTAAGGCAGGATTTTCAGTTTGGAACAGGCACACGCGTAAGTCTTCAGTACAGGACATCTATAATGGGGTTCCGTTCGTTATAGTTCTTTGGTTTGTTCGATCGATTTCTATTTGTATTTCATTGATACCTTTCCACGTGCCCGACATCGTTGACAACGAGAAGAAATTTACAATATGTACGAAAGGGCGATAGCTTAATATGACTGTTGGAAATATTTCGCAAATGCACTGAACCAACAAATGCATTCTTAAATGTACGGTAATACCGAATGGATTCGAACATGGTTTTAAATAATATTAGTTGTCTGTACTGAATATTTCCCGTATATGATACACACTATTTATGGCTAAGCTATGTAGAATATATAAAATCGATACATAAGCATTAATATGCCTACGATTGCTTGACATAATACAAGTAAAGTAAAACGATGCGGAATACTGGAGTCTAATCAAAAATAAATTTAGCTGTTGACCCATTGGATCAACGTTTCGTTTATTCCGATTAATGCTATTTTGCTAAAACACATTCTTGGTTCAGTGCAAGTGTGGTATTTACATTTTCGTCGAATGAAATTATTCGAAATAACACACGCACGGACAAGACTTAAAATTAATAATATCACAAATATTTATACACACAGGATGACTTGGGAGAGTTGCATGAGAAAGTTGCCAGACGAGTACAGTTGCCATTTACACTAGTTTTAGTTAATAGCTGCGCGGTTCTTTTCCACTGCGAGGGCAAGGTAAACTTACAACTAATATGTGGCGAAACGATAAATTACTTTTTTGCACAACAGTCTTTTTTGGTTTCAGGATTCAATCAATCCCCCTTGGTTTTATGCTATGGGAAATACAGGCAATTTAAATGTCCACCATTTGCGTTTCCGCATGACATTGAGGGGAACTTGCTACCGGCTTCGGGCAATTTCCTGCATTGTTGTCGCAAAGTAAAGAAGTCTGTAAATTCGGAGAGCCACTTTCATTAATGTTATCGCTGGAAGTTTTCAAGCATCCTTTGCTGATAGGCGAGCCATTGTTGTTGAGCGGCGTAATGTTAGCTTCTATAGTATACAATGAAATGCCCAATGTCGGTGAAGCGACTAAATCGTCGCTGTCTTCATGGGCAATCACCTTTGTCTCTGCATTGTAACCATTATCTTCACCGTCTTCCGCTTTAGCAGGGGACATATTTGGATGTGGCTTCATTGTCGAAACAGTAGCTGTAGGAGTAGACGCGTGGGCCGATATTAAAGAAACAGAAAAATCATCCAAACTGCGCTTATTGGCTGCATCAGAACCTGTACCTGAGTCCTTGCTGGACAAGTGATCCTGTTGGGGGTCTGTGTCATGTGACGTATTTAAGCCTAAGTATTCCAAAGTTAGATCTTCGTCATCATCTCTAAGACTTTTTTGAACGTTGCGACTATCCCGAATGTTATGTTGCATAAGCAGTTGATTGTAATTGGGAGTGGCGCTGACGATCAAACAACTTCGTTGCTCGGCCGTTGCTGCATTGACATCGTCGTCGGCATCGGCGAGATAACGACCAGAGTTCAACTCTAAAGTGGCCAAACTTCTTGGCCGCTGGTGACATGGGTCTCTATTCGATCTAATGTATGTTCGATTGAGTGTTGTCATTTGCGTTTGGTCCAGAATCGAGTCTTGGGCAGCAGCAACCCGGGACCCACTGCCGGGACCATTATGTTGCCCAGAATGCCTACACAGTTTCCTCTTTTGGTAAAATAATACGATCCAAACTACGAGGGAGCCAACCACTATACAAGTCAGCGTCACCAATACCACCCCGACGATAATAACACGTTGACTAAAGTATTCCTTGACCACTATTAGGTCCATTTGCATTGTGTATGTTTTTGAGTTGTCCGTAATTTCACAGCGGTAATGTCCGGAGTCAGCTGACTGTGTATTAACGATGATCAAAAGCTCCTTTTCAGTTGTAAAATAATACCGCTCTGAGTCGAATGTAGGTGTTATATGGAAGGGCTTATTGTCCTTGTACCATTCACGGCGAGGTTGATTTAGTTCGAAGGCGAATTCGCTAAGGCACTCAAGGACGCTAGACTTACCTACAGCTATTTCCTTAATTACTACAGGTATATGAGGTTGCGGTTTGTCTAAAAAATATAACAAAACATTGGTTAACGATCACAATATATTTATCTAAATATGTTGTCCGTTGGTAGATCCCATCTCGTTTATGTCTGATCTATATTATATATTTCCATTAAAGACTCACCATTTACTATCAAGGTTGCATTTACTTTGATTTCGCCTGCTGGACTTTCTGCAGTGCAAGTGTAAATTCCACTATCGATGGGCTTCGCATTCGTAATAACAAATGCATTTTCCTCCCTCAATACTTGTAAACGGCGCTCTGTTGCGGCTGGGAAATCACTTGCTCCAAATTTTTGCAATGCAATTACAGGCGTGGGGTCACCAGTTGCAGAACAAACCAATCTGGCAGTGTCACCGGAATCAATTGTTAGATTAGATGGAATTTGCAGAAAAGAAGGATGAACTGCAAAGAAGGATATGTAAAGTAATGTCCATTATTGACTCAGAGTCGGGGTGAGTTACATACTTCCAATAGAAATTTTAAATTTCTGTGAATACGTCGTTCCAAACGCATTCGATACGACACACTGGTACTTCCCAGCCAGTTCATAGCTGACATTAAACAAACGCAAGTAGCCAATAATTGTGGTGTGGTTGTTAGACGGGTCATTGTAAATCTGCGTGTCCGTTGTTGCGTACGATGAACCACTTTGCGAAGAACTGACGAAGGTTGAGCTACGGTCTTTTTCCTTTATATTGCGATTATCGTGCCGCCATTTAATTTTCAATTCATCTGTCGCCGAAATAGATGCTGCTCTTGGAGAGGTAGCTCGACATTCCATTGTAATATTAGCTCCTTTAACGGCTAACTGATTGGAAGGCTCGTGGGACAATTTTGGTTTCGGAGTTTCGTCTAGGTTCAAATATTAGTTATTGACATGTTTCAATTGCATAATTTGGCATTTCTTACCACATATTAGTTCGTTCTGTTGCAGCGATAGTAATTCCCGATCAAGTAGATGTTCGGGGTAGCCACACACCGCTTGAGAAGGATGTACCGGCGACTGTTGGCCGGTTGATAGTAAATGTTTCGTAAGCCAACGTTTAAATCCCAAAATTTCACAATCACAAATAAAATTTAGCGATTTGAAAGTGAGCTTCTGCAGATGACTCAAGTGATCGAAAGCTGACGTTTGTATTGAAGCTAAGGCATTTCCTCCCAGATTCAGGGACTCTAAACTTGAAAGGCCACTCAATGACTTGCTATTGATTTGCTTCAAATTATTGCCGTACAAATCCAATTTCTTCAGTTTACGCAATGACTTGAATGGCGGCCCTGCCCCAGGGTCCTCAATTATCCACGATAATCTGTTTCGGCGCAAATTCAAGTCTTCTAAATTTTTAACACAGTCGAAAGTATTCTCCATTAAATAATGTATCTTGTTATGGGCCAAGTTTAGATATTTCAGGCGCTGCAGGCAATCCAAGTGTTGTGGCTTGAAATCACTTATATTGTTATGGGAGAGATCTAGACTGGTTAGCGACTGAGTGAACTCCCAGGTGTCCACTTCAATACGAGATATTGAATTATTTGACAGACTTAAATAACGCAACTTCGTCAAATTGAACAAGCCTTGGCGGCTTAGAGAGCTAATGCCATTGTGATCCAGTTCTATAGTTTCGATTGATTGCATGACGTGGAACACACCATCCTGGAGTATACGAATATTATTCGACTTCAGGAATAGCTTCTGCAACGAGGTCAAGCCTCGAAAAGTGGACCAATTAATTTCCAGCTGGTTATAATTCAAGGACCTACAATAAGATGGATTATAGTCGTGCATTGGGCCAATGAAGACGAACCCCCACTCAATCGGTACTTACAGTTTACGCAATTTACCCATGTTCTTAAATACGCCTCCGGGCAGCGTAGTCAAGTGGTTGTTATTCAATTCAATATCCTGCAGATATGATAGATTTTCAAATGCATTTTCCGCAATGCCCGAAATTTCATTTCCATTTAGTATTCTGCAAAAGAGATTCACATGCATATTAATCATAAAACCACTCCCACAAATATTGATCGAGAAATAATTTACAAGTGGACCAGACGGTTTGTGTTCGGAAAATAATCCGATTCAATTGCATGCAGGTAGTTTTTCGATAAATCCAATGACTTCAATTTCGGCAAAGCAGCAAGTGCCTCAGAAGAAATCCTTTGTATACGGTTGTGCGCCAGACTTAGCTGCTTCAGTGACGTGAGGCCAACAAACACTGGTATTTTCTCCAGTTGGTTCCGCTTTAAAACTCTTAAAGGATAAACACAAATTACGCCGATGAATAATATGACAAGTTAAGCTACTTACAGTTTATTAAGATCCGGAAGATTGTGTATTTGCAATACCGTCGTGTCATTAAGTTTATTCCCAAGAAGGTCACTGCAAAAAAGAAGAATTTAGTTCCCCAGTAATTACCACTCAAAAAATATTCTTACATGACTTGTACATAGTTTGGAAATGGCGGGACATGGTCTAAAAGTTTTTTTCCACAGTCAAAGTAGTCATTAAGGCATTTACATTCTTTTGGACAATCTATATTGTTGTTATCCAGAGACGACTGGTGAGCATTCGGTGCATTTGAGACAACCGCTGCCAGAGCCTTCTCATATTGTAGGCCATCATCGGACACGTAGCCTGCAGTTTCCAATAGGGTAGTAGTAGCAGCACGCTTTAGGGTCAAATTTTCAGACTTATTCTCGTTTTCATCGTCATTTTCATTTGCCTTTCTTTCGTCATTACTATGATGAAGATCGGCAGCGCCAAAGAGGTCATTGGACAATACAGACGCAGGATCCCCTATGTGACCCGTTTTCGACATATTATCCAACTTTAGAAGAGCAAACAGATGTTGTTGTTGCATTTGACGCTGCTGTGTCGACGTAAAAGTCGCAGACGGCGATGACAGAACAGGACTTGGACCGGCACTCAATATCGACGAAAGAGAAATACTGCTGCCTCCAACAGTAGCTGCCTCCGTAGGTATAATATTTGTTGGAAAACAAATCATGGTCATAACCAATGCCAGCACGAGTAGAGGAATATTTTGGCAATATAACATAGATCGATTTAACATCGTCGTTGGTAGTGTGCCAGCCTTTTTATACCATAAAAATCTATCATCTAAGGTCCAAATAATCGGTCGATATGTGATATATGTGTTTATGGAAGTGAGTAAATGTTTTTTTCTTCGCCGTTTGCAGTGTTTGTAAGACTGGAAAAGCTGCTGCTGTCGCTGTTTGTACTTCCGTTGCATTTGCAATTCATCATTACTGCATTGTGACATTATGCGTCCTAGTATAATTTTCTTCGCGCACCTGCCGTTGTCTTTCAACTTAAGTTTTGTTTCACTTTTCCGCTCTAAAGTATAACTCAATCATTGTCCGGAACAATTTTGTCTGTGGTTAATACGAGACGGGGCATCACTGTGCTAATTTCCCTTAAGCATTTACTTGTGACACCTGGTTTCGTACAATTGTTAAGACCGTTGTAAACTTTGTCATATTCACCTAAAAGATAAACATGCTTAAACGTTTATTTCAATCAGGAATGAAATGAGTTTGTACATTAAAGATGTCAATGTGTTTATTTTATATAAAGCCCACAGATCAGATGATGGACCTTAAAGATATGAAATGCATGCATATGTGTTTACACCCAAATATTAATTGTTGGAAAGGCTTCTCAAAGGCCATACACACACATCGTCGCTCGAATTGTGTGTGAATTTCACGTCTGCTTTGAATTCAAACTAAAGTTATTCTTAATAATGCAGTCGATTTAGTAGCACGCTTTCTATTTCGCCCAGAAGCCTCTTTTTAGCTTTGACCATGACCACAGCTTTGTGAGACAGTTTGCTCATTTACAATAACTATGCTCGATATTAGTTGTGATTCTTATTTTCTTTATGAACGTTTGTTCTTTAAACTTACCATTAAGGTAATTATTTGGACTGAATGCCAGCATGTCAGCGATAAAAACAAAAATACTAAAATAATTTGTATCAACAGTGTTGCCCAAAATAAATGAAACTACTGCGATATCATCCACACAAAAACTCGGAAGTACCGAACAATGTTACTTTACATTGCATGTTTGGATTAAAAGCCAAAATTGATATAAGTAAAATTATCTGCATATTTGCTTTGTAGGAATGAACCAATATTGATTTAAGGGGCGCCCTTCCCTTCAAAACACTCTATGCCCGATATGGACGAAAACAGAGACAATTTGCAACCTAGCAAATACACTTAGATTATCTCTCGACATAATATTCCAGAATCACAAAACAACAATTTATGGCATATTCCAAAATTATTTGTCATCAAATGCCCTTGTTCGATTGAGACAAGCGTAAACACAAAATACATAAGATCGGAAAAAATTCGCACACGCTCACAGTATAAAGGTGTGAAAACTACATACATATAAAATGAAATCAAGATTAATGGTCAACGAGCTTGAATATACGAACTGCGAACAACAGAACACTGGAGCTGGTTTTTGGGCATACCTAACCTATTCCCTTTGAGCCCTAAACCGTACTTAACACCAACAAAAGCGCTACAACTGCCGACAATAAAACGTAACAAAACAACAATCATGCTTCACACATCGTTTTAGGATTATTTTGAGTATTGAAGTTGTCCCAAGCAAAAACAAATGCATACACACTACCTGGAAAAATCCCAATTAGACAAGAATTTCAAAACCAGAAAACACATGCACTAATGCTATGATGTGGACATTTTTTGCTTGCAAGTAATACAGATTATTTTTGATATGAACGATAAATATGGTTGTAGAACATTATGCCCTTGTATATCCATCAATTGTTTGTTCTTTTCGTTCATTTTAATGAATTCATACGAATCCGATAGGTCTTCATCATTTACAATTTATACGGAATTTATTTATAAGGTAGAAAAGGACGATGAAAACATATATATTCATATATGTTGAAAAGTATAAGACTATAACACGCTTCTAAGATTCCAAACGAATCGTGGGTTAATCTAAGATATAGGTATATCATGTTGTTTTACTATGACTCCAATTATTAATAAATGTTAGTGGCATAAATGTTTAAATATGTTTATTTGTTTTCAAATCATATCGAACCGATTTACTTACGACATATCCCAAAACCGAAAACTGTGCTTTGACAAATTTTCCCTATAGGTAACAAGGAGACTCGCTACGTCATATTAGTTCAAGAGCAATGGTTCAAAAGCATCGCTTCCGCGCGATATAAAACAACATTCGGCAGACATTTAGTAGGTGTGTATCCATTGTATGCATAGTGGTTACATCTCCAGCAAAAAAAATTACTTACTGTAGAACACATATAGAGGCGGATGTCGGATGTATGCTGAACAAATAAAAGAGGACTCACCTCATTCTTCTCAATGCTGACTCGGGGGCTCGTTTGAAATTTGATTGTTGTTTATGTGACGAGTCGGTATGTCTGCCTTAGAATGTTTACCTTTATTGGCGCGTACATTTCCTCCTCGCTGTGGTCACGCACCATGGACACAATACTCTATATACACAATCGACGCAGTATTTACATTTGATTTGAGATTTTCACGAAACAATATCAAAACTAACACACTCCACAGAAGCACACATACACACACATCTTCTCATAATTTCATTCTCTATTCTGTTTGATGGTAATGTGTGGGTTCCGCAATTTATTACGTTGATTATACCACAGAAAACAATCAAGAATTTATTCAGATCTTGCCGTCTTTCACAAGGCACTATCGAAAATTAAGTATTACAACTTTTTCGTGTTTTTTTTTACTATTTTGCAATATTTTATTATTTTTCGGTGGAAAGGAATAAAAATATCAAAAGTACCACACAACGTCGTCGACGTCCCACTAGATCTGTCAAAACGTAGATGACAACACTAACCGTCTCTTTCTAACAGTTTCGAAGAAAGGAAGAGTGTCAGAAGGTGATAAAATTCAGAACAAAAACAAAATATGCCAAAGGGTAATAGGGATAAATTAATCGACAAAACATCGTACTGCAAGAATCTACGATAACAAATGTTCCTTTATGTTATCGAAGAAAATAGTAACATCTAGTAGATTCTTGCAGTACGGGAACAAATCAATAATTGGAAATAAAGGGCTAAGCGTGGTTTTATATTTGTCGGGATCGGGATCGGTGTTGAGAGTTTCTCTCTCTCTCAGTGGTAAATTTTGAATTGTGTTGGAAAACATTGCCACAGGTAGGAACAAAAAAGTACAAAAAGGTACCTAAAATTATACTTCAAATGGTAATAAATCATTATTATCGAGAAATATTGGTCAATATTTGTACCAGTTATTTACATAAATAATATATGTTATAATTGAAGCGTAAATGTGTTCACGAATAATAAAAAATCTAATTTTTGTTTTGGTACGTTTATGTCAATTCGTACCTTTTGTGAACAAAAAGTACGCTTGTTACAAAATTAAAAATAACGCAACTCTAATTACTCTCTCAAGAGAGAGAAACTCTCAACACCGATCCCGACAAATATAAAACCACGCTAAGCAGAATGCTCGCGTTGAGCCTTCCGTCGCGTTATATGTTATCGAAAATACAACAACCACAAGGAAACGATAACACAAACGCTTATCGTTTCCTTGCGGTTGTTGTATTTTCGATAACATATAACGCGAAGGATGGCTCAACGCGAGCATTCTGCTTATCCCTTAACGGTGATGTATATATATATATACTTGTTTTTCTCAATCTTTTGGATTTGTCTGAAGGATTTTATCGATATATCATAACCTAGGCCCCGTTGGTCTGACCAAAAAGTTGACTTTTCGGTTTTTGACTGTAACTAAAAATAAAAAGTTGACTTTCGATCTTTCGATTTTGTCCAACCTGCTCAAAATCGATTTTCCATTTAATTTGTAATGAATTACATTCCAAATGCACATTTACATGCAATAGAAAAATCAGGATTTAGGCTGTTGAGTCATTTACCATACAAATATAAATCACAATTCCAGCTAAAACACAAAACACTTATGCTATACCGATTCTGTCTTTGTGCCATAAAAAAGTTGCAACTGTTCTCATTAAATATTAAATTAAAGTCGCTCGATGCATATAGATTAATTAATTAATTTAATTATAATATTAAGGCAATTTTATATCATGTAATTTCCCTACTTTTAGTATATGAAGTTACACAATATATGCACCGAGCGGCTGAAATGATTTTGTCACTTTCAGATGATTTTCATTTAATGGTCTGTTCCCGTATTGCAAAGATCTACCCGATATTACTATTTTCTACGATATCATAAGGGAAAATTCGTTATCGTAGTAAAAAATAATTTAAAAATAATAAAAATATATTCCATATATTCCAATTGGAAAAAATTTAAAGTCCGCCAATAAAAATTTTCCTGTGGAAAAGGGGACTATATCGGCCATTTTGTGTTCTCCTCACATTCGTTAGCTGGTGGAAGCTTTTCCAATTTTTCTTCAGTCGGTGAATGAACAGCCTAATCGCTTCATTTGTTTTGATTTTGATATAATACACTAATACTAATCTTTGTTTGTTTTGATTCTGGTTTTATCAGTTACGTTTTAAAGCTATTTCGTCCAATTTCGTAACGCCGTCAAAACTTTAAGAAGCGGCATTGCAATTAAAACCAACGGTACGCTCCAATTGGAATTAAAAATAAATAAAGTCAGCCAATTCATTTGCGCGTGGTTTGGAAAAATAAAAATATAAAAAATATAATAGTGTTATTAATAGATGAATACTGAAATACGAAATAATAATGTTAATATTTAACATCGTTTTTGCCATAGAAAAGTGAAATGCAGTGAATATTCAAGACTAAGAAACGCCAGAAATGACGAGCAACATCCGAAGGGCAATGCATCCCCGAAATATATTCAACACACCTCCAGACTTCACCGAACTGGCAATTAAGTATCCTGATTTTCGACGCGTCTGCAAGTTGGTAAGTTCAAAAAAATTTAAACGGTTTCTACTCAAAACAAGACGTTTGACTATCCAAGGAATTGTGCGGAAAAGTGCACATCGATTACAAAAATGAGCAGGCATTAAGAGCACTCACAAAAACTCTGCTGTTAGAGTACTTCAAACTAGATGTTGAATTTGCACCGGGAAGCCTTATACCGACACTTCCACTAAGACTGAACTATATTCTATGGCTGGAGGATCTATTAACTGACCGAAGTTGTAATTCCACCGTTAAAGGAATAGACATAGGTAGGATAATAAGTCTTCTTGAACATTTTGTTGAAGTCGTCCGATGATCAATGAATCAATCATATTTGTACACTCCCAACTCCCCCAATACAGGCTGCGGCTCATCTTGCATCTATTCGCTATTGGCCGCAAAGAAGAACGGTTGGCCGATGGTTGCTCTCGAAACGAACAAATCCAACTTGGAGTATGCAGCAAGTAATATTGAGCGTAATAATCTGACCGAGATGGTTTCCCTATTTGCTCAGAAACAAAGTAACCAAATCTTTGAGGAATTTTTCCAAACAACACATGATAAATACGGAGAATCCATGGATAGTCCATATGATTTTTGCCTATGCAATCCTCCTTTTTTCGATTCGCAACAAACGGAGACCTGCAATACCCGCAATCCCAAAAAGAGACCTCCGCCTCACAATTGCCCGACAGGTTACAAGGAAGAGCTTTCTTGTTTGGGGGGTGAAGTAAAGTTTGTTGAAAAAATTATCGATGAAAGCATTAGGTACAAAACCAATATCAGGTATGCAATTTCAGGTAATAAACTTTTTTGAATAGTTCCCTAAATTTAAAAATATGCATTTAGGATTTTTACTTCAATGTTGGGCCTTAAATCGAGTCTAAATCAGATAACAGGTTCCTTATCATCGCGGAACATGTCAAATTGGTGTACCACAAAATTTCACCAAGGCAATACAACGAGATGGGGAATAGCCTGGACATTTTGCACAGACATTGATCTAAAGTAGATATAAGTATGTGCTAATATTCCGCATTACTAATTAATATAATCGTTCCACAATCTAACTGAGGCTTTTAATGAAGTAGTATTTTTCTAAAAAAATCAATTATTGTTCTCAATAAAAATTAAACATTTATTTATTCATTTATGCAATACAAGGACTTTTTAATGTTACATAAAATACAAAAGTAATAACAAAAGAGATGAGATTAAACCAGTAGTAAAAAGAAGAATAATAAATATCAAAACCACCATTCGTTACTGTAAACCAAAATATAATGAAGCTTTCTTTTAAACACATTAATACAATGGGAGAATATCCTTATATCATATGGCAATAAATTCTAACATCGTGCTACCCTAACTACAAATGATCTTGCATAAATGCATTTATAAATTCTTGGTATCACCACCTGAAGGTTTCTCGAAGAATGTGAGAAAGAAAACGTGCTGGTTAATGGCAGCAACAAAATCAGGCAGTTGAAAGAAACATTTTTGTCAAACGAAATATCGCTGGCTTAACTTGTAAAGGACACAAGTCTACTTTTCTAGAATTTGAGATTTTGATACAGTTATGTATAAATAATATAATATAAATTTAATTATCTCATTTCTTATTGTTGTTTTGAATTGGTGAGTAAACGCGCTAAGTCCAATTCAACACACGTCGCTGGATTAACATCATGTAAAAGCACTAAGTCCACTTTTTATTTTGAGGATTTTGGACACGATTTTCAGCCGAATTGACTGTAATTTGGTATTTAAGTACTGTTTGCACACCTTCCAACAAAAAATTATCAATATTGGTCCACTTTTTAGGGTATCCCCCATATAACGTTATCCCTAATATTCGAAATTTTGGAAGGTTTGTGCATGTTTTTCAAACGAATTGGCTGTAATTTTATATTTGGGGTTCTCATTGGGTAAAAAATCTCCCCACCAAAAATTATCAATATTGGCCCAATTTTCGTAGACGCCCTCATATTACGTTACCCCATTATTCGGTATTTTCGGATTTTTTGTATGTTTTTCAATCGAATTGGTTCTAATTTGATATTCTGGGTTCTCATTGGATGTCGAATCTTCCTACAAAAAAATTATCGATATCTGTCCGCGATTTAGTATAGCCCTATATAACTGTACTGTCAATTTTTGACAATTTGAGGATTTCGGAATGTACAAGGTCCTAGCCAAAATTTCCAAAAGCCTGTGGTTTGATATTTCATTTTCTTTTGGCAGTAATTTACCATGCCATAACACCAATATAAAGGCCCGATCGATTTTAAGTATTTGACTGCACATCTATATAACGCAAATTCCCTTTTAACAAAGTTTTTGCGACAGAGTTTTGATTTTGATATAGTCCTTGCCTTTGCAGTTGCAATGACCCGATGTTTAAATTCAAAACTTTTAACATTGTCCACCGTTTGATTGGCCAACTTTTTTGTTGAACATACGCACGAATTTTTAAACACGTTCTCTAAACTGTCTGGGAATCAAGAACCTTAGTAAATATGTCACGTCGGTGCCTGATTTCAGCTAATAGTCACCCCTATTCTGTATGTCGTCGTCGACACGAAACGACGTCGAAGAGAGTCGTCTTTTGCAAATTGGTATTCCCTATGTCGTTGTCGACATTTATCGATAACTATTGAAACATTTTTGGTATTCCGTAACAATATGTGACGACGACGATGTCGAAGATTTCTTCGTCATAGTTTTTGTTGACGACTGAAGCGTTTGAACATTTTTTTTAGAAATTAAAAAAAAAAAAACATGACCGGACAAGAACAGGATGCATCATTCTAGAATCTATTCAATACTTAATGCAAAATAAAGTGTAAATAAAGAAAAATATATGGGATCTATATATAAATCTGAACCGATTTTGACCAATGTCAATAGGTCTATGTGGGATTAAAATGTCATCCCAATTGCACACAAACACATTTACCACGACATAATGCTCTGTGCCACAGTGCGGTGAAGGATACAAACACATTTTTGCCCAAAAATATGCAACAAAATAAACAACTGACCACATTTTTAGAGATGTGTTTTTTGTTTTTATTGATATTATCGATAAATAGTCGACATCGTCGCATGAGTGTTATGCCATGTTCTGACGGGCATTCGAACAACGTAGTTCGCTCTCAGAATTACGTACATGAATTAACCCGTTCATACAACACTATTCTTAATTCATGTCATCAGAGTTTATTTTTTCAAACTTGTTTTACACCAAAATTGGAACATATTTGCATGAATCACATATTGATTTAAATAGAAAAAATAATTCTCTTTCTCCTGACTATAGTATGAACCCATATCTATTAACTTTTAATTCATGTTTTCAATTTTTTCTGAAAATATTGATGTTTTCATACATTTTTATATTTTCTCAATTCAAATGTCACATATAAAAAATTTGAGATTTTTTTTGGGTGACCCCACATTTCTTTCTTGTTTTGTACGCTAATTAGAACAAAAGGGAAAGAAATGCATATTACATTATGTAGACAACTAAATTTAGATCCTTCTGCATACAATTTACATAGACAATTTTTTACTTTTCATTCATCATTTTCAATTTGACTGAAAAAGTTTGAAAATATGATAAATATTTTCCAGCTGTCAATATTAATTTATTTTCGATAAATACTCTCAATTGTTAGGGATGGGACAAATTTCTTCGTTATTCAGAGAGTGATTCGAATTGAACATCGCATAAAAGTAGGTGTTCGCTCAGAAAATTTTGTATGAGGAACTAAGTAATTACTTCATAATTAAGGATCGAACAACGAATGAGAAAGGGAACGACGCTCGTCTGTACATGGCATTACAGAATACCAAATCAGTGTCGAAGTGATGTCGATGTAGATGCGAAGTGATGTCGAAAGAGAAACGTCGTCGGCAACGACGACGACATACGGAATAAGGTTGAGTGTTTCTGGCATTTTTTTTCTGTTTTTGCAATTTTGGGGTTCTTGAGCGCTTTTTTTAGCAGATTTTGCTGAAATTTGGTACATAGGGTTCTTGTAAGGTACCAAATTTTTCCACTAAAAATTATAAATATATGTCCACTTTTTCTGGGAGCCCCTATATAAAGGTATCCCCAATTTTCAGTATTTTGGGTGTTTTGAGCGTATTTTTCGACTGAATTAGCTGTAATTTAGTACTTTGATTTATTATTGTGTAGAAAATCTCTCTACAGAGAAATTATAAATAAAGGTAAATTTTTTCTTAAAGTTTATATATATTATTTAATTTCCATTCGGTCATTAAAACTTTTTTGTTCCTTAGTTTATCACAAGGTGTATTTAATAAGGTGTATGCATCTGATACAACAACAAATATTTTACAAAAAAAAAAAAAAAACATTGTTGTTATAGAAATTAAATTGTCATTTTGGCAATCAGTTTTTGACAAAAATAAACAAAAACAATTATTCATTTTATTTTGTTCATTTTTGTGGAGAACTATTCTTTGGGAAATAATGAGTGAGTTTTTATATTCTTGGGATTTTAGGTCAGTGAAAAGATAAAATTTAAGACCCGGTCGCGAAAAATTTTGAAAATTTTCACATGTGCTCCATGGGATCTTATTTATGTTGTAAATTACAATATATTGTTTTCGAATAAGTGTCTTAAAACTACCGTCCTTAAAGAAAAGTTGGGGCGGCATAAATCCCCGGTCTAAAACTAATCGAGGAAATTTAGTTGCACGTATGCAACCTGTCCATAGGCGTATAACAAAGTCTTTCAACACAATATACTATTTAAATTGTAAAAATTATGTGTTTAACCTCCTCCGGTGCGTTTATTGCGTTTTTATTATTAAAAAGACTAAATTTAAATACAATTTTTTAAATCAAAATTAAATGTTGAAAGTGAGTTTGACAATTTGCTTTACAAACAATAAAGAAAAAAGTTTAAAACCATATGATTATCACTTACACCTTTTTAATACACCTTGGCCATGGTACAATTATAAAAGGTAACAGCAAGTCCCAGCTGATTTGATTCCAACGTAATACTAGTCTCAATATGAATTTGACAAATTATGTTTTTAAAAATCACCCAACAGGAAAATTGGGAAAGCATACAATTTGTAATTGTTCTTTATTAAATGTGCTCCCGTATTCAACTTACTCAATCTGCCTGCTGGGAAAGTTTGAGGAAGCAAATCTTTCTTCAAGGAACATCTCGCTATTCCCTGCATTTTCATATGTGTTACACATATATATGGCAATGGCTCAATTATAGGAAAGATGTGGAAGCGATAGAAACATAAATTTGATAGATTTTCATTCATGTTTTTCAATTTTTATTTTGAGGATTCGAAAATAGTTCATTTTCAAAATAAAAATAATTTGATGATAATTTGTTTGTTTGTTTACATTCTTCTGTCAAATGAGTTGACACAAATTTCCATGTGGTTGTTGTATTGTTTTTTGTACAAGAACACTTGCTGTTACCTTCTATTATTATACCATGCACCTTGGCCTTAGCTGTATAAATAAAAAAATTAAAGTTTTAAATTATCAAAAATGCGAAATGATACAAGACCGACAATCAATAATACTTCGAATACCACTCCGAAACGTTTGAAATGTTTAATGTTTATCTTTTGATGTTGAGTAAAACCACATATTTTTTAATGAGAACTTCAAAGGTATGTGGTATCAAAATTTTGAAAACATGCTTTTAACGGCCGTAGCAGAAGGCCCACTATGGTACAAAAGTTCAGAATGTTCTGAGACGTGTCCGTAAAGTGTATTTGTACCAGTGGGTGTAAAAACCATTCAAAAAATTAGAGATCTGTAATTTTACGTATTTGAGAAAAAAGCCTCTCCCCTGCTACGAGATCCTGTAAAATACGGGATAGTTTATTTTCAAATCTTTCCAATTTACAGTAGAATATAATATTATTTTACCACAATTACCGGCAAAGACAATCGAAATATGCGATTCCAACTATATGGAACTATTGGGTTTTAATCGAAAATAAGAATCTTGTTAGGCAACACATTAGGATTATATAATTGAACTATACAATATGTTTATGTCGGCATTATACATGAATTTTGATTATGTTGAGGGCAATATATAGGGGCGAATGTCTTCCACATCCAGGAGCTTTTCAGGGGCCACATTTTCACCGCACATGGGGCATTCATTGAGCTCAGACAAAATACTGCAATTAAAGAAAAATTAGAGAAAAGAGTAAGAAAATATATCACATTCGCATTGTATACTTTTCCATTTCCGCTCTAAAGCAGGGGAAATCGCAGGACGGACATGACGTCATGTGATGCTTAGTTATGTGTTGGCCCGTTGCTATACAAATTGGAAGAATTGTTTTACAACTAAAGCAATTCACTTCCATGTTAGGCAAGTTGGCATCACAGACTGGACACTCCATAGTTTCATCGTCTATTTCGTCGCGGAAATTCTTAATTCCCTTTGGAGCTTTACGGACTATCGATTCAATTTTCTTTGCATATCGAGGATCAAGGTTTTTTCTATACTCGGGTCTCATTAACATAGATGCGTACATGAATGCGGACTTTTTCAGACCAGAACGATGGCATTCTATTACAGTTGACGTAATAATGGGAATAACATCTAAATCGAAACAGAGCGTGATGTACGTTTTAGAAAAATGCATTTCCATACTCACGTTCCGGAAACTGTGATATATTGGCTGCAACCTGAACCAAAAGTTTAGCCGCCAAAAGATGATTTCCCAATTTTACATGAATACGCACCAAAGCATAGCGATGTAGCAATATCAGATTATGCCTCATCTCGGCCGTCACAGACAGATTGTTGCGCCTTAACTCCTGATACATGGAGTACAGCAGATCTCGTGCCAATTTGTAATTGCCCGAGAGCTGCTCCTGATTGGCAATAATAATAGCAGTTTTTGCAGCATCTTTGTAGTGTCGCCTGGCCATGTATAATCTGAACAAATATCTTGGATCTTTCGGAGATCCATCGACTTCGCCCAGTAAGAATTCTATCAATTGAGCAGACAATTGTTCGTTGTTTGAGGTTGCAACGCAATCAATTGCCATAGAAAGCGCCTGAGACTCCTCATTGGAAAAGGCAGAGGCTTTGAGGAGGAATCGAAGAGCTTTCGAAAACTCGCGAGCCAGAAAGTAGTACTTTCCAGCTAGCAGTGTGTACTTTTCCCCTTCAAAGTACTGAGCCAGCGCCAAATAATCACCTGACTTGGCATTTTCATACCTCTCCAAGAGCTCACCATGCCTCTTGAGTTTATTGTGTCTTTGGGCAAGGGAAAAGGCCTCTTCCACGCATCCACAGAGTACTAAGAATTGTAAAGCCTGATCTATATCCCCAATTTTTTGATAAAATTTTGCCAATAATTTGGCACTTTCCATAGATCTGGATTCCATTACAATTTCTGAGGCCGAATGTGGGTCGCAAAGATGGTCCAGGTATATGCGCACACATGCCTCTAAATCTCCTGCTATTCTATAACTTCGGATGGCGTCTTCAAACTGTCCATCCGATTCTTTGGCTTTGGCATATAGAGCATGCAATTTCGTCGACTTCACATTTGGCAGAATGTTGGCGATTTTGTTCCACATTTTTAGGGATATGTAATGAGAACATGCCTCATCATAGTATCCGCCTCGTTCATATAATGCGGCTGCTTCAGTGATGTGACCCACTGTGGCCAACAGTTCGGCACAGTCGAACAAAAGCTGCTTGTCGTTTAATTCCACTGCATACTGAATCTGAAAATATTTTCAACATATGTATGTCATTCAATGTATTGCTTCAAAATATTAGGTGTCTGTGTATGTTTAATACGTACTCCTCGACGAAAATCGCCCGCTCTTATCGATGTCCGAGCAATGCCCATTTTGCACAAGCGAACATGATCCTCGTACTCGGGCGAGGCGTTAACTAGCTGTTGGTTGTCTCCAGTATCAAACAAATCTTCCTTGAATGCTTTTTCATAGTTGTACAAAGCATCCGTATAATTTCCACTAAAAGATTTTAATGATAGAAATGATTATCCGAAACAAAGTCGGTTGACTGATCAAAAATATTCGGTCGTACTTAAATTCTAATTGCTGTGCATATTCCCTGGCGATAAACGCCACTTGATCAGGCTCGTATTTATAAGCTAACAATAAAGCTTGTTCCCACTGCAACATGTCCCTGCATATGTCTAATGCATCTTTGGTATATGACCCCTTAAGCAAAAATCCTTTGGCCTCCTCGTATTTTTGCAGCAACATGCAACAAAAGCCACAAAGTAAATTGACGTCCTCCAGGTAGCGAATATCCTCCAACACCGTTACCATTCCAATTTCTCCAGCACGACGGCAGGCTCTTAAGGCTAAGGAACAAGCAAACAACACCACATAAACAAGTGCATATATAAATTCAGTTGCTATTAGCTACCTATGTTTGGTTCCAGGTCCGTCAGTGCTTGCTGGACCATCTCCATCCAGCTTCCTTTCAAATTGATTTTCTCACAAGTGTTGAAGGCTTCGTTGTACTTCCGTAGGCTCAACTGATTCTTAAGGACGCTTGCTTGACTAGATCCCGGAATTACTAAATGGGTTGATAAGGTTTGTGTTGCATATTGTCCACCGTCGATGTACAATATCATTTCGCCATCACACAGCATCAAGGGTATTTGCGAGGGATTTAGTTTCGTTTCACCAGCTTTGAGTGTGTGTTTGCCGTTCACAGAATAGCGAACAAAGACATGAGTATCGACATTCCGCTCGTTGTACGTAATAAAGTGATTCGGGTTTGCCAAATCCCATAAACACAATTCGCATTTCTTTGGAAAATCGGCTATAACGATTGATTCTTCAAGGGCCGGCAGGAAAACATAGCCCTGAGCGTGATCGTCTATGAATATTAACTTGGTACCCTCGGAGTCTGTGAACATTTTAGTAATTCCCATGTTGTGTCGAAATGTTGTACACACCTCCCATTTCTCCAAAGAAAAATAAAGGAGGTGACCAATCTGTTAAAAGCATTATATAGTCAATTATACATTAACCTTATCGCTTTTCTATATACTCACATCTGTGGCAAATATCAAATACTCTTGTGTCAAACTATAACATGTTATTACCGCATCATTGAGTGTGGGAACATTTGCTGGAAACGTTTGCATTATTTTATCTTTCACGTTGGGGTTGTCGGTCACTATGGCCTGGAGGACCAGCTGAGGCCGACAATAAACAGCACAATAGTTCGAATTGAGTCGAATGTCTTGAATAGGTTGGGAGAAATCCCGTTCACTCAAGGGTTCCGGTTTGTCTCCAAGTGTTTTGCCTAGATCGTAAAACCACACATGTTTGTCTACGCCCACGGCCAAGTGATATGGGCCTAGTGCTAAAAACTGAGGTTCTGTTTCCAATGCTTGTCGATAGGGAATTGATTTTGACTAAGGATTAACAATTTAATATTTTAAATGCGTAATGTATTTAGGTCGACAAACCTTTTCGGGTGAATAAACATAAATTGAGACCTCTGCCAGACTGCTCAGAATTGCAAATCGCGGGGCTGAGACCGCATATTTGCAGGGCAATTTTGTCACGTAAATATATACCGAACCTGTCACTGTAGTTATGGCCAAAAGCTGTCCATCTGCCGACCAGTCAATCATTTGCACGCCGGAGTGGTCAGGTACCGTTATAATCTTTTCAGTTTCGTGCAAGTTCGTGATCGAGTGTATTTTTATACTGAAAATATTCCGGCGATAAAAAGCAAGGCAATGTCATTTATACAACACCTATTCATACTTATCGTCTCCACAGGATGCAACAATCTCTAAGGCTGGGCTGTAAGCGAGTCCCGTTAATAATTCTTTGTGATTCTTCACCTGCCACAATTCCTGCCCAATGTCTTTGGGATGTGTTGATATCGCAACAACGTGGCCATTTGAGAACCCCAATAAAATGTATCCATCACCGAACCATTTGTGCTGTAGCAATGAACCATAACGACTTTGAAATCCCAACTCGGTGGGTGAGTCAGGTTCGGGTAAATAGTAAAGATAAAGTGTCCTTTTGCCAATTATCATGCTAATGGCATTGTCGCCGCTAATGCGGTCATCATTAGCCATTTCTGCGAAATACATATCACTCGGCACGTCACGCAATTGGACGACCCTAACAGAATCTCCTTCCTCATTACTCAACGAGAACGTCTTATCATCAGAGCCTAGAGCTAGGAGATTCTGTGCAGACCACGCACCACAGGTAATTCGCTTCGAATGCTTTCCCAGGACGGGAATTCTTTTCCCGTTTTTGTGATTGTATATGGACAAGTTGCCGCGAGCCGTTCCCACTGCCAATATTTGATCCTGCTTCGACCAAACTACGCACGACAATGGGTCCCTTAGACCAGATTCAATTGAAACCTTTTGCAATGTATTTGCATTCCAAAGAATAATGGTTGGCGATGTAGCTGTGATTATACCCAATAATTCACCACCATTGTCCCAGGCAAATCCCGAGCATAGCCTGCAAATAATAGTCGATAGACTCCATGATAACAAATCGCACTTACCACATTTTGTACATACCCTGACAACATTATTCGTTCCAACATTTGACCCTGTCGGTTAAATATCGCTACTGATCCGTCATTCCCAGTGGTGGCTAAAAATGATCCGTGCGTTTTCTGCCATATAAAATATACATCTCCCGGGCCATGGGGTTCTTCATATTTGTAAAGAACTTTTTCAAAAGACATTCTTTCGATTGGTTTCTTTTTCAGCTTAATTCTAATCGACTTGTTGTGCTCCGAAACCATTTGTTGTTAACGCTTCCTTAATATGACCAACATCTGGAGTGTTTCATCAAATTTTGTATTACTCGAAAAGAGTACACTATATTTATTCTGTATTGCACTTCGCCAATTGTTTCCATAACAACGACATCGTCATACTACCTTCCCCATATCAGGCGAAAGAGTGTCTACTCAAAATAATATAATAACATTTATATAAAATGTTTATTACATAAATATATATATTTATAGATACTTTTCAAAAGTGATCCCTTTCATAACCATAAAGACAGCAAATTAATTTAATTAATCACCCGTGATCACTTCCTTTGCGCGCTTTTACCGACTTTAAAAACGTTCCACCTGCTAATAGGACAATGGGACATAGGGAGAAAGAAACAATGGTTGATAAAGAATGAAACCATAGTGAACAGACAAATGTTTACGAATGGGGTGTGATGAACATCGTTCGAGAGATCCGGTTGTTGAGAAAGGGAGAAGGGAAAGGCAGCGCCGAATTGAGGCTATTCACAGTAAAATGTGTGCTATCTTGTAATCTGTGGGGTATTCACGTATCAGCAGACAGACAAATCGAGAGGAACGCAACTTCAGAACAACTCTAGTTTAGTAAAAACGATAGAGGAGGTGATGCAAATGTGGTATAGGTTGGTAATGTGGTATAGTCACTTTTTTTGTAAAATGAAAATTTTAGAATGACTGAAACATGTTCTATA
The DNA here is from genome assembly GCF_032173495.1 of Musca vetustissima. NCBI lineage: Eukaryota > Metazoa > Arthropoda > Insecta > Diptera > Muscidae > Musca > Musca vetustissima. Next base: position 301,242 of record NW_026887855.1, on the reverse strand, counting down.
GTTTGCTGTTCTCAAAAAAATAAGATAGCAATGATCTGTTTCATTTATTTAACTCAGTTTAATCAGTAGCAAAAATTAAATTTTTCATGAAATTTACTTTTTTTCGGTTGACTTTTAAACGTCAATATTTTTTGTTTTACAAATGTATTTTAATCTTTATTATTAAAGCATTAAAATAATTAGTAAGTGCTAAAAATCAAATAATATGCTCAATTGACCACATATATACCAATTTAAGAAAAAAACTGTACGTTTATTCAGTAAACACAAGTGCAGGTAATGTGGTATACCTTGAGTCTGCATGAAAAAGAGCCAGCCCAAGACAAAATCTCATTACTATTTGAAACATTTGTACTCTACGAGAGTCTACCATGAATCACAAGGATGAAAAGCAAAGGTTATGAGTTTTAACAACTTCTCCATACAAGAATGAAATATTGCCATGTGTAGACATTATTATATAATAAAAATTAAAGTAAAATCTTTACAGACATAAATCTCAAGCTAATCCGCATTCATTAAAAAGAATAAATTATATAAGATATCAATTGATATCAAGTTATAAGATATCATGTGGTATACCACATTACCTGCACTTTTTTTAAAATCACTTTTAATGGAATTTTAAATATCTTCTCAAATATCTCTTAAATTGTTAAAATATTTCAAATTATTTTCATATTGATACATGGAAAGACAACACATGTAGCATGTTAATTGCAAAATTTCAATTTAATCGGATAAAAAATAAAAATTTGGCAATCTAAAAAGAAATGAGTATACCACATTTGCATCACCTCCTATAAGATTTACTTTTGCCTGCCGCAAAACTATTCTATTTAAAAGGAGATTCACAAATGACATCATTTTGGAAAGCTCAAAGTGTAGTCTGTCCTTTGGAGCAGACTAATTAACCAATTAGGGTTTCCTCCTCATATTGAGTTGGGAATTTAATTTATATATTGATATTTGTATGTTGGCAAAACCTATTTCTGTATTCTGACAAATTACAACACTGTAAACTGAGGAGAGATCCATCTAAGCAGCTGTTGGTAAATCTCTATGGTAGTGAAATGTTTAAGAAAATGTGGTATAGTATGGTAGGATAATGATTGCAGTTTTGTTTAATGTTTAATGGTTTTGTTGGATCTAACGAAAGCTTTTGATCGCATAAACCACAATATTTTAATACCTATGCTACGTAATAATTTTAATTTTTCAAAAACGGCATGCAAATTAATTTTCTCTTATTTAATTGGTCGGCTACGTTATGTGCCTGCAAACGGTTTCTGCTCTAATGTTGAATGTGTGACATCGGGTGTACCACAAAGGTGTACCTTTTGCCGAAAATGCCCATATGTCAATACCATATTTTCTCACAAAAAAATTAAAACATAATTTTGAATGGAAATCTTTACATTTTTGGGGGATTTATTGATAACAATATTTCTTTAAATACAGTCGAATTCGAATAAGCGAACTCCGGTTTATCGAAAAAATCTGTTAATTGAAACTAAAAATTTTAAACTAACCCTAAAATAATGTTGCACATTTTTCCAACCATTCAAGCAAATGTCTATGAAAAAAGAAGTTCTTATTTAATTAATTTTATAATATGATTTATAAATTTCACGATTTTTCAGATATTGACTGGAAACTTCGTTTAAGCGCAACGAGTTTCTCTTATCCGAAGTTCTTTTAATTGAAAATCTTGCTTAAGAGAAAAACATTTCCTGAAATTAGGCGTTTTCGCTTAACCGAATTCGACTGTGCACACAAAATTTTCTAAAAAAATGTTATAAATGCTGACCTTTTGATGTAACAACTTTCTACAACAGCTTATTTGTTGTTATAGATTCATATTAGAAGTACCATGTCAAAAACATTTAATTATTTTTTATAAAATCTTTTTAAAAGTTTATTAAAAATAATATGGATATATTGCTATTTTTATTATAGTCTTCAGATGCAATTTTTTATTAAATTTGTAACTGGGAGACTTTATTAATTTTATATTTATTATTTAGTGTGTAGCTTTAATTGTTTGTCGCGTTGTAGCTGTTAGTGTATACTGTAGCTGTTAATTGTTATTTTGTAGCTGTTAAAAATATCAAGAAGCTGTAGCTTTGTTTGCTAATTTTTTTTATATGTGATGCTACGAGCAAACCCTCGATAGTGTTGATCAGACTTTATGCTTTTATTTTATAGTTGATGTTGAATGTTGTGTTTTCAAACTGACATAAGTCGCACACATTCAGAGATTGCAATGATATGAGTGCTGAATTTACGCAAATTTACAAATAAAATAATAAATACACGTGGTTGAAGAAATGTTTATTCTACTTACAAGTTTTATTTTACATTATAATAATATAAACAGTTAAATAAAAAAGTGCCAAGTCAAACGGCGTATTAAAAATGTACATATAAATTACATTCAGTCCTAATTTAGACAATTTGTGCGTCCATTCCATTTTTAGTGACAATATGAACCAAGCAATACTGTTGTAATCTTCTTCTTATGTCCAGCCTTTTTTATATCGAGCTTTAATGATGGTCTATTGGAAGCGCCCATTTTACTACAAAGTCCATTTGTTCGCATTGTTAGGTATTTCGTCCCATAGGGATTAAGTTCGTTATTTTCGTGAGTGAATGATTTGGTTTAAGATCAGGTCTAAAGGAATATTCGAGCATTGGTTATAATTTCATTTTTGATACATATATACACACATATATACAGTGGGACAATCTTACATTTTAGTAGTAGTTTTATTTTTAATAAATAGTTATTAAATTATCTAATTGTAATTGTGTAGTTGGAGGGATTTTGGTTAATTGTTGTTTTATTGCTATGATGGTGTGAAATTGTACCGGCGCACCGATCGGACTGGTGTGACTAATTCGACTTTAATGTTGGCGGTGGCAGTTACTTTCGTAGAGTTCGAGTCAGAGTGATGCGTTTCGACGGTAACTTCCGGTTGAACAACAATGCTTTGTAACTCGGGCGGAAAGCTCTCCATGCCGATGTTGGCGTCATGCACGTTGGAGCTGGGGCTTTGATGAGAACCGACCGAAGATGCATTGCTCGAGGAAGATGTGGATGTGCTTTGTGGTGGCGGTTGTTGATTGTGATGATATTGTGGTGGTGGCGGTACGTGATGAGGATTGTAATTTGCCTGCTGGTTATAATGATAACGGGGTTGTTGTGGGGTATTTGCAGAATGTTGGCGTATGTAGTTCGGTGGCGCATCTCTTGTCGTGGCGGTCATATGGTGGTAGTTCATATTGTTTGCATAATTGATATTGTTGCCATAATGTCCTCCCGCCATTCCTCCTCCACTGTTACCAGTCCACTCGTTATTCATTGGTATCGACGAATTGGATGATTTCCACGAGGGTGGCTCTTCAGTAATGGTTGTCAACGAAGGGTCATTGTTATCTTTATAATTGTAGTGCGGTTTCTGACAACTACGTGATGAAGATCGCATTGATCCCATGGCGATGTTCTTATTGTTTCGTTTACTATTGCGTGCCATTTGTGGAGAGGGGGTCGAAATCCGATCTGGATGTTCTAGTGGTATAAGTTCTGGCGCTGGTCCAACCATACTCAATACTATAGGATACATTACCAAACTGTTAAAAGCTCCCACACAAAGTACAGCTAAAAGTAGCCAGAAGAAGTGGCGAATGACAAACTCAAACGGTGAGGTGGATAACATAAAAACGGCGAGTGTTGACGTAAGAATGCCATGAGTCAGTGGGCCCAATGTAACTTGCATGGACAACAAAATACGACGTTCGCGGTTACCAACAGAAGTTAGAAAACCCTACATCATTTAAAAATACAAATCAAAAATATGCTCTGCTAAAAATGTGAGAATGGGTACTACTTACCAGTGTAATGTGAACGGTGAAACAAAGCATCATGCCCACACTCAGTATGAGAATAACAGCAGGCAAAGCCGATAACTTAATACCCAATACCGCCATAACTCCAAAAATCTGTGCCAATGAAGCCAACACACTTACTATGACCAAAACAGCGGCCCACATCGAAAGTAAAAGAATGCAGACTAGAATGAATGCCACTATGATGCAGCATGACAAAATCATAGCCAGGGAAGACCTCAAGGTCATGTATTGTTCCCAGAATATGAATGGAATACCTGAGCAAAGAGAACGTTGCAATCATTAAAATTCCAATACGGCAGGCGTCGCTCATTAGACACTTACCAGATGGATAGTTGGGTAATCCTCGCGACTCGAAGCGCATGCTCAAGTCTCGGATGTGGGCGATTAATGATTTAATTTCCGATGTATCTGTTAAGCCATGCAAATAGAATGGCAACTGGGAATAAACCAGAGGTAAAGATTTCGGTATTTTCAAGTCAGTTTCCGTCGGAACGTGGTAATATTGACGAGGCTCAGGATGTAACTTCGCCTATAAAAGACGCAATATTAGTTATAATTAACAATCTTATCTTTGGCAACTACAAACCTGAGAGGCACCATATGCGAACACGTCGTTTGTTGCCCAAGCGGATAGGTAGTTGTAGAATGCTTTGGGATTTATTATGCCCTCGTTGTCTACTAAGCGGTGTTGTACTACCAATGCCTTGTCAACCGGATTATCCACGTGCCCCGTTTGCACCAGCAACTTGTATGCAAGTATCGCGTCACTTGTAGCATTAGGATGCCAACCCTCCTGATTGATGCAACCATCCTTGAACTCACGATCAAATATTTTCTGCAAATTTCGCAACCAATCACGGAAAAGGGACAGCCAAAAATCTGGTAGGCCTCCATTGTCATTTTTAATGACGTGGGGCACCCGAACAAAGGCTTCGTGGTATTCATGTAGGAGTCGTTGATTATTTGGATACTCAAAGTTTCCCTGAGTAACCGCATACATGCTATAAAAGCCGAACATTGACGTTTGGGCATTCAAGAATTTGTACTCATTCGTTTCCTTGGGTACTAGGTCTATCAAATCCAGGCCATCCTGTAGCTTTGTCGAGGCGTACAGACTGAATATAACCGTACCCACAAACGATGTTATGACAATGAACTTAATCCAGCTCTTCATAAGAAATGGCGTGTAGTACTTAACGGCAAACTTGGCTAGAGAAAATGATGGTAGGCTTTTCTCAGCCGAGCAGGACAATAGCGCGTCGTCTTGCCGCGCAGTACTGTGTGCGGGTGTCGGTCTAATGTTTTTACAGGATTTGCTTTGCATGCTTCCATGGCTCTTGAAACTACTACGGCCATTCTTTAAGGAATTGTTAGTTTGTATCTGCTGGAAATTATTGGCAGGCGGTTCTTTCCATATAGGAAAACAACAGCAAGAAATGTCAGCTCGGCCGGCTGTCCGCCTTCGCAAGTCTAATGATATCATGGCTGGAAACACGAGCAGTGCCGCCGCCAGATTAAAACACATAACAATTGCGGCTTGAAGGCAAAACACTTTCAGTGCAGGCACCGGAATAAATGCGGCCGCGAAAAATGCTCCTGTCGTTGAACAAGCACTAAACAGTATACTGGGGCCTACTTTCTTCAAAATGTACTTGGTTTGCTCTTTGCGATTGCTCTCCGCATACGCAGCCGTAAGCATAAATATGTGATCAACTCCTAGCCCCAAAGCTAGAAACGGAACAACCTGCGTGCTGGCTGCATTGAACACAATACCCAAAATGGCACATAAACCCAAACCAGCTGCAGTCGAAAAGCCAATCAATAACACCCCAGCTACACCGACGCTGGACTGTCCCTTCACAGGATCCCGCCAACGAATGAGTGTGCAGAAGGCATAGCTCACGGTGGCAATAACTCCAATTAGGATACTTAAAGGCTTCGGATTGGAGAATTTCTCCAAAATGTCGTCCAATGTGGCCGAAGAGAACACGTACACATTGTATTTCTTGGACATGTTTGGGCCATTCATAATGTTCTCCACTTCTTTGGAAAAATTCCGCTGCCAGGCATTTAAAACCTCTGCCGCCTTTTCGGGTGTCCAGCTAATGTGGTGGACTTTGTAGTTTTCATTCCAAAAGTCAAACATTTCCTTCTCGGTCATCAGCTGTACCACAGTCTGAATAGCTTTGGCTCGTTTCAAGTGGCCGGTGCGATTGCGCTGCACACCACCCACAATCAACTCCTCGGGCCAGTGCATGTATTTGGCAGCAAACCCGTAGCAACCACCAGTCAATACTCCTCCTACGTCCAAGGGAAAGTCACTGTTTTTGTTCGGTGCAGTTTCAGGACACTGTGGATTTTTGGGATCCAGACAGGGCTTTTCGGTGTAGCCAGATGAAATTGCCGCACGCTTCATATACTGTTCTATTGTGTCAAAATCGAAGGGTATCTTTTGATCGTTCATTTGCTTCTTCATCGATTGCATTAGTTTCGAAGGATTAAGCGTGCTCCAGGTGATGCGTTTGTCTATGCCCCTGAAAAAAAACAACGTTATCATAAGACATGTCCAACCTCAGAAAAATTCCAATAATACTTACGGTATTTGAACGGGAAAATCTGGTCCCAGCAGTTGACTTCCCTCCCAGAAACAATCTAACGGCGTTATTATGGAACACGGAATGATGTGCTTAAATATCTGTTCAATGTAAAATGGTCCCTCGAAGCTTGGCGTCGTTGGCGAATTACACATGTCTCTTAGACTCCAATCTGTGTCAAACATGTGTATTTTAACCGCAGTGGCCCTCTTCAGAACTTCTAGATGCGTCAGCAGTGCCTGCGGATGCAGAACGGATGCATTCGGATCGTGTCCAGTTTGTATAAGTAATTGGTGCGTTGAACTCTCAGATTCTCCAATTGTCTTTTGAGTGTATGCTAGTTCGGTCTCGAGTCGTCCACCCTCCTGTATCCATAGCTGATGCACTTTCGAATGAATATGTACACTTTTAAGGCCAACACAGAATGTGCTTAATACTAGAATTGCCACAAATAGAACCTTTCCGGCATGTTTTTGCACAGAGCTGCCCAAAGATTCGAAATGTGATTGAAATACTGAACGTAGGTAAATTGATGTACGATTACCGCGGGCTTTACCCTAGAATAACAAAAAAAAAAAAAAATGTCAAAATATGTATAGAGAAACTTCGGGTTAAATGAACCAACAATTTTATTGAATTATGTCGTAAGAATAACTAATGAAGAGTCTCCCGGTTCTAAATAAAAAATATCGCCACCGTACAAATCTCATCTAATAAAGGTCATTTCAAAGATATTTGTTTTAAAAGTAAATTTAGAAAAACAAGATTATCAGTTTCTTCATTTGATGAGGATAATAAAAATAACATTTTATTCACTTATGTTTAATATTTTGCGAAATAGACCAATACATTTGTGATTTAATTATATTTTGGTTATGGAACGTACAATAAGGTGGATTCATATAAACAATCTATAACAAAAACAAACTTGTTGCAAACGCGTTCATAAATTTGTTATCTATTTAATTAAGAATATATAAAGGAATGTTTTACAAATCCGCCAAACTCCAGTATTACTATTTTTCTGTTTTGTTCTACATGTTTGTGCACAAATCTTTTTCCGGTTACATCAAATACATAAAACTATAACTTGGACAATTGCGATCGGGCGTTATAATGCCGTTGTTTGATCGTCTCGAAATTGATTCTCGAACAAAAACTCACTCGGTGTCGGCTGTTGGTATCTGCCCACAGAGTTTATAACTTGATAGAAATGACTGTAAACTTATAATTGAGACATTAACATTTTCTCAGGAAATGCGAAAACGGGAAGTAAAGACATTAATAACTTTGATCAGGAATTGGATAATGCCTCGTCGCATCTTTTACACAGGTAGAATACCAATCTGCAGTTAAACGGAATTCATGAATCTGGAAGTAAGGGATTCCGTTAAGCGTTAATAGCATATTCTTCGTTTGAGCAATGTCGTGCTGGGTTCGCAGCAATGGCATTGTTAATGGATGTGCGATTTCTTAAAAATCGCTAGGGGGTTGTGTGACTGGAAGGCAGGCACCAGCGGTGCAAATGGTGTGGGTGTGCGCCGGATTAAGATGCCCGTTGGTCGTTCTAGGAATCTCTGAATGTAATAGTACCCTCTACTTGTTTTAACGACATGTTAACACCTTTATGGCACATCTAAGATCATATATCAATGCAGCAGAAAATAAACTTCCAAGTAATTTCTACTACCATGCTGGAGCATGAGTTTTTCTAACGAGTGTGTCCTTGATGGTGCACAGTTTAAGGTAAAAAAGTACCTCAAGTGTGTAATTTATCTAAGGACCATGCCTGGATTAATGTTGCTGGACCACTGCTAGTAAAATTTTCGAACCCGACATTAGATCTGGCCATTCAAATGAATTGAAAAATTATCACAATACAAAATGACAGTGCCCAGTGTACAATGGCAAACCCACTAATATATGTAGTAAATGTAGTGTACACTAATTAACCAACTAGTCTGTCTTGAAAATCGACGTATTTGTATTAACATTTGGCATACTCTTGTGTACATATGCCGATTGGTATTATGTAGTGTACCATCCTAATAACATCCGTACCCTCATAATTGAAATTGTTTTCTATATTCCCAGCTTGAATGTGTATGTGGACAATAACTACCACCACACGCATGCATATGTATTGGGAATACGAGATGCTAATAACCAGGCAAATGACATTTCTCACAATTGTTGTAGGACACCCAAGAAGATGTATTCGGGCACATTCGATTTTTTTGAGTTTCTTCAAAGCACATTATACGCGCATACTAACATATGTATACATATATATATATGAAAATACACATGTGCTTCAACAACATAATACATACGCAAATGCGTACGAATATAGAAATTGTGTTGTGTATGTGTGTTTGGACATGTAGTGAGTTGCTACACAAACAAGGAACATAACAGCTGCTTGCTTGTTTCGCCTTGATGTTTAGATGAAGAGGCGGATACGGGTCATATTTAAGAACATATTTGAGGGTCACATGCAAGACGATATTATCACATCGATCGGCGTCATTTCCCTCTTCACCAAGATTGATTTGAAGTAGCGTTTTTGCGATTGACGATGCATTTCCATTGAGAAAAACACCACAATAAATTGAATATTAAGAATATTATCTGAAGAGGTCGTTTTAGGAAATATGAAGCCGTTGTAACATGTTTTCAGTGGTATCCGTAAGCCTATAACACATCATTACCCTTTGAATATTTGTACAATTCAATATTGTAGACAACTGTAAGAATCGTAAAACTGTGCCGCATTTTCGTCCTCTTTTTCGGTAAATCATTAACAAAAGCTGTTCAGGTAGGTTATAAAGCGATGTGTGTGTGCTCAGGTATCTTTATGACCAGGTAATGTCTTCATCCGCACTCACAAGATGATCGCTGCCGACAGCTTGTCCAACCAATTTTCGTTCTGTTCGAAAATCGTGTCGAGTGAGTAGTTAATGTATGGTCGGCCATTACGGCTGTAGAATTGACCTGTATTTGTATTCGTATTCTCTTTCCGGTTCATATACATCTCTCAAAGTAGTGATTGCAATGGTCGGCTATTTTTAAAGAACGTCGGACTGTGTGAAATATTATAAAGACATGTTTTTGATGTCTTTATAATATCTCGCCCCATTGCCACTGCAATTTGTTTATTTGTGTCAAGACCAAATATGCCGTGTGTTCAAAGATCGGCACAACACAAAGCGATTAAGTACCGAGTTATAAAGAAATAACCGGCTTATTCGCATAGAGAAATTCCTTTCTAATTGTTAACGGAAACAGGAAAAACAATATGTGGTATTTACTACGTGCTTAGCCATGGAGAACAGCGCTTCTTTCAACAAAAGGATGTTCTTGAAGCAGAAAAAATTGTCGGATTCTCTTTGATTTTTGATATACTGGGCGGATCACCTATATACATACACATATATGGATAAATACATGCGAATGAAGAAATTGAAAGAATCCGAGTATTCAATTTTGAAATTTATCAGACATATTTGATAGTATAATGAAGAAAATACTGAAGTATCCGATCCATGGACATCATGATGAAAAAATCAGTGCAATTTCTACCCACCGACGTACTATAGAAAACTTTTACTCGATTACGAAAGCGAATGCAGCACATACATACATAAATGCCGTACTCCGCGGTAATGTAAAATACAGCCATCAGTGATCACAAGTGCAATAAAACAGCTATAAATTTAAACATCTACGATGACTGTGGGATGTGCATTCCGTATTGCCGAATCAACACACATCCAAGCCAACGTCGGCTGTGATGGTGGTCTTAACGGAGACGACGGCGTTGACTGCACATGGTGGGCAAATAACATACAAACATACACAAACCTCCACCACTCTATAGTTGTAGTCGCCATGGGTGGCCACTGTCGCCTTACGGGTTTGCCGCGGCGAATACTCGCAGTCAGTGAGTCAAGTCAACATTTTATATTTATACATTTTAATATTTATTTACTCATTTTCAGTTAACGTTCAAATGCATCTGTGAACTCGAGGATATGGTGGTCATATAGTCAGACACCTTAGATCGAATAATAAGCTCACATATATTAGTTCAGTGCACCTCCCCCTTCCCCTCGGACATAGGCATGTCGTGGCGAACTTCATGCATCAAACAACTCAATTGTATAGAAATTGGAATAAAATCTGCCCTAGTTTTAATCCAAACATGTCATCATTTCTACCGCATTCCCAGTGATCACATCGAGGGCGTTCCATGCAGTCGTTATACTAACGAAAATCACTCATTTTGCTTCTTCCGTCTTCCTTCTTGTTATGGATACTTTGGCTGAACTCGTAAGTCCAGATGCCTGCTTCGCCTGAAAGGGGCCACTAAGCAAACAAACAAAAAACAAGAATTCATGAAGTTACACACACATAGGCACAGACACACATTACATATTTACAGACTCGTGTTCGTCTTCGTCGCCGTGCTCGTACGGTGATCAAATGTAGAAAATCCAAGGTTTGTTCTTTCGTCGTTGCTTTTGTGTACCTACCAATCCATACTATAGACGTTTCGCTTTAGGGCTGGACTAAAGACGACGATGGTGAAGATGCTGGCGTTGTATTGCTGCCATTGTGTTGCTGTTGTTGTTTCTACTATACCATAATGGTTGTTACTGTTGAAATGCTCTGAATGGGTTCGTTTGTGTCCAATTCCAACGATACATCTTTCTCTGTGGTCGACTGGGCTGACTGGCTATCTGTCTGTCTGTCCGTGCGTCCGTCCATACATCCATCTACCTTACCACCGTCGTTGAATGTCTGTGTGTGTTCGCCAGTTTTAACGTTTTTAATGTCTTCATTATTTTCGATTTACGTTTACGTCTGTATTTTATGCCCAGCGATGATGTTATTGTTTTTCTCTGTTTTGTTGTTTCTGTTGTTATATCTACTTTGTATCGCACCGCATGTCATGTTAGTCATCGTATTTGTTATTTGGCTAACAGAGGTAAATAATTGTGAGTATTATTACCAATTCAGAATAACACTGATACTGCAACTGTAAGTTGTTTTAATAGCCGATACAAATAAATAGGCGACTACAAACCCAAATCGTATTGTTTGTCATGTTAATGTACAAACCCCAATTGAATCCCTCCAAAAAAGTCCTCCAAAGGTCTGGGCAAAACGAGTGTTGAAATTCAACAACAAAGACCACTGCTGCAACAGCTGATTATAACATGATGTAGAGTACTCATGTGGTTCGTCTTTGCCGTCGTAATTCATCAATACCTCTCTTTCTTCTTTTATCGTTTCTATCAAAGCTCTTCTGGGTGTTCCTATTTACAACGAGGCAGCTGATAAAAAAAACCATCACTGTTGTAGTCTATGGGATGGGTGGAAAGACTGACAGTTTTTGTTGTAGTAAAACTTTTGTAGCGGAAACGAAAACGTACAAACACTCAAGAAAAAAATTGAGATATAAACCAACATGTTCCATTAGCATCACGAGGCAAACCTAGTCTCATTGTTTAAGTCCCGGATATGCGACTTTACTGTAAAATAACTGACGATTTGTGTGCCTCATAGAAAATGATTCGACATTCGAATTTTTGAATATCTAATCTACAACCAATTAAAGGCATTTCAAATGTTAAAAAAGAAGTGGCCCCATGTTAAAACCCATATTTTTGTCATTATAATTTGGTCATTGAGATGACAGATAGGTTGGTACTACAATTTACGTACAACATCGGCGTATACAACTGAATTATTACAAAATATTCTAGATATGGTTGAGAACAAGTGAATTTGGTAACGGTAAAACAATTTCTATGTGTACATACCAGGCCTACGGGGTCGATTAATTGAGCTGGAGTCGGAAACATTAACTTAAAATACTGATTCCGGGCACAACATATGTATATATATTCACAATTGCCCCATGTATTAATTCATTCAGTTCGAAAATGTGATTTGAAAGTCATGTAATGTTCTTTAGCATTACAGTGGGGCATCTGCAAAATTCTGAAGTTTTCCCATTCCTTAAGTAAACGGAATGATTTAAAAACGTACATTCGAAGACTTTGTTATGATAGAATGTTGTGGAAGTGTATTTTTTTTTCTTTTGCAAAAGTTTATTGCAATAGTAAGAGATCCTTTAATTGATATTTGTCTCTAAGGTTTTAATCAAGGTTTATTAATAAGTTTAACCAGTAATACCAGCTGAAGTCTTCATTGACTATCAACGATTATTGTTTGAATAATAGGTGTACAATTCTATTTTGAGCTTTAATTCTGTTCTGGTTGGTATTTCGCGATTAAAAAGTTGTCAGCAAGATAAGACTAATGCATGAATTCGCCACTCGGTAGACCTTACTCAATAGACCATGGTTGTAATAATTAATATTCGAAATTAATGGCGTTGGGTGGGTGGTTTATAAATATTTTCCAAACCATTTTCTGCATATTAAAAAGAGTTTAAAAAGACATTTCACAAATAGGTTTAATTCGATATTTCATAGTATTATCGTGAATTACAATTTAAAGGTTTTTAGCTATTTTCAAAATTGGTATTGCGTTTCCCTATAAAATGCTTACTCTACAAAGTCTGTGATCATGGAAACAATAAATACCATCAAAATTATATACATATGTATACAGTCTAGACTTGGAAACGGTTCCTAGATGTGGTCTGAATTCATCTATAAGGTAAATGTTATTATGTTAAATTGCGGTATTGTTCTTACTTTGTCGATTTGATCCAAAGCTATTTGGGCATCAACCCATGTTGTGCGAATATATAAATCGGAAAATAGCTTTTCGTCGACAACATCGCCATGTGTGTCGGGGACGCGGGGTAGAGTATCCATTGTAGGCACAACCATATTTTGTTGTGTATTTTCTTTCCACCAAATGATGCCAAGTTTTTATGCATACGGCATTTGTTCGATGTGTGTAGTAAGTGGAATTGCTGTTGTGCGGATAGATGTTCTGTTTTGTTTTTTTTTTCTCCAAGAGAATTGTTTTTTTTTTATTATTTTTGTAATTTCACTCGATTAGTTTTGTATTATTTGTATATTTTTCTTTCAATCTTTCATTCTTCATTTCTTGTTTTTATTTTGTTTTTTTTTATTCTCACTTAAAATTAAATATATTTTGGTCGATCATTTTCTCATACTCTTGTGTGCTCTCCCTCTTCACTTGTAAAGTCTTAGTATTCTGGCGAGACAGCGGTGCACTCAGATATTACGTGCGTGCTCTGGCTCTTTCCTTTTGACTTTTGTATTTTTGTTTGATTTCGGAAAAAAACCAACAACAATTTTTCTATTCACATTTTTTGGGAATAATGCACTCGAATTTCCGTAATTTGTTTGTCTCGATTTGATTCGACGAAAACGGAGAAACAACTGTTCAGCGCGCGTTTACGTTTCGCTTTCCTCTTTTGGTTTTATTATTTTTGAATCGGCTTTGAGTATCACACACCTAACACATACGACAGTCCTATCCTCACGAAGATCATTTTCAAACTGATGCAGTTTGCTGAGTGTGCGCGCGGTATTATCGTGGACATATTGTGAACAACTTCATTAGTGTGCGCTGCTGCCAGGGATGGAATTGTATGTGACGGAACGAACGTTTCGGGTACATTTTAGTTCAGTAACACACGAATGTTAAAAACGACACGACAGACACACAGACTTTGATATATTAATATTAGCAATATTGAAAAAAGACTTTCTCCAAAGTCTAAGTAAAAATAAACAAAAATTAAAAATTTGTCAAATGTTTAGAAGAAACAAAAAAAAAACTCTGAAATGGGAGACGACAATCACTGTTCGAATTGTGGAAAATAAATTTAAAAAATTGTAGCCGCCCAAGGGAAAAAACGGTGTGCGACATGCAAACGTACTAGTATTCTAAATATTGTACGGAACACACACCTACTGCCAACACTAATACTGTGTATCCCGTGCCTAAGAGAACATTTACTGTATGCAAGAGATTATTGTGTGTCTCTTTTCTTCTCGGATCGGGTTGGAGATACTTGTATAACGACGATAACATTCATTGTTATTTATACGGCCATTTTGATTTGTCATTTCTGGTCTCGCAGTCGTTCGTTTGTTCAGCAGTTGCTGTGTTGTAAATGTAGTGGGGGCGACACTATGTTATCTCTCTGTCGTAAATGAAGTCATTATTTGAGTTATGTTAACTAAATTATGTTAAGATGGTCTACAGTATAGCGCACATACATACGCCTTCCTTTCATTCGCCCTCTCCTCGCCCATATTCGACGAGTTATTGAAGATCTATGTAAAATCAGATTGAAAGCCTATTCTGTCTCTCAAGCATGATTGTCCAACTACAACAACTGCTATTGGTATGCGGCCAGGTACACAAAATAAACAAACAGCAGCAACATCGAAAACAACAACAGAAACCACCACACAAATCCTACTCAATTTTTACCCACCAACAATAAACATTATGCAAATAAACGCGAAGAAACGAAATACAGGCGGAAGGAAGAACTGACGGAGCGGAGCGGACGACGCCAAACCTGAAAACGAACTCCACTTACGATTGCCACCCATATCGCGAAAAAGCAATGCCTGGTCGCTTTTTGCCTTGAACATTATTGATTCCATAAAATATTTTTATGAGATTCGTAAATTTAGCCAAAGCACTGTCGCGAATTGAATGATTGGGCAAGAACTTCATCCGCGACACACCGATATGTTCTTCAGTCCACAGACTTTGTATCAATCTTAGGCGTCGCATGTACTCTGTGAGGACGGGCGTATGCATGCTGCACATGTGTGTGTACGCTTTCCTCTTGCGTTCAACTCACTCACACCGTGCGGGTAGATTTCCACATACTGAGAAGCCATCAGATCTGACCAATAAACCTTAATCTAATAAATTTCCCCTGGAAGTGTAAAAGGTAGACAACAATGCTGACTGCTTACTGCCAATTCTTTATAAACGCCAGCTTTTAACTAAGTGGGTGGTCTCTTATAGTTGTCTGTCGCTCTGCCGGCGATGACTACTTACCCTACCATTTGCAACGGACCATCGTGAGCACAGTGGGTCTTTCTCAACATTCCGAATAGTTCGAAATTTATGATGTGGAGACCACACTATGCAATATACGAATGAATACCCAAACGCCTACGGGCAAAATGAAAGAAGATAACATAAGCTTTTACGTTGCACTTCGTTCCACTGTGCAACGTGGCGGCATTGTGTGATGCACGGGTGCCTTTCTTGTGCTTTGGCAAATTTGTTAACATTGTACATGTTTGTTTTCAGTTGTTGTTGTTGTTTTGGATTGTTGCAGCCATAGTCGTATTGGGTGGCAAATCAGTTGACTGTTAACTGTTGCCAATATTGACTTGTTATTGCTGGCAATATGTTTATTGTCATTTTTCCTACACCATTTCGCGAAGCACAATAATCGCGACCAGATTGAATAATACTAATGTTTCCACCATCAATTGTGCAGCCACAAATGTAAAAAAAAAATACAAAATGAGAGAAAAACACAAACCAAACTTAATTTTAAACTAATTTGTATTTAATGAACTTAACACAAAAATAATTTTGTCCATTTAGTCGTATTTTTAATAGTTAGACGAAAGTTTATGTGTAAAGGTTTCTGGCAAAGAGCTTTTTTAAAAATATTTTCAAAAAAAATGCAGTAAAGTAAAAAATCACACAATGTTTTAATTATATGTCCACTTCAAAGTCGATGTATTTTCATAAAAACCGTTATTTATGGAAAAATTGCATGCAATAATTTTCTATTTTCACACTAAATCTCTTATGTGCTATATATCGAATTGTTCCGAATTAAAAAAATTTCAAAAATACTTCAAACGAATCGAGGGCTGATCAAGAAATGTTTACCACAGTAAATGTTTTAATTCTGTGACCACCACTGTATGTTCCATTTGTAATTTGTTTCTTTAAGTTCCAATTCTAGACTTCACCCATGGCACAATAATAAAGGTCAATTTAGGACAAATACAAGCATTTGTATTTACACAGTAATAACTAAAATAGTTTTATATTTTAACTTAAAAAATCCATTGCTAAAACATAAACATAAAATATATAACTGTAACCAAGCAACAGTTTTATAATATTAGGAAAATATCGCGACTTTATTTGGTTTCATCTATCATAGGTTTCATAGGTCAATTTTGATAGTTTTTGATACGAATATTTCTGACCCAATGAAAATTCAAAATACTAAATTGCAGGCAATTTGTTTGAAAAACGCACACAAAATCTGAAAAAAAAAAACAAAAAAACATTAGGAGGTTGCCGTAATATGGAGGCAACCCCAAATAGTGAACCAAAATTGATCATTTTTTGTAAGAATGCCTAATAATTTGGATTCCTGGCCTATAGTGTATCTTTGTCTAAAATTTCATCGAGCTAAGTACATGTGTTCAGCCAAAAATTTGCATTTTGTCTATTCAACACTAGCGATAATTCATGTTTCTGAGCGACTTAAGGGGATCCCCCCCATTCTCGGGGTCAAATTTTTTTGATTTAATTCGATTCTACACTAATTCAAGAATGTCTCTACAAAATTTCAAGTGAAAATCTCAAGAACTCTTGAAGATATAGCCGATTTATTGTGTCAGCATCAAGTGACGGCTAAAGGGCTTCTCAAACTTTAAACGCGTTTTTCTCTTTTGCGAATGGCGGGCACGATAACTCAAAAACTAATAACCCAATCGATTCCAAATTTTTACACGTTTCTCTGTGAGTGGGTGAAGATCTTCACCCATTGGTTTTATCCTAGTTCATACGATAGCTATACACTCACAGAGAAACGTGTAAAAATTTGGAATCGATTGGGTTATTAGTTTTTGAGTTATCGTGCCCGCCGTTCGCAAAAGAGAAAAACGCGTTTAAAGTTTGAGAAGCCCTTGGTTTTTGGTCAAAAATCGGCGATTTTGTTAATTTTAGAGCGAAGTCAATAATCCTAGTTCATACGAGAGCCAGACATGTACTCTTTCTAACACCGTTGGAATTTTCGGATTCCGATGTTCCAGTGAGGAGTTACCATGCCCGCCATCAAAAAATAAGGATTTTTTTAATTACAAAAAACAACAACAAAGCAATAACAAAAAATTTTTGTAAATTATTTTTCTTCTCTTTTAAATCTTCAAATATATATGTGCAAAGTTACAAACAAGCATTGGTATTGATTTACAGCCCATTGAAAATCTTGAAAAATTAAAATCGAGAATGGGTGGGGTTCCCTTAAATAAATGTAACCATATAAAAATTGTATATTTTTACAGTGATCTTTTCGTAATTGAAAAGAAAAAATTTCGAAACAGATGAACCTAAAAACAGTATAGTGGAAAATGCAATCGCGATGACGAAACGTATAAAGTGCGAAAATCCTTGAAATGCCGACTACTGCTACACTTAACCTATTTTATTGTAAATTAAATTATGATTCCTAAGGACGTTTCTTACATTCATCTTGACGGCCATTTTCTGGCTGATTTTTGAAAGCATAATTTTGTTTTGAAGTGAACAGTGTCTGAATATGAATTTTATTGCACGTGTGCTTTTATTTCAATCACAGCTGTATGGAGGAAATGGTCCATTCATCCGTTTTGTAGTCAACCCTGCAGCTTATGCCACACACGTCGTCGATGCAACTACTGTAGGCGAATTGTCGCCAACTAACTGATAGTCCTAACAACATATCCATCTGTTGGGAAAGGAAACGACAATTGCAACCTATGTATTTATGTGTACCGATCGTTTGATTGCCAAAATATGATTGCTTGATTGTGAAAATATCGGCGACAGGGAAATCGATATTTAATTTAGACATTTGAAAAAGCCACATATTCTGACAAGTCACATACTATTGTTGTATTCGGTGTAGTACTAAAGGTCGTCTTCGTACTAACTGCCATCGTATTTTAATGGCCTAGCCTAGCCGTATTAATGTTATAATTGTGTTTGTAGCAGTGATCATCGCTGGCCTTTTTGGTTGGTCGATTCGCGTCGACTACATCGTACTGTAATGGCCTGCTGCGACCCGTTCGCTGCTTTATAATGTCTTAATTTATAGATTAGTGTACATACATATGTATGTTGTTGTTGCCGCTGTTGCTTGTATCATTCATTGGACCACCAGCAATCATGCAAGACAAATGTTGGTGCTGGCGA
The DNA here is from genome assembly GCF_032173495.1 of Musca vetustissima. Classification (NCBI taxonomy): domain Eukaryota; kingdom Metazoa; phylum Arthropoda; class Insecta; order Diptera; family Muscidae; genus Musca; species Musca vetustissima. The sequence continues at coordinate 282,541 of NW_026887855.1, read as the reverse complement.
GGAGTATTTTGTAAGTCGTTGAAGGGAAGTAAGACGACGACATTGAATATATGAATGGCACTAAACCAATTTCCCAAACAGTTTATTTTTAGTAAAATATGGACAAACCGTTATAGCATTTCCCAACGAGACATCTATTCGAAATTAATTGTTACAAATGGGGATTTTTATTTTTTAAGAGTTTTTGAAAAGTGTGGCAGCTCTTTCGCTAAATGCGGTGGCTATTGTTTGATTGTTTTTCGCAACGTTCCATATGCCAAACCGCAACTCACTACTTAATGCAATAATTACTACTTGCCACTGTAAATACTTCTGCCAGGGGTATATTGTAAGTAAACAAAAAATCTTACACATGACCAACCAAATAACTACTAGGGTAGATCGATCGTGACATTCGGAATAATAACTTTACATTAACCTAAGGATATCGGCCCAAATAAAACACATATGAATGCCATCCTAATAGAATGCATATTGTTTTTTGTTCCTTGAAAAGAATATCAAACTCGAACCAAGAGGTGCGCTGTTGGCGATTATTCGACTTTCGGCGTACCCTAATGTCTGTTATATGTGAGCTAACTGAGGTAGTCAAATCTCTAAATTCATCCATTAGCGTGACTTTCGTAGCTGTCGTGCCTTTGAGGTCTCCATCCAATCTGCAAGATCGTCATCGGCAACGCATTCGCTTTCAAAAGTGGCTGGTTGGCTTAGCTGTTTGCCTGCCTGCTTGTGCTTGCTTGTACGGGTCTCCGGGCTCCAAAAGCATATGCGAGCGGACACATTCATGTAGACTCATCAAATGGGCCGTCATGCTTTCCAATGTGTTTGTGTGTGGCCTCTCCTGGGTGGTCCATCGTTCGTATTAGTTTCGTTGCTGCTGTTGTTTATACGACGGGCATGTATTCGCTGCGGCGGTTTGTGGCTTCGTCTTTCACCTATAACAGAACTTTAGAACACAGCAAGTTGCGATGATTTGCGATTAGCCTATTTGTTCATTTGCTGCGTCGTCTTCAAAATGTTTGGCGATGGTCGATCGACAAAGCACTTTGTGCCGGCTTGAATGGTTATGTGTGAGTGTGTATGGCATAAATATTCGCATGTACTTCCTACGCGTTAATTATTTATTCGTCGAGGCTCTGCTATCACTTATTAGTCTCTTAATCGGGCTAATACTTTCCGTATTGATTTATTTCCATGTGTTGTCAATTAACAAAACACAATAGACTTTTATTCTTCAAGAAACCAAAAGGTTAGAGATATTTTTTCATCGCCAGAAATGTCATAACCAGATTTCTGAGATCTGTGAACTGGGTGCAGGAGCAATTTTTGCCATGATTCTCTTCTCATTGGCCTGTGATACGGAGCATTACTTTCGTATGGGATTACAAGTGGAATTCTTGTATTTTGGCGGAGGAGGAAAATATTATAAACATTTATTGCTTTTTAATTTCTAGAGGGCTTTTAAAATAAAATATCTTCGTATTTCAAAGGACTATTCAAAGTAATCTAAGCTGGAATTTTAATACAATTTTCAATAAAATCCCAATATCGTTTAGTTTTTATACATTCATTTGTATGTTTTACAATGTCTTAAATGGAATTGATGCTAATATTCCCATAGAGAGGCTTGCAATTGTGTTGACCGTTTGAATATTTCTTTACCTGTATGTGACGCGTTATATAAACCCAAAAATATATTCACGAATGACAAACGACATCTCAGACAACTTGACAACAATGAAATCCGATGAATAAATCAGAACATTAATAAGTATCAGTATGTCGAAGCTGAAAAGAAACTTAAGAGGGATTTTCTATTCACGGCCAGAGTCTCGGCGACACAATAGTGACACATACATACACACACACCCAAAACATCATTTGATGTCTTAACTGAGTGTTGGCTGTCAATTTCCCTGCTGCATCGCTGCACTAAATACGTGTCGACCTACCGCAGGTGTGCAACAATAATTCGTTAATTCGTACCCGCTCTCTTAACAAAAGTCAATAGACACTCACACACAAATAGGAGATGCAATCATTGTAGCTCATCCACACCCCCTATATTCAGCAATCAGTCACAGATTTCAGACTTTTATTGGATTTGGATATTTGGAAAATTACACACATACCGATCATAGCATAAATGCTTCCTCTAACGGATGCACTTAGCTGCAAAAGATCCTTAACCAGATGGAACAAATGCGTTCAAATCATGGAACAAACAAAATGTAGCTTCACAACAAAATTATTATTATTATACAATGGGTAATAGATGCCTGCTACACAGTCCAATTAAAACATCCTGAATCACAGACTTGCGTAGGGTGTAAGCACTAGCACATACACCATCAATCCCTTTAATTAATCATTACTCCTGCGATAAATTAATTTATGGATATACAGTTTGTGGATCATATTTTTCCGACGAATGCATTGTGCCCACGCATAGGTAGAAGTGGTAGACCTGCTCTTTGAAAATGTTTTGACACCACAAAAAAGGCACAAGTAACAATGACCAACAACAACTACAACAATAACGACAGTGACACCAACACCATTCAAGGCACGAGAAGAACGACCGATAACAGCTACAATATGTGATGTAAACCTATTAAAATGTCCGATCGAACAATAAAAGGTAACAACTCAATATGCCACACACATTCTGGCACTACTAGCACCGGTGCAGACAATGAATGGCCCACACCAACCGAGACACACTAACGCATCGTTTGCCGTGACATAAGTAGGATGGCGGTTAAAATCTCACCGACCGACACTCTATCTGGTGACCGGTTGCAATAGTCCAGGCCACACAAGCGAATAACATGGGTTACAATAAATTTCCACACGTCAACATCCGATAGATAGATCAATTACATGTTCAATACCAAAAAAAAAAGGCAAAGACAACAAAAGCGAGCTATGATCATTCACAGGAGGCAATGTGGATCTAACTTTGTATACTAAGCAAAGGGAATTAGTTTATTTAGCCCGAACCTACAACTATTCGAGAATAACAATATCAAAACGCCCGTAAAGTATGGAAGCGTCAGAAAACGTCGAGAGTGCTTCTGATAATTTTCGTGAAACAGTTTTTCCACGACTGTCACATGATCAATTATCAATTAAATTCATCCCTCTATATACAAAAATGTATGGGGTAATAAAAATGGCGATTTAAAATAAATGCAAAGGGACGTAACTACACTTTTACTTATTTTACAGGAGAAGCAAAAAATTATATTTTCTGATACAAAAAGACGTATCTACAACACAATTGTAGTGACTAATAATTATCCGATTGAGACTAAAATTTGTACAGCGTACCAAATTGAGTCTAGAGTGAAGTGTGTTAAGTTTTATTGAAATCGGTTAAGATTTGGACATAGCCCCCGCATATATATTCGTCCGATTTTATGTAAATAATGCATTAAAGCCACTATATTTCTTTCGATTTGTACGATTTGCATATCGTACTGGATTGAGTATAGTAATGTGTGTGAAAATCGGTTCAGATTTAGACATAGCTCCCACGCATATTTTCGTCCGTTGTTTAGTAAACCGTGCATTAAATCCCCTATATTTCTTTTGATTTGCACGAAGTTTGGCATAACGTACTGAAATGAGTCCAGAGTGATGCGTGCTAAGTTTCGTGAAAATCGGTTTAGATTTAGATATAGCTTCCAAACACATTTTCGACCGATTTTATGTAAATGCTGCACTGAATACATACATAAAATATTTCTCCGATAGCGATAGAACTTTGCACAGAGTACTTTATCGAGTCTAGAATACCGAGTATTATTATAGCTGACTAGTTTCAAAAAATTAAGAAAAGCCTTAAAATACGGAATGTTGGGTTACCGCTATATGGGGTCTACCGTAAAAAATTGACCGATATATCTCATTTTCAATACCAAACATCCCTGAAGTAACATTAATATAAGTTCAGAATTTCTATCTTCAATATTGTGAGCTTTAGTTTTTTACAGGAGTATATTTACGTCTCTTTGCATTAATAAAAAACATGCTATTTTAGTTACGTCCGTTTGAATTCGATTGATAAAATTCTTTATATGATTTCATTACAAATTGATATTTATTTTTATTTTATTTATTCGATTCCTTTGCAATTTAAGTCAAATTTACAATTAATGTGGCCAATTTATAGTTAATTACAAAGATTCCACCTTATTTCCTCACGTACTCCAAAAATAGACTGGGTTTCTTCCTCGAAGCCTTCCGAAGTCAAAAATAATTTCTATCTTTTGAGTTTTTATTTCGAATTTTTGTTTATTTTTGTAAATATTTCGACCCTCCGAACCATAGTATGCTAAGTCGACTTAGCATGTTAAGATACTACGGTCCTTAATTTAAATTCTCTAAAAATTTTGGTAATCATCGGCCAATCCAAATCAAAGTTATAAGCAAAAATGTACTTGCATGGCCCGTAAGATATATGAAACTTCCAAACTTTGAGAGCTTCTACTGAAAAACTCATTTTTCAGACTTAGCATACTATTCTCCGGAGGCGTCGATTTATCGATATCTATTTATTCCAGCAATTTTGTTATTGTTATTGAAAACATTTTTCCCTTGAGGTGTGCTAATTAGGTGACCGGCACTGTATATGTATATATATATAACTCATAATCGTTTTCTTATAATCGTGTCGAATCGAATGAGCCCAACATGTTAAATTCCGGCCAATAAAACGGCGGATATAGGTACCTTGACAAATTAGCGATATAATCGCGTTTTCTTCGAATTGATTTTACATACATTCATGCTTGTATTATCGTATTCGCGAATCTGTGTGAAAATAGGTGAAATATACGTCGATACGCGAATAATATGAGTATTTTATCCAAAATTGATTGTGGCGGACCATCCGCGGTTCTTAACCAATCCTTTTAAAATTAGTGTACTTTTGTGTACTACTTCACTGTAGATCACTGAAATCGGATGCGCTTTAAAATCTTATGCACGTTGCGGGATGATTTACGAAGTGACCCAAAAAAAAACCAAAGGTATTTTCGTGGTCCAGGGAATCCAACTAAAAATAATTGGTTCATTAGAGCCCCTGAATAAAATGTTTTTGCTGTTTTGTATCACAGTGTTATTTTTATGAGCTTTTTTTATTAAAATCGTTGCAAATCTTAGTGAAAATGAAAATTACATTTAAAGTTCATATTTTTGCAAATCTATTTATGTTATGACTAAATGAATATAAATTTAAATTTGTCAAGGTAATAGCTTGACAAACCGGGAAATTTGGTAATCCGGATTGCGGTCTGTAGTCGATTGTCCGAGTTGGCGAGATGTTGCTATATTCAAATGATAGACTTTCGCATAGTACGGATCATTGCAGCCGAGCTGTATCAAATATAAAATGTACACTTTAATGTTATTTTAACTGCGTGGCAACATTAGTTACTACAAAGATAACTTCTTAGAAATTCTCCGATTGTCATCAATGGGATTCCGTTAATTACAATATCTAACTGTTTCTTTACATTTTAATAAATTACACCGGTCAGATGCGATTGTTACGCCCAGGGGAGGTTGAATTTCATTTCATTTTGTCTAATACCCAACATACAGAAACAAACGACGCTAGTACACGTATGTGTGTATATATGATCATACCCAACAAAGTCGATATATGTAAAGTGTGTGTGTTGTTGTTGTCGGTGCCCCAACAGCAACCAAATAATGCTCTACAAAAAAGCAACAACAACAACAAATAACAAAAATGTGATATTGCGGTCGGTCATGTGTTTTTGTGTTGTTGCTTTTTTAGACTTTGTTCGTCTTATTTTATTCGTTTGCTTTTTGTTTGCTGTGGATTTGCTTGCGTTGTGCTTGATGTTGCTGCTTTGATCGCATGGCAAATGTTTTGCGTGTGGTCCTTAATTGCAACGACTTGGGTGGTCCTTTCAACCGATTGGATAAAGCGCGCTCAGCTTGCAGAGTAACGTATAAACGTGTGTAGGGGACAAACGGCCATGTACTAGCCATACATAGTATGTGTATGTGGCGATGATGACGTTGAGCTGAAGACATAATTAGCCAGAGATTCGGCAATTTTTTTAGTTGTTGTTTCTGTATAAAATATTAACTGATAAATTATTATTTAATTGTATTCCTTAATGTATATTCTACATTAGTTATATACTGTGTAGCATTATATATTTTTTAAAAAATTATATGAGAGCCTTTGAAAAAAACAAACACGATTACATGTTATATGTTTTGAATTTTTCACTTCAGTACTGCTCTAAAGGAACCACATTGATTAACTGTCCAAAATTTAAGATCCAGAAAGATATCCAGATAGGTACAACATCTTAAAAAAATATTTTTTATTATATGAGATCATTTTCCTTGAAAATTACATTAAGTTTAATCTCACCCCAAATTAATGTTTAGATAAGAGATGACCATGTGCAAGAGTATAATATATATATTCACTGTCGTTCTATATTGAATTCAAATATTGATGCATTATGCATTATCCTATAATCCAGTTCTTACCACATGGCTACCCTTTAAGGGGAATGAGTAAAGGGACCTTGAGAACTAATGGATGTGTACGTTCTGCCGTTGAAGAGTTTTCGAAAAAGGGGAATTTATTTCTGTTGTATCCTCTCTCCTGCTCAGTGGAGAATCTTTATTATTATTATAATTTTTTGGGACACGTAGAGTTGAAAGTGACATTTGTAAAGCTCATTTCCCTTGTAGAGATGTTAGTTGATGTGAAAGCTTCACTTGTTGTGAGCGAAACGGTCCAAAGCTTTTGTTCTTCAATTGATTTTGTTTTGCTGTGAATATTCCGAACCAGAGGAAACAAACAATAATAATATTGAATAAATGGCATTCACATACGCATCTACATAGATTCATACGTAATGTGATTGCAAGTCCACGTGTGTTCCGAAGCGACCTGCAAATACCAAATAAAAAAAACAAAGTGAATACTACAAGATGGAAACAATTCAATATTTAAAGACAATACTACAAGATGGAAACAATTCAACATTTAAAGACACATATTTGTATAAATCATATAAGTTGAAGGCAGATTTCGCTTAGCATTGTTTTTTCTACCATACTACTAAGTGTTTGGGCATATGTGAGTACTGTCCACCATTCATTTTGACCGTGACCTAAAATCGTAGAATTTGTATTGTGTGTCAATTCGCCCTTTATCTCCTCCACCACCTCCACACTTTCTTCTTGAGGGACACGAGTCAGCCACAGGACTTTCTAACAGTATCGTAGCACATGTGCTATTTAATCTCTGATATGTCCAACTGATAAGTGTACGTCAATAACGCATATTCCTGTTCGTCGTTGAAGTAGACTAGCAATGGAAATATATCAGATATTCGGTATTCTGGAATCAATGTAATTCTCTGAGTGAAAAAAACATTAACGCAGGTCAATACAAATATTGGTATGAGTACCCTAGCGATGCTTGCAGACAAACATGCACCCCAGTGAATACATATATAGGTCCCGATTTTTTAAAGGCTTTCCGCTTTTGAGTTCTTGTATTTGATTCGAAGTTCCATAGAATTGCTATTAGAACTTGTTCTGGGATGATTGGCTGATAATTTAGGTTGTGTTTGAATGTTGGTTTACCATCACTTCCGCCGAAACGGAAGTCAAGTTCCCATATGAAAGTTCCACTAATTTGCATATAGATTATGTAGGTAGGACTAAAGCCCCGTTGCGGTTTGTTTGGTTACACGGAAAGTTGGCAGGCGGTCGGCAATAGATACGTGACGCCGACATACATATTTGTGGAAACACGACGACACAGTCAAAGTACTTTTCATCGTATGAATAGTGCAATGAGGTTTTAATAAGAATACCATAATGTAATTTTGTTTGCATAACTAAAGAATTTTCTCCTTTTGCTGCTACTAATTCTTGTTCTTCTTGTTTTTCAGATGCATTTGATTGGGAAATTTGATTGTCGATAAACTAGCAGTATGATATGTTCAATGGACTAGATTTTCTGATGGAGTCCTAAACGCACGGATATATAGAACCCACCTCTCCTCTATGGAATTTTCGGATTTAACTAAAAAAACTAAAAGTCTTAAGTGTCGATAGAATGAATACAACTGATCCTCGTTTTGATGTTATATATTAGAAATTGTCCAAGAAAGTCCGAACATTATTTTATCGCGCCAGAAATCTTACTCATATTTTGTCTTTCTACCTACTATATTATTCATATTTAATAAAGATGTGACGTTTTTTGTTTTTTCTTTTATATTTGTTACTTTCTTATTTTGTTAGGGGGAGGGCGGGCGTCGTTTTTCGTCCAGTGTGGTTGTGTGTGTGTGTGTGTGTCAGTCAACCTGGGTTTCTGGATTTTGGATGAGCAACCATATTTTTAGAAAATACCAGGCAAACAGAATTGTACAGAAGTGGCCAATGCCACTTGACATTTACAAGCGTACATATTGAAGGAGCCACACAAAAATGTAATTACAGTGACTCCAAAGCATACTTTTAGGCGTTAAGATTTAATATGACTACTTGACATTTACCAGCGTACATATTGAAGGAGTCACACAAATAAGTAAATGCATTAATTTCAAAGCATACTTTTAGGCGTTAATATTTAATATTGCTTCAAGTTTTGACGGACGAATGGAATGCATTTCATACCAATGTGTACGAATATAAAGAAGCATAAAATCTAGTAATAATAATGTCGTTGGATTAATGTACAGAGATTAATTTCATATAATTTTTTAATTATTTTAAACAATCGAAATAAGAAAAATGTTTATGGTATTTTCATTATCATTTTTCGCCTGTCCATAAAATGTAATTAATTATATAAATTCACAATTAATACAGATTTATTTATATGTACTTTTTCCTTGATTACATAACATATTCGTGTTTTTGACTGATTTTTCTTTAGATGTTTAAAGCATAATTTGTTTTCATTCAATGTTCATAAAAATCATGTTTTTGAATATAATATTACAAAAATTAAAAAAAAATAATTAAATGTGATGTAAATAATTTAAATATAATTGCATTGCATTTGATTTAAGTGGATGAATATACACCCTTTAATTTTAGTCTTTTATTTCAACTTTCTTTAATGGCTTCATATCTCAATTTAATTGAGTTTTTAATACCAATTATTCTTACAACAAGACCAACCAATAAATTATTTTATTTTACAGTAGTTCTGGTTGAGCCATACACCATGACACCGTCTCTTTAATATGCATCCTACATGGGCAAAAAATTCACATTCATAGCAAACATCCGGTAGAGCCGGAACAAAAACGCCCTACTGCCACTTTCGTCAGACATAATCTAATAATATAATGCATACTTTAAGGTGTTGTTTTGTTTCTTTTTTAATGCAACCCATTGTTTGTACAACTGACACAAAAGGAGAGAGGGCGAGGCGAGTCCTTTCATTGCATCTAACATAAAGTCATAATGTTTTCATTTCTATCTTCATTTAAATTTTTTTTTTTTTATTCAATTCCTGTATCCATGGGGTGTAACCTCGCAAGTATGCGAAGCATTGTATGTTGTTATTGTGCTGTGGTACATAAAATGTGCGGTATGGGATTTTATTAAAGCATGCCGCTTTTTGAGAGGAAAACATAAATCCGTTCCTAATTAGATTGTATAATGGACAAATACATGTACATATGTATATACACCTGCCCGGTAGTCGGTGGTAATCAGGATTCATTTGATTTCTAACCGAGAAATTTGTACCATCGTTAACTAATCGTGCAGCAAAAGGTACTTCTAGCAGTACCTTTAGGTTCTTAAAAATTGGGTATATTGATGTGGTATGTGTTTTTGTGGAGGAATGTAAAATAGTAATAAAAGCCATTGTCCATAATACTGAAGGGACAGTGGTTTTAATTTCTCCATACTAAAATTAAGTATTGCTATGCGTCGACATGATTATATAATAAAACATTAAAATTCCACTCAACGTATACGTTTACAGACATAAATCTCGACCTAATTCACTCATTAATATCAATAAATTAAAATAGACAAACAATTAAAACAAAAAATGTACTTTACAACATTAACATAAAATGGTATACCACATTACATGCACATTTTTTTATGCAATTAGAACTATTTTCAATAATATCTCTTAAATATTGGGTATAAAATTGTTTTCTAAATAGATTTATTCGTTTAAAAACGTAAACTGATATATGTGTGTGAGTGCAGTAATGTTGGTGCTGTGCCAAAGAAAGAGTTCAGATTGTGACCACTAATAAATAACGAAGAAGGAAATAGAACGAGGCGCGAAGCCAAACAATACAAAACAAAGTAATTATACAATTCACAATACTTACATTTCAGGTCATTAGTTCTGTAATGCATAACATTCAAACTACGGTTGTGTTGTTATTCGAATACCGAGAAAATCAGATTTGATAACTTTGTCTAGAGCAATGTTTTCAATGATATTCCAGTGCACAGGGGTATGTGTTTTCAAGTGCTATAAATTTCGTGAGTGGTCAACCTACCTCCAACAACTGTTGGAGAACATTTATAAAATTTTAAGTGAAGATTCAAAACATTTTCCATAGCTTGATTATCTAATACTTTCTTCTCGCCAATGCCTTGATGCACTAAAGGTGAGAAGAATGGGAAATGCGACATGTTCAACATAATTTACAATAATGTAAGGCCAGGCCATTAAAATGTAATATTTCCTAGCACGTAGCCGCTTTTTTACATCATAAATTGTCGAGTGTCTTCAGCAATTGGAGAAACTTCAGTTCCCCGTTTATGTTTCTCTTGAATGAATTACGAATAAAAAACACAAGCTGATATTTTCGATTTTTTGTAATTAAACAGCCAATTTGAATTTGAACCAAGAATGGAATGCAAGTGCAGTGCAGTGACCCACCTAGCCACATGACTCGGTATGTTGCACTTTGTTTTGCAGCTTGGCTTTTTTATTAATTTTCAATGTGTTACGGCCACAACGGTATAAAAACGCATCGAGAAAATTAAGAAATTAGAACTTTCACAAAGGAATAGAAAACATTGTTTATTTAGATTATCCATGGTGAGTTTTGACACTAATGAAGCCACTGGAACTGACGAAAAAGTTGACGTTTGCTTCTTCCATTCCATTCAGTTCTATATTCTTCGTCAATTTGATGGTTTTTGTGGCTTGGGGTCTTTGATGGCACAACAAAAGCGATGAGATAAAAAGATGCAGTTCTTTTGTTTTTGTGAGTGTTTGGGAACGACTAATTAGTAGCCGTAAAAACATCAAAATTATTTTCTTGCATCTCAAAATTAGCCGAGTTCATAAAACATCACTGTCTGCAAGAACCCTGACAATGGCGGTCGTACGACCACTATGTTCACTGAAATTGTATCGGAGTATTTTTACAGACATACATCTGATGTCATGAACAGCATCTTCCTTGAGAAGATAAAATAAAGAGCAGCCAGTAGAGGAGCCAAGTGCTGATAGCCGAAAACAAAGTGAAACGAGGTCCTTTCGTAAGCTTCTTTTGTGTGCGACTTAATTAAGTGCGGTTGACAGGAAGTCAGTGAAAGATTATTTCTTCGGGAATGATGACAAACACGAATTGTCTTCCCGCGCTAGGCCAAAGTGAAACGAAACGAGAAATGGCTAAAGAATAATACAATTAATTGTTGATTGCATTTGGGCGCATTGATGAGATGCACCTGTACACCGGGCAATGCTGTTAGGATGTACCTAAACGAATAAATCAATTAACATAGTGGAAAGCTATGAAGGTTCATGTCCGTTGGAGATGAGAAACCCCTCCAAATGTTCATAAACTAACATACTACTTATTGCTAAATCTCTTTGGTTAGACTTCATTAATATTTAAAGACGTTTAGAGTACAGAATATTTCTGATATGAAAACCAAATATGATTTCGTTAACGAAATCATAAACTGGACATCTATATATAAGGAAATCCTTAATATTCATCCACAGGATATAACAGCTGATAACGTCAAATCAAATGTGTCTTCGAATTTAACAAGGACTAAATCCATACGAATTGCAATGAGACGGACCTATGACTTCTATGTATTGGGTAGTTTGTACTTTGTACTTGACTATTTTTGTTTATTATATTTGTACTGCATTCGAAATATGAGGAATCATAAATTATGCAAATGTCCGTTGATTACTGCTGGAACCCATCCACACTTCGCACAACCAGTGAAACTGCAACAATCGCCTCAGAAGTTCAGATTACAATTACAATTGTGTCTTTGATTTTGTGTTTACAAATTTCCTAACATTGTGACACACTTTCAGATGGATAGCTAACTGATTATACGTACATTGCCATCTCCCCTCTAGCTGGGGTTTTGAAAAGGTTGCTCGGCCGGTTGGATGATTTCCGTCTCTTTTGACATTTTAATTACCTCCTCAAAAAAACCACAGACGCTAAGTTTTATAAATGTTTGAAATGAAAGATTAAAATGAAACAACCACCGAAACAACTGGTAAAGTCATGCTACAAAATACAATTTGTTAAACTAATACGCTCTGCTGATTTCCGTTTAGCAAGGACAAATTGTGTGCTCAAAACCCGGCAACAACATTAACAAAATAAAATGTATACGTTATATTTTGTATTTTAAGCGCAAAGTTTGTTACGGTTACGCATACATTAGCATAGAAGAGTAGTTGCTATTTGTGTTGTAATATATATATATATATATACAAATATACATATATTTTTTAATTACCCCTTTGAGGGGATAAATTAGCTATGGGCGAACATTTGTGTAGGTCTTAAATGTTTAAAATAAAGTTATTTTCCCAATGTTATTTTCCCAATTTTGATAGATTTTACAATTTTTTTTTTAAATTTTATATATGGGCACTTCCGCAGTCACTTACACGACTTTCAGAGGCAAAATCAAAATTTAAATCTTAAATAAATCGAAAACAATTACTTTTTTACAATTCTTCCTTAATATTTTTTGTAGAACTTAGGAGTACTATCAGTGGAAAAAATTGAGAGCCTCTAGTTTTTAACTTTTGAGATAAAAGCCACAAAAGAGCGGTCACTCACGCGACTTCAAATATACACGACTTTAGACTCACTACTAATAAAGGGAAAACTCTGCGAATTGTGTGAATATTTAAACCTTTAAATATTCTTTACATGAATAAGAGATACCAAGCATTATTATTGCACTTTCAAAATTTCAAAATATGGCATATCCTTTATTTGCGAAGGATTTTTCTCGGTCACTCACGCGACGTAACTCACGTGACATTGTTGATTTTGCAGTTTTTATTTCTGAAGTGTCTGCATTTTTAGTCATTAAATTAGTATTTATGCTAAGAACAAGAAGAAAAAATGATAAATGTGGTCTTTTTTTGTATTTTTTGCCTTTACTTTGCGTATTTCAGCACAATTAAATAAACAAATTCTTCGACTTTGGTTTACCATTTTGCGAAAGTGCCCATATATATATATACAACAAAGTGTAGTAAAGTAAAAAATCACGCAATGTTTTAATGTTTTTAAAAACATTATGTATGTATGTATTTTTTTAAATACAATTTGCTGCGAGTTGTTGTTAAAGACTAATTAAATACCCATATTATGGGCCTTAGATACTGAACATTATAGTAATTAGTGCCCGAAGCTAAATGTATAAAAACCTATACACAATTTTAATAATGTATTCAATTTAAATCAGTTTCTTGAACTTCTCATTTCACTTGACTTAAGTACATTTTTTTATGTTATTATTATTTCACCTTGACAAAACATATCAGTACAACACGCTGTATGTACATGTGTATATATTTTGTGTTCCTAATTCTTTGGCGTAAGAATCCGTTTCAAGTGCGACACATTATAATTATGCTCTCCTGCTGGCTGTCATAAATTTCTTGCAGGTGAAAGAATGGAAATGTCATAGCTTTTGGCAAGGCAACAATTTATCATGGTGCCGTGTTGTTGTTGTATGGATGAGCTACTTACTTTTTCTACTCGCTACGTTAAAGAATGTGTGTGTGGCAATTTCGTTTGGAGATAGACGTGTGTGCGCCTGTGTTTGTTTGTGGAAGATATAAAAAATAACAGAACAGTTTGTTGAGTCCTCAAGAGTAACTTCATAATATTTGCTGCTTAACTTTGGAGGATTATAAATATGATATTGAGAATGTGTGAAAGAAGCATAAGGTATTGCAAAACGTAAAATGCATCTCCTTTAACGTACAATCGTATGTAAACGAATTTAAACGTAGTCCGGCATTCTTGGACGGCTGCACGGGCCACTCCATTTGTATTCGTATTGGAACAGTACTTGAAATGTTCACAATTTATATCCCGCAAAGGTGTAAACACTTCACACTACAATTTCAAAGTTGGCAGCCAAAAAGCAGGAGGAGAGCAGACGCAACGCACATATAAATGTATATACATACATATATTCTAGTGTGAAGAACTTGCCAAACAACCAGGAGACTAAAACACAATTTCAATAGCTCTATTTCATCAACAAATTTGTCAATAAAATCCCCCAACACGGCAGTTTTGCGATTTTTTAATAATTTGGTGTACTTAATTTTTCATTGTATTTTTGAAGTCGCCGTAGTATTAGTCTCTTAATACTTAAAATAATTGTATTGTAACACATTCGAATCCTGGAAATACATAGTAGCGACAGATGTATTTGTTTTAGCTTTAAACATTTCACACCTTTAGTTTGTTTTTTCTAGTCGCTGCCTCCACACATGTGTGTATATGTTGTGTATGTGTGCGGCATTCGCTTTAAGTTCAACACGTACTCTATTACCCACATCACGTGTGTGTGCTTAAACATATTGAAAAGTTAACATAGCATAAAGCTTTTCATCAAATCCACCAAACACACCCACACATACACACACATATGGACCCCTTTTTGAACTCACTTTTGCCTGGCCAAGGAAGTTCATCTTAGAGAATGGATGACTGTGTCGGTGCATCGGAGACGGGGAGACGGCAACGGCCTGTCGTTGTCGGTTTGTTGCACACAGCTAAACACAACACAGGTGTGACATTACGAACGAGTACATGCCAAAGCAACAACTACTCCTTTAATATACAACTTATTTTATTTTATTTTGCAGCTGCTTTCCTGTGTGCGCTACGTGTGTATGTTTGTGGATGATAGAATGAAGGGAAAATGTAAAGAACTTTATTAAATAAATTTGTCATATGCAAATTGAATAGTATGACAATTACACACACACACTCATCCATTTATACATAGAAACACATAAACGGACTGTCGCCATGTGCAGTAAGAGCTCCAGCGAACGCAAGGCGAGGGGAGACGCAACAACATCAACTTTTCTATAATAAAATCTAATTTGGCAAATAGAAAACTTTCGCTTAGAAGTGACGCTGCTGCAGCATCCATTCGACCCTTGCCAGCAAGGCAAAACACCTGAAACTGTATGACATGATGGGGGTTATATGAGAAATAATATTTGCAAGTACTTATTATTATGCTTCAGGCATGTCTCTGCAGTACGCCTGTGTGTGTGTGTATGCATTATTGTATTTCTGTCGTTGTTTTATTGAAAGTTTGCCGGCCGTTATCTGCTATCCTTGGCTTATTTGCCATCATAGAAATTACACACTTCAATGTTTTGTATTCTTCGGCCGCCGCCTTGAAAAAGTCACGTCGTGTGCATTGTCACACGGAAAAAGTTTGCAGACATACGTGTCACCAAAAACTCGAAGTGGCGGTTCATCTAGTGGAGGGAAATTTTTGTATCATATTTGGCATGAATAATACTGTTGAAGGTAAGTGGTAGTAGATTATTAATATGTATATATTTAGATGATGTTACTTATATAAAAATGAAGGGTATAGATTATAATTTTACACAAATCCAAACCATTCAAATCCAAATCATTCAATGTTCATTCATGTAAAATAATCACTTCAATAAAATTTGAATTTGTACTGCTCTAATTTGCTTTATGCCCGCAATTAACTTCGCTGTTGTTGAAAAATATAATTTATTACATTTGTACAGACTATATTAGTACAAACTCCACCCCGACCCACTTCATTAGCGTAGTTTAAAAAAATATATAAATTTCAATTGTCTACGTTGTTGATTGTGTAGAAGAGGGCATATTCCTGTTTTTCGTATGCTTGTTCCGTTTCGGCAGGAAGCTAAAAGTTTAAACAAAACCACCAGAAAACACCTCCGTGGTTTTGTAATGTAGGTGCGCAGTTAATGATAAGAATCATTAATGGTGCATTTGTGCGATATAGTAGTGTGTGTAGGAATGTGTACACGTATGTGTGTGGCTGGGTGTTTTTCTTTTCGTAAAATAAACTTCCGCATTTTAATTGGCAACAGTACAATGAAGCACACACATCTACAAGCGAAGCCCAGATTTGAATCCTAACAGAGGAACATTAGTGCCATTTGTCAGTTAATAAGGGAAATGTTATGAAGTAATACCATAGACAGAGGAGGGCGTTAATTTGCCTTAAAAAATTCACGAACGACAAATTCTGCATTTAGAACAAAAGTTTGCATTTTTATAAGCATTTTTCCAATATTTGTTGCAGCAATTCTGAAACTTTGAGCGTCATCTGAAATTTTCCTTTGTTGTACATTTTTATTTTCACCAACATAACAAATTGACAACAATCAATTCATTCTCGATAGCATTGCCATAAATCGATGAATTCAGTTGCATTTTGTGCATTAGGGCTATAACCATGCGTTTACATGCGACAGGGCAGTCGAAGACAATTGAGTTCATGCATTAATTGTCAAAAAATGAAAAATTTCTTTGTGGCGTAGCCGTCTAGGCTATTAATATTATTGAAAATATTAATTATATTACAACAGAATTATATAATTGAACAATTGTTAAATTTCTTTAAAGTTCAATCCAATTCGCCCCCTTTTTTATATTTTAAAATATTTGTTTATTATTATTATCCAGGTTTATAGTACGTTTCGTTAACGTAGTGAGTTTAAATTGTCAATTCCACTGCATATTTGTCAAATAACTCCTCATAAAGTAGGTTAACCGGGTAAAAACTTCCAATGTATTAGTCGTTTTACTGTCTATGAGAAATTCAAGAGAGTCGCTAGGCAATTGATAGTTACATAAATGTATTGGTTAAAATGGATATACATATCTTAGCTATTATCTACCCAACGTTCATAATTACCAGTAAGCCAATACTAAAACGAAAGTAAATAGAATTGAATAAATGTAGTTATTGTAATGACATACATTTGTCTTCATCCATTGCCAGAATTTAATATTTACATATCAATGAATATTAAATGTAATCGTAGCAATTTTTCAAGTACAACAGAATATTGAAAATCCTCATCCTATTTAGTTATTGAGGCCTAATTTTAAAAATACCCTACAAATGGTTTATAATTATAAATTGTACGAAATCATGCAAATGTTCAAATTTAATATTTTAGGTACGGAAATTGAATTATTATCAAAGCGCCAAATGATGATAACTTGCTTTCCTCCCGCAATTTCGTTTATAAGCATGTCGGAACATCTGTCCATTTTGTATGTGTGTTTTTGTTTCATATTTTCTGTATGTTCGACTTGACTTACAACTGGATTGCTGCAGATCCCGTCAGTGTTTGTTATTGGAGACAACAAAGGAGAATGCTATCACAAATATTGAAAAACAAAGAAAGGCTAAAAAATACCAAGGAAATTACTCAGTGATAGCCAGTTTAACAATGCATGAAAAACAAAAACAAAGATGTAGTAAATTGAATTACCAAGGAAGTGGATAAAAGTCGAAGACCGTAACTTACACTCAAATGATTTAGTCCGTCAATAATATAATTTTGTTTTATTACTTTAAAAACGTATTATATTATTATACATTTCTAAAATATAAAATATCAATGTTAATATAAACTTGTTATCGGCAAACCGACATTGAAAATTCGTTTGATTGGCCAAAATATTTAACAGAATTGCACTGAATTCGTACCACGTCCGGAAACAAATGAAAATATTCAAATAGAATTTGCAGAATATTCAAGGGAATTCCAACATTTGGCAGAATAATGAAAGACGAGAAAGGGGAAGGTATAACGGCGTACCTCTTTTCGAAAACCCTCTTGATCCCTTAACCGACAACAATAATCTATGAAATGTAGCTTCGGCTATCCGACGTTAGGAATTACTCTGCCACCATGTTGCCGTCCAAACAATGATTGAGAATTTATTTGTTGGGGGAACCATTACGAGACAAATGCACACCCACGTTCAACACATATACTTCCCACAAGATGTATTTGGTAGCAAGCAGATTGAACTGGGAGGTATTAGTGCGTGTGAGCTTTTAGGTAAAGTGTTTTGTTCAGAAAATAACTGGAGAGCCTGCAAGTGCTTACAATTCGTCGGGTGCAATTCGTGGTATGATGTGTTCATTTGGAACACATGGTATAATTCCGGCACCAGAAAATACAAAACGAGCAGACAATGGACAACTGCTAAATTAATACCTCCACTAAGTGGTATAATCAAGTGTGATGCCATGCTGAAGACCCAGCAAACACTTAGAAATTTGTTTGTATAAAAATTATCTATTATATATGTATATATATATATATATGTGTTTGTGTGTATGTTCCCGATGGACGCAAAAACCGCTGAACAGGTGTTAGTGAGATTTACACAGTATCAGTATTTACACAGTATGACCAGTGTTGCCAAAACTTGATTAATTCAAAAATTCTAATTCTTCTAGTGTGGTAAAGGTAATACTAATATTTGTTAGTATTACCTTTACCACACTAGAAGCCGGAAAGTTCCGGTTATGGTGAAGTGAGACATCTATAGTTTTAGGTGGTGATCGGAAATTTAATGAAACAAAATTGTTTGTTTTTTTTTTAGTTTTTCTAGTCGCTCTAAAATGAAAAAATGTTTGACATAATTTTTAAATTTTTTCATTTTGTGAAAAAACATTTCAAATTTGGAGAATATTTGTTTGGATTTTATGGATTTCAATTCATAAATCTTTGAAATCTAAAACTCTATGTTCAGCTCACATGTTCTTATTTTGTTATTGATTGATCGTCATCAGAAGAGACATGTAAGATCTCCATTTTTCGTGTCAAATGTTTTGTAAAGCTTTACTAGTAAGATTCTGGTCCATTAACTGACCATCTCCTTGGCAATGAGTGATTTACAACTGTAGCCCTTAATTTTATTTCAATAGTAGACAGAGATGCCGAACAGGCCATAATTTATGGTATGTGCATTTTAGTAGCTGAATCGATATACATACTAAATAGTTTGTTGGGATGTAGCAAGTTTAAGAGTTTTAGAGGAGTCAATGTGGTGTTTGAAAACAAATTTTCGCCGTAAATCAAACACCAATCAACAATTGCGAATCGCCCCTAACAATTCGATTATGCAACATTTCGTTGCTGACAAAACACAGCTCTAAATTGATACCATTCGTAAGTCTTTGGCACATATCTTTACATGTTTACAGATTCCACTTAAATTTGTATCGAATTAAAAATTTTAAGTAAATTTGCATGTGGCAATTAATTGAACTACAATTACAGAAATCCGAAGTTATAATTAAATTATCAGGTAAAAAGACAAACAATGCTCCCGGTTGATAAAACACTTAAGTCTGTTTAAAAATTGTTGCATATTTTCTGCGAAATTTTGATTAAATTGTTCGTCCGCTCCTTTCAAATATATATGTATGTTCATTTTTTTTCTATATTGGCTTTGAACAATAGAGATTGCATTAAAAGGATGATAAGATGATAGAAGCATATAAAACAAAACAAACAAAAAATGGATAACAGTGAGTAGCAGAAAATGCCGGCCGCCACTAAGAACTTTATCTCATTAAATCACAAAGCGAAAATCCTAAAGGGAATTCCTAACAAAAAAGTCCACAGCATTGTGTAGAGACTCTTCGCGATAACTATTACGCAAAACAATGGGATAAATGTAGGAGTATGAATTCCACAACATTATATCAAGAGAACGGACGATGGGAGTGACGGGCAGACAGAAGCCACAGCTTCTGTGTATATTGTTTTCTTCATTATGCAATAAATACTTTGGATTTTTGTCTACTTCTTAATTTTTAAATACAGTGATACAACAAATAGTAAAAAATTCCACATAATACGATTTTGTTTTTTAATGAATCTTAATATGCAATTGACTACTTTCCTACACTGACTTCCAGTTACATAGTGTGTATGATTCATTTATAAATCACTAGAGGACCAGGTGGCGGATGAATGCTGACCACATCTAATTAAATTCTTGCAAAGTTCTTAGAGCAAACTTGTATTGGGCAACAGGGATAGTCAATTACCGATCTTTGGAGTTACATAATTTTAATACGTTCTCACAAGTATCAATTATTATAGAAAGTCTAGACCAGAAGCATTTGGTTCGTTCCGGATTCAAATACTTTTCATTGTTTATCTACATACAAACCAGTGCATTGTGCATTCCCCCCTAGGGAAATTGTGGAATATCCAAGCTTTAAACCAAAAATGCCCGACTACAGCAACACCGACAGAGAAATTAACGACACTGGTTTTAATGCACCGCTGGATAATAAAAACACCACCAACCAACCTTCTTATGGAAAAATAAAATCAAAACTAACAAATAGAATATGATTTAGACCACAAGTAATTGAGTAATCGACTTAATGTACGACATATACTAATTGATGAAACAAAAAAAAAAATACTCAGAGACAAAATTCCATTTGACCGACCGATTGTTTGTTGTCATCGAACTTTTAAAACAAAACCATTTATAACTTGAGATTGAAGCATTTCTACATATGGTACTGTTCAACATAGCATGTCTGAAAACGATGAAGATGAGTAATCATGGATGGATAGACGGATGAATGGATAAATGCTCAGTTTGGTTGTGAGCATTTAAATGTAGTCGACTGCATGTGACAAATGTTGAAAAGGTCGACTGGGGGAATGTGTGTTCCAACGAATGCACCACATCTAAAGTGGAGGAACACGAAAACGCTTTTTACTCTACACAAGGAAAAAAAACCGTAGGATACATCTATGGCAGAACAGCCACAATGTATCAATTCATTAGAAACGAAACCGATGGATGTTCTATTGCACATGTTGAAATCTAAAGATGTTGAAATTGCACAAATCTCATTAAATTGTCTTCGCCATTTTACTGATATAACTGAAGCATATATACGATTTATTTATTGTTGTAGATCTTAATATAGAGTCAAAATTTAAGCACAAAATTACTTAATTATATTCTCTTTTAATTAATGCTCGGCACACACACACACATGCCATTTCGGATACATTCTATAAGTGTATTTGCAAAAGGGACTAAGTTGTCATTAATGCAATTATATTGCAGTCGTTTCCAGATATAATGATCTATTTTTTTTATTTTTCGCGGTTCATTACAGTTTACAGTACTGCGTGTAATGCATATCAAGATAAGACTGTACAACGATCTGATTTCATAAAAATAATGGGCATGAATTTTTGCTGACTAGGATCCCCTTATCATTGGTATGTCGCTATGAAATTTCAATCTAATAGAATATTTAAATGACCAATTCCATTCCATAATCCTCATAGAGTAGGTAAGTATGGTAAAAAGTTTTAATGTAGATGCTTTTGAAGCAAATTTTTTTTTATAATTTACCACTTAGTCGCTTTATAGAAATAAACAAACACCGGGCAATGTACGAAATACATCCAAACACATGTTCGAGAGCATGGTTTTTGTGTTGTGGTCAAAAAGAGGGGGGGCTCAACAAGCAGACTGTATCTGTTCGTAAGTAGATACTCTAATTGATGCGCCGACGTCTACATTTGCATTATAATAGAAAAATAGCTGTGGTCAACACGTGAAATGTCGGAATTTGTTTCGGTCGCTGAATCCTGAATCTGTTTTAACAGCCGTACATTGTAATACAAAATGGTGAGTACAACAAGTTGGTGGTTTGGTAGTGGTATTTTCGGTAATGACTGAAACGATACAAACTGCAACAACAACAAAATATACACACATGTTGTTGTTGTAGCAGTTTATATGAATTGTATGTTTTCTGTTATGTTTCCTCCAGTTCTGTCTCCAGATTCAGAAATGCAGCTACCTCCACTGGCTGTAACCACAGATCTTCCGGAGTGAGGTGAGTAGGTTTGGCTGGGCAATTGAACAAGTGCAGTGTGGTATGAGGGCCTGTGCCACATGCTGGGCAGACATCCTGCACCTGGTCATCAATCCGTGCCCAATACGAATTGAGCCGACTGCACCATCCAGAACGTAACTGAGCCAAAACTACTCTGGTTTGTCTGGGCAGCTGACGTTCTTCAGCTGCTATGGGTGGGGGGTGAGCTCCGAGGACGGCAGACATCCTGCACCTGGTCATCAATCCGTGCCCAATACGAATTGAGCCGACTGCACGATCCAGAACGTAACTGAGCCAAAACTACTCTGGTTTGTCTGGGCAGCTGACGTTCTTCAGCTGCTATGGGTGGGGGGTGAGCTCCGAGGACGGCATTCACTTTGTAACCGTTCAGCGCTGCGGCTACTGCATCTGTATGAATGCCATTCAGACCTGCTCGATAGGCAACTTGATCTAGAGGCTCCCTTTTGTATCGTTGGACCTCTCTCCCTAGATCATGCAGATCCTTCCTGACACGCCTGGGTGGAGGAGTCCTATCCACCATATGATGGTTGGGATGATCGTCCCTGAAACACCCAAGCAGGTACTGCAACGAAAGCATATTGCTATGCTGACGTACGGGAAGGATCTTCGTCTCCTCATGAAGATGGTCCACTGTTGTCATGAGGAGGCACCCTGTCGCTGTCCTCAGGGCGGCATTCTGACAGGTCTGAATATTTCTCCATTGCGTATCACTGGAATTCGCAGACCACACTGGAACCGCATAGCTAGCCACAGACCGACCTATCGCTTTGTAAGGGGTCAACAAGGTTTCCTTATCTGCGCCCCAAGTGCGCACATATGTCTTCACACATATGTCTTCACACATATGTCTTCAACAATGGGACCCGACGCCATAATCGTACAATCATCTGCATACGTAACGATTTCAATGCCGTCCGGAGGGCGTGGAATACCGGAAAGGTAGAGGTTAAACAGTTCCGGAGAAATCACTCCACCCTGGGGAACTCCCTGTTTAACTCTACGGGGTTTGGACTTCTTGGAACTCCACGTACGACTGGCGTCCACACATATAGTTGATTATCCAACGTTTCAAACTCGGCCGGAGGGAAGTGTTCTCTATGTCCTCAAACAGCGTGGCATGGTTGACAGTATCAAAGGCTTTTGATAGGTCAAGCGCTACCAACACTGTTCTATCGCACGGCCGGTTCTGGTTAAGTCCTCTACTTATATGCGTGGAAATGGCGTGCAACGCTGTTGTTGTACTGTGTTGCTTACGGAATCCATGTTGATTATCCGCAACTGGATAGCTTTCTCTAATGCTGGGGAGGAGCAAAGCCTCAAGAGTCTTCGCTACTGGCGACAAAAGTGAAATCGGCCTGTACGATTCACCTTTGCTGGCATCCTTGCCCGGCTTCAGTAGCGGGACCACCCTGCCCATAGTCCAGGCTTCGGGGACGACGTGGGTGGCTATCGACAAGTTGAGGACGATGGTCAAGTACTCGACTCCTGGCTCGTCCAGCTGCTTCAGCATACACATGGATATTCCATCTGGGCCCAACGCTTTTGATGACTTCGCGTTACGGATGACACATGCAACATCCCCCATTGTAAACTGTGGTGGTACCTCCTCGGCTGGAAGAGATCTTATACGACGAAGTACTCTTCTCTTTGCCCTGTCACTCTCGGGATGCTCGACGAACTGTCGGTTAAAATGACTTGCGCATCTCTTCGGATCAGTCAAAGTTTCGTCGTTAAATGTGACTGAGGTCCTATCATCCTTCTTACCAGGGTTCGAGAGCGACATAACCGTTGCCCACAGTTTACTTACTCCGGTACCAATGTTGCAACTCTTCAGGTGCTCCAACCATTTATTCCGCTTGTGCTCCGCGACTAATCTGCTGACCTCCAACGTAAGTTCCCTGACCCTGGGATCTGCTGGGTTAGATCGACGAAGCTCATCACGCTCATTTGCCAGACCAACTGCTTCTGCTGGGAAATTGGGTCTCATCTCGGGTATTCGACCAGGAGGTATAAATCTAGCAGCTGCAGCAGTGATGATGCCTCGGAATTTCCTTTCTGCTACCCGTACATCAGAAGGAATGGAAAGTTCTCTGAAGCGCTGGTTGGTGAACTCTCTGAATCCTTGCCAGTTGGCTTTCCTATGGTTAAGGAAAGTGCGGCGTTCAGATATGACGAAATCGGGCGGTCTGCTGATGGAGACGATTATGAGGAGATGGTCTGATCCAAGAGAAATGACGGGCTGCCAGCTGACGTCATTTATCAGACCCGGTGACACAATGGTTATATCTGGCGAACTGTGACACTCTCCCCTTATTCTGGTGGGGGCATCCTCATTTACCGTGCAGAACGTGGAGCTATCAATTTGCTCTGCCAGCACTGTTCCCCTCTGGTCATTACCTAGGACGGAATTCCACAACTCGTGGTGGGCATTGAAGTCCCCTAGCACCAGACGGTTATTGCCCTCCAATAGAAAACTAATGTTGGGCGAATAACGCGGTTCACAGCTATTAATCGGCGGTATATACACGTTAAGCACCTCGGCAGTACCACATTTAACTGCTACCCCCATACATTCCATGTATGGGTCACTAG
Source organism: Musca vetustissima (assembly GCF_032173495.1). NCBI lineage: Eukaryota > Metazoa > Arthropoda > Insecta > Diptera > Muscidae > Musca > Musca vetustissima. The sequence goes on along the minus strand of NW_026887855.1, from coordinate 257,671 downwards.
AGTCAAGCTCTAGTGTTAAGTGCTGCATACTTGGTTGCTGTTCGGGAGACTGCGGTGGAGTTCCGTACTCCGACGAAGAAGACCACGACGTAGACGAAGACTCACTGGGGATTGCGCTGTCGCAGCACGGGGCAACGTAATCCCTATCGCTGTAATCTCGCAACCAGGCCAACCCGGAACAATTCCTGAAGTGCACCCACTCCCTGCACCCATTACATCTCACCGACACTGACCTGTGGTGAATGATGTTCTGGCAAACCGAACAGAACCACGGTCCGGGGTTTTGTTCGATCCCGGCACGGACCAAAAGAATCCGGAGCAAGCATTCCGGGATATGTTGCTCCCAAAACAGAAAAACAATTAATTTTTTTTTATATAAATATACACACATCGTTATATTTGTTTGACAGTTCCTATGCAGTTACCAGCTCTGGCGTAAAAGCGACAGCTAACTGATGCGAAACGAATTGCAAGTTTTTTATCGGGTAGCAGTATAATATGGCCATTGACACACGTCAATGCCAAAATGTGCCGTTTTTTTTCGCTTAAGAAAAAATACAAATTTCATATCGCTGGCTTAACTCGTAAAGGCAATAAGTCCCTTTTTAACAATTTTTCAGGAGAGACAAGAAACATTCAAACTTTTTTTTGAATAAAAGTATTTTAAATCTGTAAATGCAATTTGTTTTTGTATTGTACTTCTATTTTGTTTGCGCAAAGGCAAAATGAAAAAATAAGTATTTGCGGAGATACACGCCTTTTTTGGGACTTAGAGCCATTTCTATTCCTAAGTGTTTTTGTTTTCATGGACTTAGGTCTTTTTCTTACAACTTGTCTCTTATTATATTTTGTAATTACTGCAATAAATATGTACTTTTGTTGATTTTTACATGCTAATTTTATGTAAAAGAGTAAAGATTGTTTTGGAATCATAATTTATTGAAAATAGCAATAAAAACATCGTTAAGTTCGCCTGAGACGAATTTTTATTCACTCCACCATGAGGTTCACAGTCAAATACTTAAAATCGATCGGGACTATTATATGGTTGTTATGCCATGATAAATTACTGCCAAAAGAAAATGAAATATCAAACTACAGGCTATTGGAAATTTGGGCTAGGGCATTGAACATACCGAAATCCGCAATTTGTCGAAAAGTGGCAGTATAGTTATATGGGAGCTATACTAAATCGGGATAGATATCGATAATTGTTTGTAGGAAGATTCGACACCCAACGAGAACCCAGAATATCAAATTAGAACCAATTCGATTGATAAACGTATAAAAAATCCCAAAATACCGAATAATGAAGGAAACGTAATAAAATTGGGCCAATATTGATCATTTTTGGTGGGGAGATTTTGTGCACAATGAGAATCTCAAATATAAAATTACAGCCAATTCGTTTGAAAAACATGCACAAACCTTCCAAAATTTCGAATATTAGGGATAACGTTATATATATATATATATATATATATATATAAATTACAGTCAATTCGGCTGAAAATCGTGTCCAAAATCCTCAAAATAAAAAGGGGACTTAGAGCTTTTACATGATGTTACTCCAGCAACGTGTGTTGAAATGGACGTAGCGCTTTTTCTAATCAATACGAAACAACAATAAAAAAATAAGATAACTGTATTTTTATTTTTTTTTTAATCGATGTGTTTTGCCATATTATACATATCTATATCAAAATCTCAATTTCTAGAAAAATTGACTTGTTGCCTTTACAGGTTATGCCAGCGGTATCACCATCTCTCGCTCTCCCTCCCTCCTCGACACCAAGAAACAAATGAACACTTTAAAATAGTACATTTTTCGCGTACACTTAACATCACTTCGTGACAAACCATTGCAAATTTACGCCAGGTTAACTTCTATTTGCCGTGACTATGTTTTGTGTTGCCACTTTGGATCCTGTCATGCGAATCTAAGTGAAACGCGAAAAGTTCGTATAGAATATTCGTGTTTCTTTTTACAGTCCAGTCAATATTGGGGATTACAAAATTCAACTATGTTGTATCACACACAATTGATCACAAACAATGTTAAAATCTCACCAAGATATTTAGACGTACAATTCAAAGCTCCACTATCAAAGGCTGAACATTTCCACACATAAGCGATTCCATTTTGAAGCATTCACTGAATGTACACGCGTGGTTTGAGCAAATAGTTGCGTTCGTATTACACGTATTACATAGGTCCTACCGAACGTGAGTTTTCAAAATCGAACTTATTTAATAGGCCCTGCTCTCATTTTACTGCATACATATTTTATTGAAACAGTTACAGTTTTTTCTGCGATTTTCTTGCCGTTCTATTTCCAAAGCACAAAAGCGAGTAGACACAAGAATGCTTATCGTTTGTTTCAGTGAGAAGATAAAGAAAAATTAACATTTAGGAAGTTTTTTATTAGAGTCGATAACTAGCCGAGAATTAGAACTCCAAAAAAGAAGTAGAGGAAAAATCACAGCGCTCGTGACTATTTTAACAATTTATTTCTTCGACAACAACTAGCAGACTACCAAGATAATATTTCCTTTGCAAAAAACGGATAGATAATGATTGCCTTGGCTGGTGAATATTTGCAAACAAGTGATATATATATATATATATATTTAAATGGAAATAAAAAATACAAATACCATATTTAAATAAAAAGTAGGAGTAAAGAAGGGATAATTTGAATGTGGCTCCTTCTTTGGTTTCTCTGCTTGTGATCGGGACATAGTACAACACATGTTTAAAAGCTTGTACTCATTTGTACACATACAAACTCACCAACACTCGCGTACATCATCCTTATGAATGTCAAAAATACACAAATGGGAAAAGTCAACATTTCGCTACCAGAAGATATCCAGCAAAAAGTGCAACAAGTTTCTAATTTCCGCCTTTTACTCGGTCACATTAATTGGTTAATTAGAGCAAGGACAATAACAGCAACATGACAACAGAAACATTTCCAATCTGTGCGGATCTTAAAAATAAACCACGCCTATGGGCGGAGCTTAATTATTTAACCAATTCCATGGGCGGAGTTCAAAAATTTAACCACGTCTATGGGCGGAGCTTAAAAATATAACACGCGGAGCTTATAAATTAAACTACGCCCATGGGTTGAGCTTCAAAATTAAACCACACCTATGGGCGGAGCTTCAAAATTAAACCACGCCTTTGGGCAGATCATAACAATTAAACCACACCTATGGGCGGAGCTTCAAAATTAAAACACGCCTTTGGGTGGAGAATAAAAATTAAACCACGCCCATGGGCGGAGCATAAGAATTAAACCACGACAGTGGGCGGTGCATACCAATTAAATCACGCCCATGGGCGGAGCTTAAAAATTTAACCACGTCCATGGACGGAGTTTAACAATGTAACCACGACCATGGGCGGAGCTTAAAAATTAAACTGCGCCTATGGGCGGCCCTTCAAAATTAAACCACGCCTACGAGCGGAGCATAACAATTAAACCACGCCCTTGGGCGGAGCTTATACATTAAAATGGGTCCATGGGTAGAGGTTAAAAAATAAGCCACGCCTATGGGAGGAGTTGGAAAAGTAAAAAACGCCTTTGGGCGGAGCTTAAAAATGAAACCACGCCTATGGGCGGAGCTTAAAAATAAAACCACGCCTAGCTTAAAAATTAAACCACGCCTAGCTTAAAAATTAAACCACGCCTATGGGCGGAGCTTAAAAATGAAACCACGCCTATGGACGGAGCTTAAAAATGAAACCACGCCTATGGACGGAGCTTAAAATCAAACCACGCCTACGGGCGGAGCATAAAAATGAAACCACGCCTATGGGCGGAGCTTAAAAATGAAACCACACCTATGGGCGGAGCATAAAAATTAAACCACGCCTGCGGGTAGAGCTTAAAAATTAAACCACGCCTATGGGAGGAGTTGGAAAAGTAAAACACGCTTTGGGCCCATGGGCGGAGCTTAAGAATTAAACCACGCCCACGGGCGGAGCCTTAAAATTTAAGCTCAAGAATTAAACCACGCCTATGGGCGGAGCTTAAAAATCAAACCACTCCTACGGGCGGAGCATAAAAATTAAACCACGTCTATGGGCGGAGCTTAAAAATGAAACCACGCCTATGGGCGGAGCATAAAAGTTAAACCGCACTTATGTGCAGCGCTTCAAAATTGAACCACGCCAATGGGCGAAGCATAAGAGATATTTGTGAAACAAACCACACCCATGGGCGGAAATATTACTCGGATATATATATATATACCGATAACCAGATTTCCTAAAACGAAATGAGATTATTTCACTATTCATTCACCCTACCTATCGTCCTATCAATGACATGGAATACTTGTTACTCCTGTATATAGTTTACTGTGATATCTCCATACCAATGCAAGGTCTTTTTGTTTCCTTTTCCACACATTTTTGTTGTTGTGACATTTGAATAAATTTTCAGCTCATTTAACAACGAATACTAAAAGCGTTGATAGCGTCGTCGTAATACAATCAAAACTACTATCGTTACCACTGCATTTTCCACGACAACCGAACGCCTCTCGCCCCCGACGACAGCAGATACATTCAACATTTCCTTTTTGGCAAATATATGTTAACGTAATGGAATAGTAAGGACCGGCCTGGTGGATGGGATGGGGAACGGGACGCAGCACTTGAAAAATAAAAACTCTTAGATATTTAGGAATCATTTGTGCCAGCATTGCCGGTATGATTGTGGGTCTTGTTGCATGCATCCCAAATGTGAAATCTAAAGAAGAGTAATGTTTCAAATTCTTATTTTTTACCCACTTCAGTTCAGTTTTTTTGGTGCCAAAACATGCGATGATATTTAATGCCTTTAAAAGGGGAAAAGTCCGCAACACATCTAGCTCGTGGCAATGCATTGCCATGCTTCTAGTTCGTTTGATGCTGCTGGTGCCGGTTGCTGAATCTTTTGCTGTTCTCAGCTCTAGACGTTATAAATGTTAATGATGTTGTCAGTTTAATGAGCTCATCTTATGTCTGTTTCGATGCTGACGCTGTTGTTGTTGCCGTGCCATTGATGGCGTTGTTGCAAACAACTGCTGCTGTGATTTCCGACATAAGTGAACTTTTAAATGCAGATAAATTGAGTTTTTTCTCAAACAGATAGCATTAGCAGCTCCTCGATGCGATTATTTTCCTTTCATGAATTCTAAAATAATAAAAATCTACAGTCGGCCAGCCAAGCTACAACTAATGGAATAATGCTTTTTCTCCAGAAATTATTGAAAATTGTTTTGGAATGAACGAACAGAAAATGTGCAGAAGCAGAGAATGTCATAAGAAAATTAATTATAATGGTCGGACTTTAGGAACTTCCAGACAAAAAACTGTAAGGGACATTAAAATCGTTGACGGACCGTCTTCATTAATTTTATTTGTATTATATTATTCTAACTTATATTTGATGTACACCTTCGCATCGGTAGGCATAGTCCATTGTTTTTACGTTATGAACACGTGCGGGTCTTCGTACATCAAAGACTGTAATAAATTGTTCAGATTTAGGGCGATGTTTTTGAAATTGCAGGCTTTTTACTATTTTTTGGCAACATCAAATCTCTTCTTATTATCATTTATTGACGTAACAATTTTCAAACGGCAAATATTTGCCCAGGTTTTTTAAGCGTTAATACCCAAAACAAAATGTTATTTATTTCAGATACTTCACTTTGATTTATTTCGCTCGCACCATACACAAAATCAAAAACAAAGATGAAACAACAAAACGAAATCAAATCAAAGCATAACAAAACAAAACGAAGCAGAAAACAATGGAGATTTATCGTGATTTATGGGGTCACTCGCCGCTTTTGTTGATAAAGAGCTGGACGTGCGAACTACTGAACATTTTATGACCCTTCTAATTTTAGTGACATTTCAATATTGCATGGGCCTTTATTCGGACATCATATGATAATTTTATTCTGAGCCGTGTTAATATATGGGCATATCAAAAACTTAGGCAGATCAGTAAGTTCTAGAAATAGTTGTTGAAGGATGAATTTATTTATTAGCTTGATCAGCGTTAATCTAAACATTTCCAGGGAGCTGTCTCATATGGACAATGTTTTGTTCATTTCTAAGTGAAGGAATTACCACTTTTCGAAATGAGTATAGAATATCATATTGTTTACAAAAACACAATTTGTTGACAATATATATTTTTATGGAATGATTCATATGAAACTAAACTAACGTAATGGACATTTCACAACTTTTCTAATTTTTTCATTTCATGTTTTGTAATACAAAGCCGAATGGCCAAGAAACAATCACAATATATTATTTAAAATAAGTAAATAGCGTTTCACAGGAAATATAAGAAATACGTCAAAAATGATGACTCAAAAAAAAAATATATATATATATATATATATATATATAAAAAAACCCTAGAACAATTCCAATTAATAAAACTGGTAATGGATGGTTTATTGAAAAATAAACCAAAAGGAAATTTTTTAGTTTGTACATACATCTGGTCATGAATGATGCGATATTTTTTCTTTGTATTTTTATTTTTGTACCCAACTATTTTAATTAATCTCTATAAGCAGAATTTATGACATAGAGTAACAGGCCATATTTAACCAAATCGGACAAACATTTGCATTGATAACAATGTATCTTCCGATGTTAGGCAACACGACACTTTATCTTATCAATGCCATACAATTCTTTTATGGGTCCTATATAAGCACCGGCGACCAGTGAAAAATAACCACTAGCTCAAATCGACTAGCTTCACAATGGTTTCCAAAGCATTGTTCTCACTCTTGGCAGTCCTCTTCTGCGCCCAAGCCGTTTTTGGCATTACCATCATCTCCAAGTCAGAATGGGGTGCTGCTCCCGCTAACGGTAAGACAACCTTGGGCAATGGTTTGGCCTATGCCGTCATCCATCACACCGCTGGTAACTACTGCTCCACCAAGGCTGCCTGTATGCAAGAATTGAGAAATATCCAAAGCTACCATCAAAAGACCTTGGGCTGGGCCGATATTGGTTACAACTTCTTGATCGGTGGTGATGGCAACATCTATGAAGGTCGTGGCTGGAACGTTATGGGTGCCCATGCTACCAGCTGGAACGCCAAGTCCATTGGTATCTCCTTCATGGGTAACTACAACAACAACAAACCCACTGCTGCTCAAATCTCTGCTGCCAAGAGCCTATTGGCTGCTGCTGTTTCCCGTGGTCAAATTGTCTCCGGCTATACTTTGTACGGTCATCGTCAAGTCGGCTCCACTGAATGTCCTGGCACCAACTTGTGGAACGAAATCAAGCAATGGCCCAACTGGAAGGCTTAATTGTTTTTTTTTTTAACAATTGTAAAATAAATTGAAAATAAAAATATTGGTTTACGAAACGAGAATTTTTTTATTATTTGCAAAAATATAGATTTCTGTACATGGTTACAGAGCACAAATAGGCTAAGTAACTATTTGAACAATATACCAAGGGTTCGTTACAAGCTAAATGTATTAAATATGGTAGAAGTGGCCACGAGATCTGCTCACAACAAAACTGTTATATTTTCCACTAACGTCATTCTTTTATTTTGCAATATTATGACTTGAAGGTAATCCTAAATTCGGGTTAATTCCGAATTTAGGATTACCCTTAAGTGATAATATTGAAAAAAAAGAATGACGTCATTTATAAAATAACAAGACATCAAATCAGATCAATAATATGCAAATAGAAATATTTTCCATATTCGAGGAGTCCAAATTAAAAAAAGAAATCCTTTTTTATCGGACAATATTCTAAAAATGTATAAGATCCCATCACTGGTCTTTGAAACCCGATCTGCTCTACAGAACTTTGTCGGAAATGGACTACATTAGACAAAAATGTAAATAATTTATCACAAATTATTTGATGACAATATGAAATACCAACAACGACTGAAAATGATGACCTGTATTAATCTTCTTCAAAAGTTCCCATCACCAACACTTCAATAATAACGTCACCACAATTATAGGATCATTTCATTGGATCAGAAATTCATGCTGTAAAAAGTGGTGCGCAAAAGTGTAGGTTGGTAAATTTTCAATTAAAATGTGGGGAAAAGTGCATATCTCGAGGACGTGTTAAAGTTTCAACAATATGGGGATCCTAAGCATACCTCCAAAATTCTTAGAAATTGGTTGTCAAAAAAATTTTTGAATTGCTCACATGGTTCGGATCTTTATACTATCGAAAATGTTTAGGACATTTAAAAGAGAGCGCTGGAAAAAGAGTCCCAACGAACATGGGAAAAGAGTCCCAACGAACATGGATGAACTTGGGCAAAGAGTGCAGCATTTAGATATTATCGGATGACGAGTCTTAAATAATGTCAATCATATGAGAAGTTTATATCGTCACCTAAAATGCAAAAGGACGTTACTACAATTGTATACAATTTATACATTTCTTGCAAATTTTTCCATGTTTAGCTGTGTTATGAAAAATTTCTTATTTTTTAGTAAATTAACGTTTTATGGCAGCTACTAATTTATCATTAAAAATGCCGTTAAAAATGTTATGTGAACATTTAGTTTTATAAAACGAACAATAATAAAACAAAAACTCAATTTCAATTTTTCTGTAGTTATGTCCGTTTGCACTTTAGGTGACGATGTACAATTTGTATGTTATATCGAAAGTCCCACAATTGTTATTAGTTTTAAAAATAAAGGTTTCTGATTGATGTCAATAGCAGAGGGATAAAGAAAAGTGAAACACTGATAATTTTCCGGTTTGATTCTCTTCAACATGTCTGACAAATATAGAATCGTTCACTACTTATTAGTGTCATTGTAAATTTAGAAATGTATATTTATTAATTGGATTTCAATATCTGACAGCACTGATAAATGTCGAATAGGCAGTGAGAAACTGATTTCCACAAGCACTGCTGATAGCAACGTATTCCTATCTGCTGTGCAAATTCACTCACTTCTCGAGGGGATCCTATATAAGTTTAGGTCTACGACCTGACACCATCAGTTGTGTTAATTTGCAAGCATAGCAATGGTATCCAAAGCATTGTTCTCACTCTTGGCAGTCCTCTTCTGCGCCCAAGCCGTTTTTGGCATTACCATCATCTCCAAGTCAGAATGGGGTGCTGCTCCCGCCAACGGTAAAACAACCTTGGGCAATGGTTTGGCCTATGCCGTCATCCATCACACCGCTGGTAACTACTGCTCCACCAAGGCTGCCTGCATGCAAGAATTGAGAAATATCCAAAGCTACCATCAAAAGACTTTGGGCTGGGCCGATATTGGTTACAACTTCTTGATCGGTGGTGATGGCAACATCTATGAAGGTCGTGGCTGGAACGTTATGGGTGCCCATGCTACCAGCTGGAACGCCAAGTCCATTGGTATCTCCTTCATGGGTAACTACAACAACAACAAACCCACTGCTGCTCAAATCTCTGCTGCCAAGAGCCTATTGGCTGCTGCTGTTTCCCGTGGTCAAATTGTCTCCGGCTATACTTTGTACGGTCATCGTCAAGTCGGCTCCACTGAATGTCCTGGCACCAACTTGTGGAACGAAATCAAGCAATGGCCCAACTGGAAGGCTTAATTGTTTTTTTTTTTAACAATTGTAAAATAAATTGAAAATAAAAATATTGGTTTACGAAACGAGAATTTTTTTATTATTTGCAAAAATATAGATTTCTGTACATGGTTACAGAGCACAAATAGACTAAGTAACTATTTGAACAATATACCAAGGGTTCGTTACAAGCAAAATGTATTAAATATGGTAGAAGTGGCCACGAGATCTGCTCACAACAAAACTGTTATATTTTTCCACTAACGTCATTCTTTTATTTTGCAATATTATGACTTGAAGGTAATCCTAAATTCGGGTTAATTCCGAATTTAGGATTACCCTTAAGTGATAATATTGAAAAAAAAAGAATGACGTCATTTATAAAATAACAAGACATCAAATCAGATCAATAATATGCAAATAGAAATATTTTCCATATTCGAGGAGTCCAAATTAAAAAAAGAAATCCTTTTTTATCGGACAATATTCTAAAAATGTATAAGATCCCATCACTGGTCTTTGAAACCCGATCTGCTCTACAGAACTTTGTCGGAAACGGACTACATTAGACAAAAATGTAAATAATTTATCACAAATTATTTGATGACAATATGAAATACCAACAACGACTGAAAATGATGACCTGTATTAATCTTCTTCAAAAGTTCCCATCACCAACACTTCAATAATAACGTCACCACAATTATAGGATCATTTCATTGGATCAGAAATTCATGCTGTAAAAAGTGGTGCGCAAAAGTGTAGGTTGGTAAATTTTCAATTAAAATGTGGGGAAAAGTGCATATCTCGAGGACGTGTTAAAGTTTCAACAATATGGGGATCCTAAGCATACCTCTAAAATTCTTAGAAATTGGTTGTCAAAAAAATTTTTGAATTGCTCACATGGTTCGGATCTTTATACTATCGAAAATGTTTAGGACATTTAAAAGAGAGCGCTGGAAAAAGAGTCCCAACGAACATGGAAAAAGAGTCCCAACGAACATGGATGAACTTGGGCAAAGAGTGCAGCATTTAGATATTATCGGATGACGAGTCTTAAATAATGTCAATCATATGAGAAGTTTATATCGTCACATAAAATGCAAAAGGACGTAACTACAATTGTATACAATTTATACATTTCTTGCAAATTTTTCCATGTTTAGCTGTGTTATGAAAAATTTCTTATTTTTTTAGTAAATTAACGTTTTATGGCAGCTACTAATTTATCATTAAAAATGCCGTTAAAAATGTTATGTGAACATTTAGTTTTATAAAACGAACAATAATAAAACAAAAACTCAATTTCAATTTTTCTGTAGTTATGTCCGTTTGCACTTTAGGTGACGATGTACAATTTGTATGTTATATCGAAAGTCCCACAATTGTTATTAGTTTTAAAAAGCAGAGGGATAAAGAAAAGTGAAACACTGATAATTTTCCGGTTCGATTCTCTTCAACATGTCTGACAAAAATAGAATCGTTCACTACTTATTAGTGTCATTGTAAATTTAGAAATGTATATTTATTAATTGGATTTCAATAACTGACAGCACTGATAAATGTCGAATAGGCAGTGAGAAACTGATTTCCACAAGCACTGCTGATAGCAACGTATTCCTATCTGTTGTGCAAATTCACTCACTTCTCGAGGGGATCCTATATAAGTTTAGGTCTACGACCTGACACCATCAGTTGTGTTAATTTGCAAGCATAGCAATGGTATCCAAAGCACTGTTCTCACTCTTGGCAGTCCTCTTCTGCGCCCAAGCCGTTTTTGGCATTACCATCATCTCCAAGTCAGAATGGGGTGCTGCTCCCGCCAACGGTAAAACAACCTTGGGCAATGGTTTGGCCTATGCCGTCATCCATCACACCGCTGGTAACTACTGCTCCACCAAGGCTGCCTGCATGCAAGAATTGAGAAATATCCAAAGCTACCATCAAAAGACTTTGGGCTGGGCCGATATTGGTTACAACTTCTTGATCGGTGGTGATGGCAACATCTATGAAGGTCGTGGCTGGAACGTTATGGGTGCCCATGCTACCAGCTGGAACGCCAAGTCCATTGGTATCTCCTTCATGGGTAACTACAACAACAACAAACCCACTGCTGCTCAAATCTCTGCTGCCAAGAGCCTCTTGGCTGCTGCTGTTTCCCGTGGTCAAATTGTCTCCGGCTATACTTTGTACGGTCATCGTCAAGTCGGTTCCACTGAATGTCCTGGCACCAACTTGTGGAACGAAATCAAGAAATGGTCCAACTGGAAGGCTTAATTTGCAATTTGAATAAATGTGAATAAATTGGAAAATAAACATTTAAAAAACATGAATAATAAACGTAGCATTTTAATACATTCATATACAGTCGAACACGTTTATAACGATCTCAATGGGATGGACAAATTAGTTCGTTATAGACGTAGTAGGACATTTTGACAAACCCAAACGCATAATCGAACATGAGTTTGAGTGATATGCATATATGTGCTCAAAATTAAAATAAAATACAAAAAATACAGTCGAATTCGGATAAGCGAACTCCGGTTTATCGAAAAAATCGGTTAATTGAAACTAAAAATTTTAAACTAATATGTGCTTCGCTTAAAAAAAACCGGTTAATTGAAAATCTGTATAAGAGAAAGACTTTTTTGTTGAAAAAAACACAAATATATATGAAACGAGCACCGTTTAAGAGAAAAATATCATTTTTGTAAGGTCGACGAAATTCATTAAAATTTTTTTGTGCAGCCCTAAAATTATATTGCACATTTTTCCAACCATCCAACCTAATGTCTACGAAAAAATAAGTTCTTATTCAATTCATTTTATAATATGATTTATAAATTTCACGATTTTTCAGATATTGATTGAAAACTTCGTTTAAGCGCAACGACTTTCGCTTATCCGAAGTTCTCTTAATTGAAAATCCTGCTTAAGAGAAAACATTTTTGTGAAATTAGACGTTTTCGCTTAACAGAATTCGACTGTACTACAATTTTAAAACATAATAAAAAAACATGTAAAATTTTTTGAAATTACGGTAAATTTTGCACTGAAAATAATATTGAGTACTTTTTTAAGGCAGTTAATTGTAAAACTGAATTTTGAAGAGAAAACAGAGCGAGAAATAGGTGATTTGGAAGGAAGAAGCAAATATACTGACCGAGACATCATCAAGAGCTTTTGTAATGAGGATAGGTTAGAAAATAAAAGACGGAAAGGTGAAGACAAATTTTAAAATGACGCTACTTAGTGAAGGAGATTGAAAAAGATCCATTTAAAACTGTGGTATTAAAGATGTTGGGGTGGAAAAGATGTCGGCCTCAAAACAGTTCGCAATACATTGCATCCATATGAATACCACAGCAGAATTGTTAGAAAAAGCCATTCATAAGTCCAAACAAAGATAACATGAGAATTAAGGGAACCCCCTATTCTCGATTTTAATTTTTCAAGATTTTCATTGGGCTGGTAAATCAATACCAATGCTTGTTAAGTTTTGTAACTTTGCACATATATAATTGAAGATTTAAAAGAGAAGAAAAATAATTTACAACAAATGTTTGTTATTGTTTTGTTGTTGTTTTTTGTAATTACAGAAAAGTCCTTATTGATGATGGCGGGCATGATAATTCCTCACTGGAACATCGGAATCCGAAAATTCCAACGGTGTTAGAAAGAGTACATGTCTGGCTCTGGTATGCACTAGGATTATTGACTTCGCTCTAAAATTAACAAAATGGTAGACCTTTGGATATACTCACAGAGAAACGTGTAAACATTTGGAATTGATTGGGTTATTAGTATTTGAGTTATCGTGCCTACCATTCGCAAAAAATGTTTAGAGAAAAACGCGTTTAAAGTTTGAGAAGCCCTTCAGCCGTCACTTGATGCTGACACAATAAAGCTTCAAGAGTTCTTGAGATTTTCACTTGAAATTTTGTAGGGACATTCTTTAATTAGTGTAGATTCGAATTATATCAACAAAAATTTTGACCCCGAGAATGGGGGGTCCCCTTAAATATGATAAGGAGCACTTCTTAAAAGAAGGTTTTTAGAAAAAGATTATTTGAAAAAGATGTATATATATATATATAGTTTTTATTTATTTTAAGGTTCTGTTTACTGACGAAAACAAATATAATTTGCAAGGTTCGAATGGAAAGAAGTTTGTGTGACGTAAACCAAATACAGAATTTAGCTGCCAAAACACAAAAGCCACTATTAAGCATGGGGAACGCACTATCATGGTTTAGGGGTGTGTGATGGTACAATGGACAAATTTGGCTACCTAAACGTCTTGAAGGAAAATGTAAAGAAAAGTGCGGAGAAACTGTACATTTCAAATTTTTGTTTCCTTGTAAAATTGACATTGTCGTGAAAAATGTTTGGGTTTCTTCTATTATTTTGTATGATTTGAGTGTAGTATAAAAATAAAAGATGAGAATTTTATATTTTCATTTAGTTTAGAGCGCACAAATAGCAAAAGTTTTTTGTCCGATTATGCGATGGAGTCACTGTCTGTCAAAAATAATGAGAGCAAATATTTTTGATAATTCCTTTCTTCACATGATTGTAGACACTTGTTGTATTCGTTGGAAGGGTGATAAGCTGAATAAACTCAAGAACAGTGTTAGGATTTTCAAGTAAAATAGCCTTATTTTTAGTTCGTATGTGAAAATTCAGTCCCAGTTTTTTATATAACTTTTTTTGTAGAGCATATCCTTCTATTTCGAGGTCTTGCATCCTTATTTTCGTGAATGGTAAAACAGAGAACATTGCTAACGACGTGGAAAAATGGTTTATTTTGATTTTAATTTGATCCGATAGTTTATCATTCGACATCATCACACCAAAAATGGAAATTTTGACACATGTTTATACAGTATACTCGTCAGGAGCTTTCATCCTCAGTGAATGAGATCCAGCATATCGTTATAAATCTCTATATTTTAATTTGTAGGCCAACAGATCGCTTCCATTAAAAAATTTTTCCATTTCTCATGCGAAACTGCGAGAAAGTACTACCCTGACTGAAGACAATCAATAATAGTTTCGACTACTTGTTCCTAATCTGAAATAGAGATATAACGTCGAACTATACTTAATTCTAAACTGGTGAATAGTGGTAATGTCGACCCTTCGATGGTTATCAAATACATTTTCCATTCAACTCGTTTCGTAGATTAAAAAAGAGAACCGACTGCAAATTATTGATACGATTGTAAAAAAACTTTTTGTTTATTAATTGGATTAAAATATTTGACAAGAGAGATAACGATTTCATAGGCAGTACGCAATATCTTAGGTGACAGGTTTTCGCAGTTACTAAAAGCAACAGCATTCTTATCACCTGTACAAAAACATTCACCACATTAGAGCATCCTATATAAGTTAAGGAGTACGGCCTCACATCATCAGTTGTATTCATTGACAAGCATAGCAATGGTATCTAAAGCATTGTTCTCCCTGTTGGCAGTTCTCTTCTGCGCCCAGGCCGTTTTTGGTATTACCATCATCTCCAAGTCAGAATGGGGTGCTGCTCCCGCCAACGGTAAAACAACCTTGGGCAATGGTTTGGCCTATGCCGTCATCCATCACACCGCTGGTAACTACTGCTCCACCAAGGCTGCCTGCATGCAAGAATTGAGAAATATCCAAAGCTACCACCAAAAGACCTTGGGCTGGGCCGATATTGGTTACAACTTCTTGATCGGTGGTGATGGTAACATCTATGAAGGTCGTGGCTGGAACGTTATGGGTGCCCATGCTACCAACTGGAACTCCAAGTCCATTGGTATTTCCTTCTTGGGTAACTACAACAACAGCAAACCCACTGCTGCTCAAATCTCTGCTGCCAAGAGCCTATTGGCTGCTGCTGTTTCCCGTGGTCAAATTGTCTCCGGTTATACTTTGTACGGCCATCGTCAAGTCGGCTCTACTGAATGCCCTGGCACTAACTTGTGGAACGAAATCAAACAATGGCCCAACTGGAAGGCTTAATTTGTCATCTAAGATTTTGAAAAGTGAAAAATAAATATATTGCTTTAAAAGAAAAACTTACTTGTTACTATTTTAAAACCTAATCTTTTTGACCATTCTTAAATGCTAGTCATAGCATTTAAGAGGTTTTATACAGAACGATAAAATTCTAAATTTTGGCTAATGTGGTAGATACGACGTAATACTTTTCCTTTTAATTTGCTGATACATAGTACTAATTTATTTCTTCAAAGTTTCTTGCAATGAATGTTGCAAAGGCACGTATAACAGTTGTCTGTACAGTATAACAAAATTTGAAATAATTTTTAACCACAGAAGGATATATGAAGTCATTCCTTGTGGAAAAGTAAGGGAGAGGACATAAATTTTTTTCGAAATCCACTGCATCAGGCGTTTTTTAATGAATATACAATCAAGAACGTTTATAGCGGACTAGTAGCGACCAAGCATGTCGGTCGTTACTAGGTATTTACTCTATAAGAGTAAAGATTTGTATAAAAATTCTGTTATAAAACTTCGGGATAAAATGAAACAAAATGATCATGGATAGGGAGGTATTTTTTACCAGTTGAATTTAATAGGACACAACTAAGAGTTTGCTGATCTACTCCAACTCTTTGATATTTGACCGAATGCAAAATCGATTAAATGGAAAACATCATTTTGGGATAATATTGTGATCCCTCCTCATATTTTATGCAGCCTGAGTAGATCAGCAAAATCTTAGATGTGTAATATAGACCTATACCGATCAACATACCCCTATCCATTAAAATATCTGCGTACGTCCCTGACTGACACTGTATGTATGTATGTACATAGCATGCATATATATATGCAATTATAAAAAGATTCTTTCATCATAAACTGTTTGGAATTTATTTTTCATATTATTTGATGCAAGGTTTATTCATAATGTTAACCGACAGGCGAATCCATGCCTTTGTCTTCTCTTGCTGTCAATTATTTAATCGCGAAATACAAAGCAGAACAGGATAAAAATTCCAAATATCTTCAAAAAAAACGTATTGAAAAGCATATTGAGGCTATCACCCATAATTACGCCATTGGTAGTGTTCCCGAATAAGTCATTCCAAGACCATTTTAATTTGCAAAATTCACCGGAGAAATTGTTTAAGAAACTTTTTTATAAAAACTGTCATTGGTAAAATTTGGAAAGTTATTATCGCGTTCCATTGTGTAAAATCTAAATATAAAACAAGCGTATCAAACTATGCGCATTAGGCTTAAGATATATCGCAGATCAGGGTACAATTATACAAGGTAACTGTATAATTGTATCGTAATAATCGAGTCAAGTTCGATATAATGTAAAACGACCCAGCAGGATAATTTTGTACACATTATATCATGGTATAATAATAAAAGGTAACAGCAAGTGTTGTTGTACAAAAAACGATACAACAACCACATGGAAATTTGTTGTTGTAAGTTCTACTAGTGTCAACTCATTTGACAGAAAAATGTAAACAAACAAACAAATTATCATCAAATAATTTTTATTTTGAAAATGAAATATTTTCGAATCCTCAAAATAAAAATTGAAAAACATGAATGAAAATCTTTCAAATTTATATTTCTATCGCTTCCACATCTTTCCTATAATTGAGCCATTGCCACATATATGTGTAAAACATATGAAAATGCTGGGAATAGCGAGTTATTCCTTGAAGAAAGATTTGCTTCCTGAAACTTTCCCAGCAGGCAGATTGAGTAAATTGAATACGGGAGCACATTTAATAATGAACAATTTCAAATTGTATGCGTTCCCAATTTTCCTGTTGGGTGATTTTTAAAAACATAATTTGTCAAATTCATATTGACACTAGTATTACGTTGGAATCAAATCAGCTGGGATTTGCTGTTACCTTTTATAATTGTACCATGACATTATATGTGAAATAAAAAATACGATAATACAATTTGAGTTTTACAGTATGTAGGGAACCAAAAAAATACAACAACATTTTGTGTAATGTTTTACATTTACGTTTGATGTATATAGTATGTATCAGAGTAGTTTTGCAGTTACCTTGTCTAGTTGTACCATGATCACAGATATAGATATAAAAAATGTCACAGAAATAACAAACATTGCTTTCTTTTAATCGAACTCTTTATTTTATTTTGCAAAAACTAAATTAAAAACTTAAGCCTTCCAGTTGGGCCATTTCTTGATTTCGTTCCACAAGTTGGTGCCAGGGCATTCAGTGGAGCCGACTTGACGATGACCGTACAAAGTATAGCCGGAGACAATTTGACCACGGGAAACAGCAGCAGCCAATAGGCTCTTGGCAGCAGAGATTTGAGCAGCAGTGGGTTTGCTGTTGTTGTAGTTACCCATGAAGGAGATACCAATGGACTTGGCGTTCCAGCTGGTAGCATGGGCACCCATAACGTTCCAGCCACGACCTTCATAGATGTTGCCATCACCACCGATCAAGAAGTTGTAACCAATATCGGCCCAGCCCAAAGTCTTTTGATGGTAGCTTTGGATATTTCTTAATTCTTGCATGCAGGCAGACTTGGTGGAGCAGTAGTTACCAGCGGTGTGATGGATGACGGCATAGGCCAAACCATTGCCCAAGGTTGTTTTACCGTTGGCGGGAGCAGCACCCCATTCTGACTTGGAGATGATGGTAATGCCAAAAACGGCTTGGGCGCAGAAGAGGACTGCCAAGAGTGAGAACAATGCTTTGGATACCATTGCTATGCTTGCAAATTAACACAATTGATGATTCTCTTTGTGTTCTCACTGTTTATATAGGAATCTTTGAAGAAAAATAATCTATAATCTATATAAATTATATTTACAAAGGTGTCTTCAAAAACATTGTTGTTGTATTATTATTAATCGTAGATACGCGCTTGTCAGGTATGTTGTTTTGTTATCTGTATATATTTTGTACAAATACCGTGTTTTGTTGCGATCGTACTGATTTCTAATCAATCCTGATATGATTTGATTTAAAATAAATCAGTACTCGCGGCCATAATTTTTGCAGATCTTATCGTCCAGTCATGATAATCATTTGCGAAATACAATTGGGGAAAGTCTTTTTAGGAGTATAAAATGGGGGTTGTTACACATTTTAATTAGTTCATTTTTTAAGAAAGAACATAGCAATGGTTTCCAAAGCAGCATTCTCCCTCTTGGCAGTTCTCTTCTGCGCCCAGGCCGTTTTTGGTATTACCATCATATCCAAGTCAGAATGGGGTGCTGCTCCCGCCAACGGTAAAACAACCTTGGGCAATGGTTTGGCCTATGCCGTCATCCATCACACCGCTGGTAACTACTGCTCCACCAAGGCTGCCTGCATGCAAGAATTGAGAAATATCCAAAGCTACCACCAAAAGACCTTGGGCTGGGCCGATATTGGTTACAACTTCTTGATCGGTGGTGATGGTAACATCTATGAAGGTCGTGGCTGGAACGTTATGGGTGCCCATGCTACCAACTGGAACTCCAAGTCCATTGGCATCTCCTTCTTGGGTAACTACAATAACAGCAAACCCACCGCTGCTCAAATCTCTGCTGCCAAGAGCCTATTGGCTGCTGCTGTTTCCCGTGGTCAAATTGTCTCCGGCTATACTTTGTACGGCCATCGTCAAGTCGGCTCTACTGAATGCCCTGGCACCAACTTGTGGAACGAAATCAAGCAATGGCCCAACTGGAAGGCTTAAGTGTGCATAAAGAGTGTATATTACTTGAACTAATAAATTATAAACGATGAAATGTATGCTCTCTCTCTCTTTGCCCATTACTTGTTATATTAGTAAATAGTTTGGGATTTATCTGCTGACGGAATAATGCAGAATTGATAAAGGAAAAAACATGTTTTTAAACGTAAAACTGCATCTTGCAGTAGAAAAATACTAGGTGATACATATACCAACATATCACACACACACAATACTTTAGACGGGTACAAATCATTGACGCGTTCTGAAGTTATAAACTGAACTAATCCTGGCGAACAATGTTAAAAGAGTTTTAAATAAGTATTAAAATATTGTAGCGATAAGGATTCCTATTTTGAGAAATACCAAATAAGAAGGTCGATTACTGAGAGGTAATAGGTCAAATTCCACAGATAAAAACAAAGGCACTTTTGCTCTATTGGTATTTTATAGTATCAGCTGAGCCAAAAATATCACGCGTTATAAACCGCTCCATCCCTATGTTGATTTTTTTTCTACATTATATTGCCTCTTCATGAGAAGTGACATCTACCGGGGTTTCAACAAACAATTTTTGCAAAAAGCATTCTGTCAATCCATTACAGTTAAATTGTCTTGGATAAAAATAAATCAATTTATAGCATACAAGAGAGGAAATTTCCTTGTATAAGCAAAATATCCCTGTATTATATTCAGATACGCTTTACGCATATTCCTCAACCTGCATTTTGTTACTTCAATGCTAACTCCCGGGTGTAATATGTGAACTACAGCGGTTGTTGCATACAATATTTATTTAACGTTCCGTTTAAGAGAAAACTCCTATATAATTATAAATATAATTTCTGTTCCACAACCACAAGAATGTAAAAAATGTTTACTACAATTAAAAATTAAAAACCAACAATACGCCCAAAAATTATGAACACTTGAAACAAAACTCTGGGGTCAACTTATGAGTTTCGAAATCGAGTTGATTCTATCGAGATCATCAAATTTGGTATGACTGCATCCGATATCGATGGCTTACTATCGGAATTTCCCATAAAACTGTCATATGAATGCCAAATTAGCTGTCGAAAGCAAAAAAGAAAATAACAAAACTAGAAGAAAAGTGGTGTTTAAAAAAATAGCTTTGTCTAATGAAATGAAAATGAAATAAATCGGATCCGGTATACCCTTGTACCCTAAACTTCAAACATATATTATGTAATGCCGCACAGACATTACTAATTGTGCCATACGCTTCTCTCGTTTTTCTTCACTATTCCTATTGCGGGATTCCTGTATGGAATTGAGCACCATGGCTCAAGAGGATAATAAAAATGTTTTTTAAAATTGTGTAGACGAACGCGCTAATTAATTATATATTGACAGCACACAAGTTATTTTTAACAGGAATAAAAACTGTTGCAGGGAATTAATATTTTTACACAATTTAATTCAGAATTTATAAAGTAATATATTGGTCAATAAGTTGGCCAAAAATTCCGACATTGTTATTCATAATTATTATTCGAATATTTGGAGGGTTATCGTTATACCAAAACGTAAACCGAAAAAAAATCAATACTTCGGTGAATGTTTTGAGGTGTTTCGCCATTTTATCGTAAATTTTTGATATTTATGTTCATCTAGTTCCAAAAGTCGAGAACTCTTCATTATTATTATTTTTTTTTTTTTTTGCTCTAATTCATTTATTTTAATTCGGTCTATTGCAATCCCATTAACCTCCTTCAAATTTATTTTTCATTCAACAACGCGATAGATTTTTGTGGTTTTAGTTGTTGTAGCAGCCCTACTGTTGAAAATTTGAATTCATTTATTTTTGTGATGTTGATTAGGCAAGGTTCATAAATTTGTTATTTTCTTTTTCGGCAATAATTTAGGGATTACATCGCCCATACGTTTCTCCTTCATCATACATATTGGCTAAAAAGATTTTTTAATTTTTATACAGAAGTAATTGTGAAATTACAGCGCTTTTGGATACGTAATCTGTGAACTGTAATCTCATGCCGCAATAGATAGAAGAATATATTTTACTTACAGTTAATATCTGAACTTTAATAAAACGGATTGCTTTTGAAAACCACATAGATAGATTGTATAGAGCATTTCAAAAAAGCTCTAAAAAATCTACCTGATTGTGTGGTGTGATTTTTTATTAATTTTAAACTATAATATTCGAATAACTTTGCTGGATGTGTATATATTTATGTGTGTGTTTTACATCATCCAATTTATAGCAATTATTGGTTTAGTTTTTTTTTTTTGTATTTTTGCGTATATTAGTTTAATAATAATCATCATTCATAAAAGTCTTCATTGTTATTTTTAGTATATAAATATATATTATATATGTATGTATGTAAGAAAATGATAACACAGACAAAAGAGTTAATATAGAGCAATTTTGTGGAATAAATACAACAGATTAAAATTTATACTGCAGAGGAGTTTCACAGTATACCAAGATTCTATAATTGCTGTGGAATTAAAACTTGCCAATCAACCATTCATTAGCGTAAAATATAAAATTAAAACATAACAGGGAATTTTTCTTTGTAAACCGAAATTATACGAGACTTTCAGCTTAGGGAATTGCCTATGTTCCCGGCGATACTGAATATGCTTGTGTACCGTGTTTAATGACTTATTATTTTTTTTCAACATATATATAAGTTATGTAATATATATTGTATTCGGGTGCGTATTAGATTAAGTGGTAGAAATAAGAAAAAAACAGAAAATTGCAGAAAGAGGGGTTTGTATGCCGCCAAAATAACGAGATTTTACTGCAATGCCAGACAAGTCAAGAGTTCGATTAGTAGATATGTTGAGATAAACGTGAGAATTAATATCATCAACAATATAATGTTGCAGTAGAAAGGAAAGATGATCTCACTGCAATGATTGTGTCTAGGAGCACTACTTGGCTGTCGGCAATATTTGCACGCTTGCAAATTACAAAAATATTAAACAGATGGCTGTCCTCTACTCGACAGTCAAAAACAACCAACAACTAAAAAATGTGTTTAAACCCCGGTCAAATCTACAATCTTGATTTATGCGTGGCTTTCATTGATATTAGATTGAGCGTTGTTGGAGGGATTTGAAATTTGGACATTACCCCCGGTTGCTGGGTCACTTTGTGGGTGTGATTCTGGTTCAATAATAACTTCATTATACGAAGGTGGTGGAGTCAACTCATTATTTGGGTCTCCACCGACAGCGCCCATAGTCTCGCCGGAAACGATTTCGTTACGTCTCATGGTTGGGGTATTGTTATTGATGTGCACCGTGTTGTTGTTGTTTGACGTGTCATTGTTGTTGTCTTCTTCGGTTCCAGCAACTGCATTTATTTCGGGGATGTCAATCGGTTCCTCCCTCGGCAAGTTCGACATGGCAACTTGATAAGATGGGGGTGGAGCTTGCTTCATATATGCTGCTACAGCCTCATCGTAATTGGGCAATAGAGTAGAATAGGCGCGTTCCTCGGATCCACAATTGTTACCAGTTATGTCAGAGATGCCCAATGGCAGCAATGTACGCATACTTTGCTGTCTCAAGGTCAAGTATTTGTAACAACGCCAGACGATGCCGATGGCATACGCTTTCAGGAAAACAATGCACACAAAAACTATAAGGACCACAATGACAAGTTCCTCTGGTGACAATTCCAATAGCTTCTCGCGCCATGGCAAACGATGGGATTCCTCTATAAGACGGTGAATAGCTTGAAGATAACACAAATATCCGGCAGCGGTCAGGCTTAATAAGGAAGATATTATTTAATATTAGGCAGTTGTAACTGCAAATTATCCTAAACATTATCCTAAACATTGGCACTTACGTGGTTATGGCAAAATCGAATAACTGAAGACAGAAGAAGGGCAGTAGATGAGACGGTTTGCCCTTAATAGCACCATAGATCATCATCATAGTAATGGCAATCATACAGGTACATACTAAACCGCCCATGTCATAGCTCTCTAAAATATTGCCAGAAATGTACAATTAAAATATCGAACACCGTGTAATTCTGCATGCAGACAACCAACATAGACCAAACTTACGATATTGTTTCCGGTAAATAAGCGAGTGATCACGATAGGCAAATGGTGGATCCACTTTACTTAGGGGGGTAGGTAAAGCTGGGGCATTCATGTCGACATTGTAATCGTAACTGTTTTCCAGTTCTTCCATCATGTGAGGATTACGCATAATAACCGCCAATAGGCTTAGAGCGAGGATATTTAAGAACTTGATAAAAAAAATTGAATGTATGTTTAGTATGATGTTATCACATTAATCGGATGAGATTATAATTGTCACTTATTTTATTGTAAAATTTTTTATTGAACTAAAAAAGTCAAACGCACGCAATTTCGAAAAATAATAGAGATGAAAGAGAAAGTTGTACCCAATAAAAAAGTAAAAATGATAAACAAAAGTAAAAATTATATTTTTCAATTGTGTATCTCGTATACGATTTCACAAATCCGAAAACCAAAGTAACATGCAGCTATTAAATATGTCGACCCGCCCTATTACATTTTAAATGTGGTAAGCCAATAATGATGACAATAACAACAAACCAATGTATGCAATACAACAAAGTACTCCATGGTGACCCTGAGGAGGCTACGTGAAACAAAAGCAAAAACAAAACAAACAAAAACAGGAATTCCAATGAAAACAGAAATGCACGACACCCCACACCGAAGCAATTATTGAAATATTGATTATTTGCATATTCTGCGACGACAATACGGCGCACTA
Source organism: Musca vetustissima (assembly GCF_032173495.1). Lineage (NCBI taxonomy): Eukaryota > Metazoa > Arthropoda > Insecta > Diptera > Muscidae > Musca > Musca vetustissima. Next base: position 233,583 of record NW_026887855.1, on the reverse strand, counting down.
CATACATATGTGCATTAAAAAGGCTGGTTTTCGGACTTACCAAATGCCAGAGTCCAATCATTATGGTTGCAGTTAGGACATGGAGATTGAAACAACATATCCATTCCTTGTTGTTATTAGACGTCAGCGGCTGATGAGGACCCATCTTCCTCCGGATCCTTATCATTTGTTTTGCGTTCTATAAAATTCCTCAGGAGATTTTTGTGTATTTCTCAAAAACGAAAAAACACAATCGTCAACACACGAACACACACACAAAGCTCTCTTTAAACTCTATTTACGAACTCTTATCAAAACGTTTTTAACTGATTTTATTATTTTATGCAAATTATGCTTATGCAGTTTTCCAATTGCCTTCGTAAATTCTATATTTTCCAATTATTATTTTTTTATTTTTATTTTATCGCGAAAGTATACCAACACCAAAGCAAGAACTGCCACCAACTTCGCTCGAATTAATACAAATAGGGGAGAAAGAAAAAATAACCGATAAAGAAGAAACTCAAAGTGGACATACCAAATATTACGAATGAGGTATAATGGACAGCACTTAAGAAGCGAATTGCTGAGAAAGAGGGTATGACAATAACTGTCACCAACTTCGCTGGAATGCATAGAGAAATGATATATTTTAGCGGCCATTTACATTTTGCATCATGATCCGCGGGTCACGAATGTTGCCTCGTCTCTCTTTCGTAATTGGGGTTGTGCTAAGCGTACTTTTCGTCCGAAATATGTACGAAATTACATTAATGTACCGAAACAAAAAATAAATTTATTATTTACTTCACTATTCGTAGACACATTTAGGCTTAAATTATAATTTATATTTTTATGCAAATAACAAGTATATATGTTGGCCAATATTTCTCGATAATTATGATTTATTATCATATGAAGTGAAGATAAATTTTCTTACTTTTTGTTTTGTTTGCCGATTTGACAATGTGAATGAAAAAAATAACTCTCGTGATTCGCGGATCATGACGCTAAATGTAAAGAACCACTTAGTAGTAGTCAATAGTAAGTTTTTTTCTTACGAAACGAAAGTCGATGTACTTATCCCTAGTATTGATTTGATTGCTGAAGAAGTTCATCTCATCTGTTGGATATTTCGGTCGGCCGTGTGTTAGTTTCGTAATATTATTTTTTCAAAATTAATTCTCCAAAATATAAGAGACATTGAACGAAATGGTATTAAAGGAGTACAGAATTGCTATGCCGCTAACATGCGAAGAGGTTGGTATGAAATTGTCCAAAGGAATTTCAAGAACACTAAGCGGAATCTACCATAGATCTCTTTGGATACAAAAACAAATATACTGATATATTAAGTTAATAAGTGAACGTTTATCTTCAACATTCCGTTCAGTATCAAATTGGACAGTTGTATATGATAGCACGCCATAGCTTGGAGCAGTCTGGAGAGGGTGAAGGCGTAGAAATAATCACGAACGAGGCCTGTGAAGATCCAGAATATGGAAAAGGACAATTCACTGAAAAGAGGATACACTTGTCAAGGTTTTGTCAATTTAGATTTTTCATACAAATTGTATTTGTGATTGGCTATTTTCTATGTTTTTTAGTCGTTTGCCATACTGGATACAAACCATATGTCCGCGTGTATTCTATGTCACAGAAAAATCCTGGAATTTCTTTCCATTCACAAAGACAGGTGAGTGTTAGTTTGATTTTATTAATCTTTTAGTTGGTTATAAAATAGTGCCATGCTCAGATAACATACAGTTTGTCAACTAAAAGTTTGCAAAGAAAATTCCTTTTGATATACCTAGCTGTTTTGGCTATTTTGGAGTTATTATATGGAGGTCTCTGCAATCTCACGCACCATACGATATCGAACATAAAAATCCCTTCTCGGAGCACGGTGAAGGACAGGAGTAGCTGTTACCCAATAAAATCTGCACATGCTTGCAATTACATAGTTGACAAGCTGAGTGTGGACAGGCAATTAGAACTCATATTATAATTGGATAGTTTATGTTAAAAATTATAAGCTTCGATAGTGTACAATCGGTTATGGCAATGACGGACGTATATTTTAGTATATGTTTAGTAATTATAAATTCACATTTACTAACCTAATTCTTTAATATGTTTCGATTTATTTCTGTACTTTTTTACTATTCAAATGGAATGCAGAATATACGGTGAGTGCTGTTAAAGTGATTTAAAATAAAAAAAACATAGTTTAATAAAGTTTTATTCCAATTGCAGTGTTCTTTTATACCTAAGCTAAATGTATTTATTAAAACTAAATATGAGGACAACAATGGGACTTCTGAAAATGTAAGTTTTATATAAATATTTATTATTATATAATAAAAATAAGTATTTTTGTCAAATTCTTAACAAATCTATAAAAATAATAGTGCCTAAATTTATCCGAAGATGACCTAAAGAGGCGTACTATTGACATTGTGGACATTGCCTTCGACGATTTGCCCAACAACAAACATTATAAAAAAGAAGAGGACCCCAAATTATTTAAATCAACTAAAACAAGTAATGCAGTCATTTCAATGCATTTCTATAAACACCTATCTAATTCCTTATATTTAATATTTCCTACAGATCGGGGTCTATTGGTGGAGGGATGGCGTGAAACTGACAAACCTATTATGTGTTCCTATAAATTAGTTGATGCTTCCTTTGAAGTATGGGGATTGCAGACAAAAGTTGAAGATTTCATTCAACGATCTATTCGCGATGTACTGTTGTTGGGACACAGACAAGCGTTTGCCTGGATAGATGAATGGTATGGCATGACATTGGAAGATGTGCGCGAATATGAACGTAAAATCCAAGAGGAGACAAATAAAAAACTCAGGCAGCTTAATGGCCAAAATGAAGATGAAGCTCCAGTGGATGAGGACAACACTAATCAACATAATGCAGAAAGTAATAATGTTTAAAGGCATACTTAGTTAAAATAGTGTTAGTTGACGAATGAAACATAACTACCCAAAGAATATTTTTAGATTCAAACTACTCAGGAAATGCAAAAAATACCTATTTATGTAGAATAGTTGTTATCTGTGTGGTATAGCCTATATGAAGATATGGCTCAAAAATCCCTATTCAAACTGCCCTTCTATCTTGCGCCTCTAAGAGATTACATTTGTATATGTCTGTTAAGAAAGCTATATACAAAGCACAAATTTACTTAAATAAATTATATTTATGGATATTTGAATATAATACAGTGCATTTCTTCTATACAATCAGTTTCGTGTTTCCTTATTTCTACTTGTTCTAGGGACCTTGTATGTTGCTGAATAACATAAATGTCCATATTGACTATGGCAGCTTCATTACAATCCATGGCACCCTACCATAATTTTTATAATAATAGTAGTCGTAGCCCAGCTTGCCCAATATTAGCAATATCATCGCTGCCAACAGTCCATTAACCCAATCCAACACATGAATTTTTGACTCGTCTTTAGGTTTGCAAACATCCTCCCGGGTAATGGTCATTAACTTGGACTTTTTCTCCTCGCCATCCTGTATATATTTGCAACTGATATTGCCAGAGTCACGCATTATCTCTCCGTATTTTATTAAAAACTCCCTAAAGCGCATGGCAAATTTACAGGTGCAATGCCAAGGATTCATACTCAATAATAAGAGATTTGCGTTGGCGTTGTCTTCAAGGGCATTGTCGAGAGCATATACTGGTATCTGTAACACGCATTGGCATGCATTATTAAATATTTTTGTAGTTCTTATCATTCCGCCACCATACCTTTCTCATTTTATTGTTGATTAAACTAAGTAGGCGAAAGTGCTCCAACCAGTAGCCGCCTTCCAAAACATCAATACTCTCGATTCGGTTATTATCCAAATGCACATCGACAACATAGCGGTAATGAATGTTATTTCTTAGCGGTGAGATATCTGAAATCTGTTGCCATATTGTATTGGCGCAATTGTGGAAAAGAGCTAATAGAGATGATGTTGCTCCTACCTTATTATTATTTGCAAAGAACATGGTTGTGTTTGCTGGTAGGAAAGCTGGCAGGCGATAAAATCCCAAATGGGAACAATTCACTGTATACAAGGGCATGTGCGTTTTAGGTATAATGTGATGCATAGAACAGGAACAATTCCTCAAATCCTCATGGGACTGGCATGCAGTTTTTAATGTCTACAAAACAAACACAAGTGATGGCAGCATATGTGTTCATATATCAAATGGCACTGAATGCTTACCACTTTATAGTGCATGACCGTCATTACGTTCCGGTCTTTGAACTTGCGATCCCCACATGTCAGTAATTCACGATCTGCTACATAACTTGCCTTCTCCGGAATTAAAAGCCATTTCAAATTCCTTGTGCAGTTCCATGGGTTACCTGGGAAAACAAAACTCACCCAGTTAAAAAAAAAAAAATCATAACTTGTTTTCCCTATACACATCATACCAGACAAATACAGGTACTCGAAGGCCCTGGGCAGCAACAGTGGAGTATCGAGTTGTATCAGTTTATTCCACCTTAAATCGACAATCCTCAACGGATGTATTTTTTTAAACGTCCTTTGGCCAATGTGCGACAAATTGGTCCAGGAAATATTGATCATCTGATATAAGAAACAACAATTTGTCACATAAGTATATTCAATTCCAATTAAACCCCATTGGTATGGTATGTACTTGCAAATAAAACATTTCCGGGAAATCAAATATATGTGCCATTCGACTGTATTCGATAGTCAGTGACTTTATACGAGGAAATGCATGCAAGTCGACTACTGGATTGAAAACTCGCTCAGGCCAACCACAAAATATTATATCTTCCAATCGTCCACGATATTTTTGATCGCTATAATCCAGAAGTAAAATTCATTCATGAATCATCACTTCTCAAAAAGAATATTTTACTCACTTGATCGATTGCAAATTCTTCCAGTTACCGAAACATCTAAAACGAAACTATATTACAATAAATAAAAATTGATCGACTCTGGTCAATCTATACCTTAAGGCGCCATATTTATATTTGGTACAATTTCCAGAAGTTAATTCAGGTGATTGTTTCCAGTCAAGGCAGGAGATGTTGCTGTATTGTTGGTAGTGCGGTTGATAATCGGCAATGCAAAATCTTAAACATAAAATATAAATGATTTAAAATTAAATCGGGGAACAGAAAATCAAAAATTGTGTACGAGAGTTTTCAAGGTGTGTCGAGAGAAAATCTCAGTTAATTACAATCTAAACATGTCTTCAATATTGTTGAACTTGCTTATTAAAGTAATATTGTACTGTAATTAGCATTTATTGCAGTGTACATACGTACATATTTTGCGGGAATACAACCAAGTGGTCTGGAAATAAAAGTGTTAATTTATCTTCTAAAAACAAAAAGTAAACATAAACACAAATAGTTCACGATCTTAATCTTTATTATTTTCATGACTGAGATTTTTGATTTAATTTGCCACTCATAGACACTTAATTACCAAATGCCACAGTACTTCTTTCACAAATCACGCATATACATTCCAACATACGATACACAATACATATATGTCGACGACTCTTGACTGCAAAAGCTTTGAAGCTGTGAACGATCAAATAATATAATGAAAACAAATCAAAACATGGTATTGGCATTTGGTGGACATCTATCAAATTCCCAAAAATGGATCAAATTATTATAGATACTCTTTGCTCTGCCTAATGATGAAACTAACATGTACACCCCAACAAAAGATCAAAACATTAAGGTATGTGCTTCATCATCCCACATCACAATATTCCGGATACAATTCGTTTTCACAAATTGACAGTTTAATGCCTTGTGTTCTCCTATTTTATATGTTTTTCAATTGAAGTGAAAATAATTTTATTTTCGCTTCGGTTTATTATAAACAGAAACAGCGCCCTTGAAAAAAAAAAAACATTTGAATTTGTATTGAAGATTCGCAAACTATAGTTTTATGGCCTCAGTCGTGTTTCAGTGGTCACATCATAAGAACATATGGATTTGTTTGAAATTCCATGCAACACCGACCGTGTTGTTACTATTGAAAATTAATTTTATTTTATTTATTTATGAGTTTTTTTAATGTGTACATTGAAATCGAAATATAAATAAGAAACGTACATTCTTCGTTGTCCAAAGGAAGCACCATACATTTGATTGAGATACGGAATGTAATTATGTATTTAGAAAATTGTCAATCAAAAATGTGCGCAAATGAGAACACATCACTCTGTGGTCTAAGCAAATAAGTTGAGGCGTTGAAGCCAACTTTTATTGTTGTATTATTAATGACGACGTTTGGTTTAGGTAATTAGGAAGACAATAAACCCATCAAAAACAGTAAACATTCCGTGGTGTATAAAAAACTTGTGACGCTTAAACCAATACAGTTGTTTTGTTTATTTTTTATTAATAGTTATATTTGTTTATATAATTTGATATGTCTTGAATCGAGTTAAAAGAAGATTTTTGAATTTATAAATCTCCCAGTCCTCTTGTTCAATACAAATTTTTGATGAATTGGTTTTGCTGATAAACTGATTGTACCCACCTGGTTGCTGAAGACAAGATCGCTAAAGATATAATTACAATTTCTTTTCCCGACATTTTATCTCAATATCGGCATTTCCTAGATTTCGAATTGCTGTTATTTTCCGATTATTTGCTATTCTTCATTAGAAACCTAACGATCATTTTCAAAAATATATAATTTAAAGCGGTTTGGCGTTGGAAAACTGTCTTCGCGTTCACGTTCCTCTTGATGTTTTTATCAGAATTAGATCTGATCGTTTAACAGTTCACATTTTAACAAAAAGCTTTTATTAACAATGTGTAGAGCTTTTTTGGGACAGAAAAAAGTGTTAATTTTCCGTACAAATACCTCCGTTGCCCTTCTACCTAACAAATAATCCATGGAAGGAACAAACCCCATTTAATACGATCAAAGCTAATGAAAAAGAAACAACATTTTAAACGTTTGTTATTATTTTTATTTACTTGGGATTGTTATTCTACAAAAACACACACCTGGTTATCAAATATCTGGGCTACTTGACATGCAGCTTCTTGGATTAGTATCTGTAGTTGCTAATATTAATTGGGTTAAGCAAGACCCGTTAACAGGTTTCGAAGGGAGATGTGTCATTATGTGCTAAAATGTCGGTTATAGCAAAATATCCGACTCTTGCGGCATAAAATGACAATTATACTATTTATAATAATAAAATTAAAAAAAAACACAAAATGAACAAATTATTCAGTTATAGCAAAACTAGGGTTAAAATTGTAAATTTATCTAACAGTTTCAATTTGGAATAATTTATCTAATAATAAAAATGGAATGTGGTGGCTTCTCCTAAAAACTTCTGATGGAGATCACCGCCTTGCAACAATACACAATGTATTAGGCGAAACAAAAGTACAACACAATTAAAATAGTTATAATTTAATAGCTTGAACTCGTTTAAACGAACCAACATAGCTATGAACACCTGAATTACACAAATTGGAAATAATATTAAAATAATAAATAATGTTGCTAAACAAGATGGCGAATGTCAGCATTAAAATCCGTATTTAAAATATATATCATCAGTGTTAGTAGTTTAAAATCGACTGGAATATTACAAATATTACGTAAAGGACTTGAATAATGTCACAAATGATCGGACATTGTAGTAGTATATGTGTTAGTACTTTGAAGAGGTGGTATTAGTGCATCTAAAATAGTATATACGAATGTTCCCGCTCCAGACGTAATTTTGCTCTCATTGCTACATTCCCCATTGGATCTGATGGTGGGGGAATTCCATTGATTTCTCTAGCTGGTTCCTTGTAAAACATTTCCGTTCGCCCTGACTTGTAACCATAGAATACTGTGTCGTACGACCGCAGGATAAGGTCAGTTATTTCTTCATGATTTATCATATCACTGTGCAAAGATTCAAGAGTGCTTATTTCTACTGGGGTCCATGGCCCGCTGCGTTGGAGTGCATCCCACTTGGAATCTAGGCACATAAAACTGTAGCTACCATCGCGTTTTTCACATTCAACGTTTATATTCAGCGTCTGACTGAGATGTGCCTCCATGTGTGGGAACTTGGCCACACAAATGTCGAACTGAAAATATTGTAGCACAGAACGAAATTGCACATACGACAACGCATTAACATATCTAAGTTGTACTCACCAGTTTGTGCACCAGCTTAGATTGTTGCGAACAACCTTCCTCCATTACCAGTATTAGTGTCATATTTTGTTGACCGCATATGTATAGTTCGGCTTTTTGAAGACCATCGCCGTGAGCAGTGGCGTCCGATGAAATACAATCTAAAGCATCCACAGCGTCATCGCATCTCAAGGAACTTCGCCGGCCAATACCTTTGGATGTATTTAAAGGCGTTTGTATTTCAATGTTAGCACCCGGTGTAGCATCCCATGTCGGACGTTCATCGTTCAATGCTAAAACAGACAGTTTGGCCATGAGTGGGGTCAATGGCACAGCACCCAATTGCCGACGAGACGGGGCGGTTGGTGCGCTATCCGAAAACGATTTCAGTGGCAAGCTAAGAGCTTTTTTATCAAGTGGAGTCTTAGCGCTTTTATCCACCGACTGATTGCATTCTAAGTTGAGATTGCGATCGGGTATTATCTTTTGTGTCGGTTTCTTTAGGGATTCGTCTAATTTCTGTAATTCATTGTCGAACTCCTTAAACTCTTCTATTAATTGGGCGATTTCTGCATCTTGTTTGGCATCCTCGCTAGCCTCGCCCCATAATTTGTAGTACTTCTCTAAAAACTCCTGGAACAAACTTCGCGAAATAGGTTGACCATTGACATTGAATACCGGGTTGGTTGGATCGGTTATCGTTTTTGATGTCTTATTATTATCATCCGAATTTTCGGAACTATCGTCATCTTCTTCGTCGCCGTTTTCTATGAAATCTGGAGAAGCGTCTCCGCCGTTGCGATTGACGTCGGTCTTAAAACTTTGTGAAATTTGTTTTAGGGAAATCTTCTTGGAAAAGGTTTTCAACGAATCGTGTATATCCGTTAGAGAGCTGCGTCTCTCTATTTTATTCGGATTTGAAATAAAGTTATGGAAAAACTTTTCAAAATCCTTCCGAAGCGAGTTCCTTTGATTGATGTGGTGAACGGTGCTGTTGGTTTTTGCCACTTTTCCATTGGAATTACACTCATCATCGGGATTCGCAACAATTGACATTATATTACCCACAGCCAATATTTTGTTCTCAGCCATGGGAGTGGAACACACACTTGTCCGCCCAATATATTCCGGATAGGAATCATTTTCATCAAAGTTTATCGACGATATTCCCGATTCGGGCAATTCTTTGTTGCTATAATTTTTCATTCGCAGCGGCAGATGTGTTGGCCGGTTCATAATTGGTTTTACCCTCGGAGCTGGTTGACATACAACTTCATCGTTGACATTTTCAGCTATAGATTGCGTGGTATTTTCTTCCGGTATGTGCGTAAATATAAGGGACTTGTCGCGTTTCATTTTTCGTTTGCTGTACTGAAATGGTAAAGCGCCATGACCCAGTTGGGTTGTTTGCAGATTTTGAGCTCTTTGCGCCTCTGCCTGTAATTTGCGATATTGTTGACATTCTATGTATATTACTAGCATTACTACCCCATTAGGTATATGGAACTCGGTAGAGGTCAACTGTTCCGCCGTTGTCCGAATGTGCAGTGGATCGGTAAGTATTATATTTTTTGTTAGCGAATCACTGAGTTGCGATGCCACTACCCTAGAAAATAGTAACGTAACATTTGTTCAGAACATGTTAATATTTCATCAGCCATTCCGATTACAACTTACTTATTATGATAGAGAATTGCACCACCCAAGACACCTTTTGTTTCCTGACAACATTGCAGGGTTTGTATCGCTTCCAGAAATATATTACTAGCTGTCTTTGGTATACGCAGCCTGGGTATATTTTGGAAGACGTTTCCATTGTATTGAAGGATTGGAAGATATGTTTCAAATATGTGGTACAATTTCTCGGATAGGTTCTTGTATTGGGACTGAAGCGCAAATTGGTCGTAAATTAGTTGCAAACCACGGTGATAAAATTTAACCAATGCCGACAGCAAATCGGCCCGGTGTTGTAAAAGATAATCGGATATGTTGCGATCCGTACCTACGGCCTGAAATAGAAGTACAAAAGTTGTTACATGCTAGAAAACCAAAACTAGAGCAACGTTGCTTACCAAGATAAAGCGGCCAAATTCCTTAAAAACAAACTTGCCATTCTGTAAGGCGATTATTCGCGGCTTGAATAAGCAGTCTTTTAGAAAATACGATGAGCCCATTAACTGCCCACATAAAGCTACCTTTTGGGTGTCGGAAACCCAACTGGGATGAAAGTACAATACTGCTTTTACAGGATCATCTGCTTCTTCTTTCAAACATTCGGTGTCATAGACGAACACGATCATTGTCTCCCTATACGCGATGTAATAAATACATTGAAATCATTATTTGGGTATGTATTGTGGAAGCCATTCATTTCTGAATTTGCCTAAAAACCTCTGATTGTCCTGGATTTTTTTCGAAGCCAAGGTATTTCCTGTTTCAAGCCATCTTTTAGACGTTTTTCTTTTCCAACTCAACATATTTTCTTGGTGAAAGAGTCTAGTTCGATGATTTCTTTTTCTGTGCATTTCTTATCTTTCTAATTTTGCGATTGTTATTATTTCAAAGATAGTAACGTCTCTGCCTTGCCACTTTATAAAACTAAATATTGTCCCCAAATAATTATTTAGCTCGCTAAAGTACTGTACTATGGCATATGCTATAATTAAGCAACTCCCGTAATATTCAACCTTATGATTTTATTCCAATTATAGACTAATAAGGCACAAGCAAATTCATTTTTACAACAATAATATAATTTATGTGTAGGACTGTATACTGTATTTAAAACAAATTAATAGAATAAAAATGATATTTAACTTTTTGTTTAGTGAAAATGTTTAAATTGCCCTAACGAACACAACCTAATTTATATATTTCTGTATAAATAAATAAATACAAAAGTTATGCTTAACAAAGTGATTTAAATAGTCTGAAGATTTTTAATTATTGCTATTGTATTATTTATTTATGCACCTACTATTAAAAACTCATGCCAAAATACCCATATGCAATTTAAAGAAAAAAAAAATACATTGCAATGCAGTGAAACTTCCTTTATTCGCGATGCCGCCTTTCAAACGAAAATTATTGACAAACCCATAAGAATAGAGTGTTGTATGAGCATGTAATATAACATAGAACGAATTAATAAATCAATTAAAATTATTTCACTTTAACTACCAATAATACATCCTTACAGTGAGAAAACATCCGGTTTCTACTTTTTCCGTTGGGAGGTTTCGCTGCATAACATCAACAAATGTGAAAAAAAAAATGAAAAAATAACCTCTTCTCATCGTCCGCCAGCAAAAAGCTGCCCATTAAATTTATAAATTCTTGATAAATAGAATCAAAGAAAGACATTGTGCAAATTAAATTATCTGCAAATAAATGATAATGCATTAAACAAAAATAACAGAAGCTTTTAAGGTGCATACAGGGGAGTGGCAACAAAACAGGACTTGATACAACAATTATTATTCTTACTTCGCCATGCTGATGAAATTGAATATATGACCTGCTCACAAACAATGCCACCGAGGTTTATAACGTTTATATTCCAAAACTATTAACTTAATTATACTTTTATTTATCAACAGAACCTGGATTCGATGGAATTTTTTATGTATTGTGTATAGGGATAAGTAAATTGACTTCCGACTAATCGACCTTTTGTATTGAAAAGTTAACAGTCGACACACGGACACTGTCCGTGTGAATGCTTTTTATGGACTGTGTATTAAGGGCTAAGCAGAATGCTCATGTTGAGCCATCCGTTGCGTTATGTGTTATCGAAAATACAACAACCACAAGGAAACGATAACACAAACGCTCGAAGTTGATGTGCGCTGCGCTTCGGATTTAAATATATTTTAACTTTTTGCGTGTGTTAACGCGATAACAAAAAACGCCCAACGCGAACATTCTGTTTAGCCCTTTAGTTATTCACCGACTGCAATAAAAAACGTATCACCTGCTTAGCAAGAGAAAGAAGAGGAACTTAAGGGCTAAGCAGAATGCTCGCGTTGAGCCATCCGTCGCGTTATTTGTTATCGAAACTACAACAACCACAAGAAAACGATATGCGTTTGTGTTATCGTTTCCTTGTGGTTGTTGTATTTTCGATAACACATAACGCAACGGATGGCTCAACGCGAGCATTCTGCTTAGCCCTTAAGGGCTAAACAGAATATTCGCGTTGAGCGTTATTTGTTATCGCGTTAACGCACGCAAAAAGTTAAAATATATTTAACTCCGAAGCGTAGCGCACATCAACTTCGAGCGTTTGTGTTATCGTTTCCTTGTGGTTGTTTTATTTTCGATAACATATAACGCGACGGATGGCTCAACGCGAGCATTCTGCTTAGCCCTTTAAGTCGGAGATACATTTACGAATGGCATGTGATAGCATCACAGCTGTGCAAATAAATGTCAAAAATGTTATTGTAATTTAACACTAAAAATAATGACTGGATTATAAATAAACGAATTCATATTGTTTGGAAATAAACTTATTAATATTAGTAAGCATAAATTTGAGTGAAAAAGTTTTTTTTGACAATATATCATCAGCAATCGATAACAGCAACCAAATATCAATAGCATGGCACTCGATAAATATGTACTGTGCGTGGTTTTACACTATTGGTGATTGGGATTGCTGTTGAGAGTTTCTCTCTCTTGAGTAATACTAATAACTGGTATAAATATTGGCCAATATTTCTCGATAATTATGATTTATTATCATTTGAAGTAAAATTTTAGGTACCTTTTCGTACTTTTTTGTTCCCACCTGTGGCAATGTGTTCCAACTCTACCAATGAGAGAGAGAAAAAACTCTCAACACCAATCCCAATCACCAATAGTGTAAATCCACGCTATACAAGATCTCATGATCTATTAATAAGGTCACCCAGGTAGCAATCGAAATCGGAAATCAGCTGTTTTTTTCTAAAGTTTAATGTCAAAAAATTTAACTTTGTTGACGTTTTCATAAAGTCAATCCACAATAATGAACTTTGACGACAAACTTGAGTGGTTACTGATATCCAGCTGGTCTCCCTGTGTAACCTTATCTATAGACCTTGACAAGATCTATTAACAAGGTTACCCAGGTAGCAATAGAATTCTGAAAACAGATGTTTTTCTGAAGTCTAATGTCAAAAATGTCAATTCACAACAATGAATTTTGACAGCAAACTTGAGTAGCAACTCCAGCTGGTCTCCCTGGATAGCCTTATTTATAGGCCTTGGTACTATATTTAGCGCAGCTGAATATAGTCAAATTTCTTAATTTCTACTTGAACTCGTAAAGAGAATTATTTTTCTCTATTTAGACCCATATTTTATTCGAGCAAATATGTTTGTAAAACAAGAACCAAAAAGTTTTTTAAAATTAAACTCTGATGATATGAATTAAGAATAGAGTTTTATGAACGGGATAATTCATGTACGTAATACTACGTTTACATTTAACCCGATTGCGTTAACCCAATGGGTTTCAAGTGTCAATTCCTTTGCATATATGTCAAATAATATATGCCGTTTAAAGGGCTAAGCAGAATGCTCGCGTTGACGCACGCAAAAAGTTAAAATATATTTAACTCCAAAGCATAGCGCACATCAACTTCGAGCGCTTGTGTTATCGTTTGCTTGTGGTTGTTATATTTTCGATAACACATAACGCAACGGATGGCTCAACGCGATCATTCTGCTTAGCAGTTCCGGATTACAATGCAATCGAATAAAGGGATTGCATTGTAATCCGGAACTGAACATATTTCAACAATCTGGCAACTCTTATATTATTGTCAAATGCAACCGTGTGCCTGGCGTTTAGGTATCTATACATTAATTGTGTTTTGAGTTTCTATGAGTTCTGTATTTCTGTGAAATATTTATTTTTATACTCAATAATTTAAGCGAAATTCTGTCGAAAAAGGTAAAAACATAGACGCGTCAGCAAATTCTGTTATAAAATGAAGAATTTGTTAATAAACAAATGCCTATAAATAAAACGAGTTAATAAATTGTGAACATATAAGATAAAAGTATATTAAGAAAACTACATACGAAGTAGTATGTTTTGTGCATGTGTGTGTGTAAATGGTACGGAAACCTTGTTGATGTGTAGATGCATTTCTACGATGTTGGACTATTGTCGAATACAGGGAACTGGTTTTGGGAGTAGCTTGAGAAAACAAGTAAGATATAGCATTTTATAATCCGCTCTCTCGTGGTTCAAGCTTAAAAGAGCTAAAACAAAACGAAGCAAAGATCATCGATAAAAGCTAGATTCAGTTTCATGTTACTTTATATCGTAATAGTGTTGGCGGTGTGTGTATATTGAACGATTGTGTCGTACTTGTTGTGTTGGTCTCTTGTTAATTTATGCAAAACAAAAAAAGCCAAACGAAACGAAACAAAGCAGTAAAACTTGAAAGTCGACGTCAATATAATTATAAATATATACAACCATACCATTCAACGTAAAAGGCAAGATCGCTGAAACAAACTCCAAACATCTGAAGCCTGAGTGTTAGTTATCGAATAAAACGATGTGTAGAGGGAGAGAAACAGGTCCATTTACTCGAATAATGAGTACAACTGGCCACCAGCAGAATTAATGCTACAGGTGCATTAGAAGAAGAGTGTTATGATGCCAGTTCGAATGCATAGAAATGTGTGAAAAGAGAAATCAAAAATTGTTCGGTGACAAAAATACGAAGTACAAGAAGTTTTCGACCACAGGTATATACCAATGATACAAACAAGCCAAAGAGTGCTACACTGAAATACTTATTACCCCCCTCGATCTTGTGTGAACACCAAATAAGTGGAGTAATATCAGCAACGAGCGTGTGTGTACCTAAATACAAGTGTCGTAAATTCTTCTATGCACTATAAACAAATGGATTTCTATATGTTTTGGCTGGGTTCTTGCTTGTTTCAAGTGTTCTTTTATAATTACGGTCGGTACGACTGTGTGTAATATAGTGTTTCAAAATCTCTTGAAGAAATGTATGCAATCAATAATATAAACAATAGCAATTGGATGTGTATATGTGGATGTGTGCGTGTGTGTGTTGAAAATAAATACGTACTTAACTTTCAATTGGCTTAACAGAAACAAAGCAAACGCAAACATAAAATTCAAATTCGCTTTTGGACCTAAAGTGCCATCAATAGCCATTGAATTAGATAGATATAAACCAAACAAATCCAATTTCTTTAAGTAAGTACATTTTTTACATTTACTGGAGAGATATTGTTCAAGACTTCTACACTGAATTAATCAAAGGGAACAACTACGATCCCGAGTTATACTGTCACCCTCAGCCCATTGTATAACAACAATTGAACTTTTAGTACAACTACTAGTCATAACACTTGACAATTGAGTTGGTTGCCGTTGCGGTCAAAATAATAGCAGCATAATGTATTGAAATATTCTTACTGAAGAAAATCATCTTCTTTTTTTGAAATTGCGTAATGTTCTCTGGCCAAATTATAGTCAACATTATTGTAATAATAATTTTTGTAATAGGTATATTTTGAAAATTTTGTGTTAAAAGAGGTTTATTCTTAAAATGAGGTTGGTCAAAAATAGCAGCTGCAATGAAAACATAACATAAATTCATGTAAGGTCCTTAGATCCGTTGGCTGCATAGGCCCTGCACTGTTGTCCTGGACAAATATTTTGCTAATCGACTGGTTTGTGTTTTGGATCATAGTAATTAATAGATGAGTACAATTATTAAAAAAAAATGTAACACCAATAATATAATCTCAATAAACCAGCAGACGGTTTTAATTAAACCAAGCTGAAAATTCTTTATTAGTCATAAGATTTCAAAGTATGTAAATTTTATACTCATTATAACGTATATGAAAATAAAGAAACTTTGAAAAAATCATTGTCCTGTTGTAATTTCCATTTTATATGTATTTCATATTCTAGATATATAGAACCATAAAATGTTGCAGCACTGAGCGGCATAATCTGCATTTTGATTCCAATATCTTGGTCCAAATTCTCAGTACGAGAAAAACGCTCAAAGCTTCAAAAGTGCTCAACATTCTTTGACCGGGAATTTTTATATAACCATATAAAACTATTTTGCAACTATTGATTACAGGCTGCGCTGCTATTATTTTGACCGCAACTGTATATCATTAGACGAATTCAAGGTCCTGATTAAAATTTAGTTTTTAACCCTGAAGTTCCTAATCCACGTGAAATGGGGAATGTTTTCCTGTCAGGTTTGGATTGTTAGTCGGCATACCCTTTTTGATATTTTTAAATTAAAAATAAAACACTTTTCGACATAAATAAATAAATAAATCGAACTTCATTTGTCATTTACCAGCCCTTATCATTTTTCGGAAATAGCAAACATAAAATTCCTTTGAAATACACAAATTGCATGATTCACAGCGCATTTGTTTTCAAAATAAGGAAATCCGCGTCGTGAAGTTTATCATACAATTGTAATAACACCCGAAATAAAACTTTACGAACTACAAATTACATATGGCTGGTATTATACTTGGGAATCTGCCATCCGTAATGTATTTGAGGACAGTACACGTTCATAAGTCGCAATCGTTATACGCACAACTTCCGTTGATCATGTTTTCTCCTCATTCTATTTTGATAGTCTTCATACTTTACCAAACCCCCCTCCACCCCGCCATGACGCGTTAAGTGTATTTTTTTATCCCGGACAGACATCATTAAGCTGTTTCTTGTATTTTTATACACTGCAGCAGCATAACACCACCGTGAAGATTTCTCAACCACTTCTCTCTCATCCATTCTTTCTTCTCGTTGTATCGGCGTTCGAGACGATGGCGGGTGTGTGCATTTGCTTGTAACCCAATTAGAGTCGTTGTATAAAGCTTATCGCAAACACAAAGCATACATCTTTCACAACACAAACACGCACACAACAATTTATTTACATTTATGATATTTGTTTATTGTGGGCAACGGATGGGGGAATCCGAAACCTTATACGCTACATTCACGATTGTGTGAAATGGGGTGCTTAAATTTATATAAAAAAATATATTCAAAAACAAACACTGATTTAACCTTATTACAAGGAGGACTGTTTATTTCCCACCTGATGAGATTAGTTGATTTTTTTCTCCTTTAAATCTTTTGGGCAGGGTTTCTGACTGCAGATTTCTATATTCAGTTCGAAACGTCAAAATACTTCAAGTACCTGCATATTTCCGAACCCAATCAACTTACTGAAACCTCGGTATGACCTTTACTATTCGAATGATTAGTAAACATAAGTACAATAACCATATCTGGAAGGATTGAAAGTGAAAACATGTAACACTTTCTAAAACTGAAAATTTACGTGGCAGATATACTACTTAATTACAATCATTAAATTCTGAAAGGTCTAAATTGTGTTCTTGCGAACTAATCTGCTACCGGTAACTATAAAATAACCCTATTAGTGTCGAAATGTACATATAAAGGTAACAAATATATTTTTCTCTCTCGAAATATGTAGTTAATATTGATAAGAATGGATAAATATATTTTCCACGAACTAAAAACAATAATATATAGCACTAAACGGCATCATATTCTTTGACACCTTTGAATTTCAACGCCGTTTTACCTAGAATTCTATCTTTATTTATTTATTCATTCCAAAAAATAGTCAATTAAATTGACGCTACATAATTTAATTAAATTTATTATGGTGCGTATATCACCCCGCATGCGACTTTTTTTACTTTTAGATGAAACTTACTGTACCTATCATGCAGCATTTTTATATTTAACAAATGCATGACGCAGTTATTTCAAAAATACCAAATATGAATAAAGTGAATAACAGGGTATTATACAAACAGGAATAAATTTGTTTTTTTGTTTTTTTTTTTAATTATTGCCACACTGCCGCAACTTTTCATGAAATCTTGTGCAAGTGCAATTTTACAAATCAAACAATATATAAAAAATATGTTTTTAATGTTAACCTAAAAAAGGGAACTTAATATAACTTAACTTTATTATTTAAATCAAATCTATTTTGATTTCCATGCTATCTCAAATTCCCAAACACACATTCTTAGTTACCAGATTTGTTCAAATACTGTACTTCGTGTACTGTCGAGTACAGGGCTTTATTGCACCATTCAGTCGATTTTTATATTATTTGTAATTAAAAATTAGAAAAGTCGTTATGATCCAACGAATGTGTATATACCTATTCTCTAGTTTAATAATACTTCTAGCATTTTTCTGACAGGCTAAGCCGTTAATGGAAATTGTTATGAGCGGTATACGGGAATTGGAATGACCATAATCGAATTGAATATGTTAAAGACGCAAAAATAATAAATAAGTTGACAGCTTGTCTGCCATTTCAATAATAAAAATTATTTGTGTGTGTGTGGTAAAAGTTTGAAGTCATATAAAGCAACTTAAATTGCTGTGATCGTTTTATGAATAATAATAATATTTTACACTGGCAACATGTTTGAATATGTGTGTGCCGAGTGTAAAGTTTTACGTTTTAAGTAGGTTCACTATGTCCATGTAGAATATATTCTTATTTTGTTCTATTATATTAAAAAATTGCATTTAATTTGCGTATTAAAATAAAAGTAAACCACCTTTAACTAGGACAATGACATTGCTACACAAATTTCCAAGGAATTAAATAAATGTGATTATTACCGAAATATTCAACCTGTTAGTGTCTTACATGCCTATGTCATGCATCCGTATGATCAATTTACGTGTTTGGGAACAATGTGAACATATCCACAATATCGAATAAAACCGTGTCTTTGTCACGTACTTGAAACGGACTGCGTCCAATCCTGTGATATATTAGAACGTTATCCCGCACGTGATTTCCGATCAAATTTCCCAAGGTATTATACAAATAAAATGGGGAAAATCCTGTGATAAATGTTGTCAGTTTTAACTTCGTTCACCTTTACCTTAATATTGCATTGGACAGACATGTCATTCATTCGTTGGGTGTATTCTTTTTATTGTATTCTTGTTACATCGACCACTGACGCACACCAACGAATTGTCGCTCTCCATCCCACAGCTCTCTGGCTGACTCATTTCGTATGCGGTATTCTCTCTCTTTGCATTTGGTTGCTTACACGCTCATTTAAATTATGACGGTACCTTTTATGCTAATAGCAGTTGTTGTTGCCATTGAACACCATTGTTGTTGTAGTTATCATCTAGACACAACCTATCTAAAGCCAATGGCTGGCTCACCACAATCTCCATTGCTTGTCTGTACCTACCTGGCTTAAGGCGTTTGACAGACAGTTGGTCGTTCGATGTGTTTAACTACACACCAGTTTATAGTTCTTTTTACTATTAACTTTTTTCTACCACCACGGTAAATAACAGCGTCAGCAATAGCAGTAGAAGAACACCACAGCAGCCCTCGTTCTTCTAGTTGGCTGGCTAAACAGTCATAAAAGTTTACGTTGGAAATTATGATGGGTTGACAGAATGTAAACAGCCTTAAAGCAGTTGTTTAGATACCCTGGAACTATAAGGAAGTCAAGTGTGTATAGAGCTAGAGTAGAGAAAAGTAACAAGAACACATAAACGAATCAACGAGAACTATAATCTCACTAGGCATTCAATGGAACATGCTCTCACAACAATATATGTTAGTGTTTTTATTAATGCCCCTTTAAAGAAGAAGAATACCATGTAAGATGAAGGAGAAGAAGACATGAATAGTAAAACAAAACTGATGTGTGAAATAAAATCAAAGTGAACATCACGTGTATTCCAGTTGACATGTAATAAAACCATATTCGATTTTCTTCCATTGCAGATTAATCGACCAATATCCCACGGCTCTGCGTAATTTAAAGAACAGTGTCAGCAAGGTTTAAACATTGTATTTGGACGGCCGCGATATGCTTGGATTACGCAGAAAATAATGGATTTTATTAACTAAAACACCCCTTTAATTGTTCTAAACCACCCACAAAAACAACACCCCATCGGTTTAAACGAGCAAAATCCATTTAGGAGGAGAAACACAAAGCCGGTTGCATTACCCCAACCACTGCGGAATAACGACCACCAATGTACTTGAGCTCTATTACTGGTTTTAATTTACTTGTTACTTGGTATAATTGTGAGTCGCACACCAAAGGCAATGTTTAAACTGCAGCATCTATTTAGCTTAAGTAGCAATAGATTGAATAAAAATATGTCAGACGCACAAAACCCACCAAGAACGACAAGGCAGGGATGTATATCATTGCTGTTGCTAATTTGTGTAGCAGATTTAATTAATTTCTCGTCCGCTTGGATGCCTGATGTCAGACCTGATCTGCAAACAAGTAAGTAGATTTGATTGCTCGGAGTGCCGAGTGAGGGTGCGTCCGGAATATCCAACTTGACGCAATGCTGATCTCTATATTAATTTATTCTCGGGTTTTTCTTATAGAGCAAGATAAGATACTAGCCAAGCTAGTAGGAAATACAACGGACTACTTTAAAATTTTGGATCATGACGAGAAATCTATTTTGGTCGGTGCTCGGTATGTAAATATTTAAACAACATTCCCGGAAGCGTATTTTAACTGATTGTTTTTATCTTTGTTTATCTTAACTGTCTGCTACACAGGGATGTCATATATAATATAAGCATAAATGGATTACGTGAAAACAACCGCATTGAGTGGTCGTCATCTGCCGCCGATCGGGAATTATGTGCCCTTAAGGGCAAAAGAGAATCGGATTGTCACAATTACATAAGAGTTTTTGCCCGCTTGCCAAATGATATGATCATGGTCTGTGGTACTAACTCGTACAAACCTCGATGTCGCAATTACGAACCGATTTCGGATGATGTCCATCCAAATGCTCCAATAGCCTACAGCGTTGTGGAAGATGTGGAAGCCCAAGGAAAATGTCCCTACAGTCCAGTACACAACAGCACATACGCCTATGCGGATGGCAGTCTGTATAGTGCCACAGTTGCCGATTTTTCGGGTGGTGATCCCCTGATTTATCGCGACCGAGAAAATCTTCGAACTGAACAATACGACTTAAAGCAACTTAACCAACCCGACTTTGTGGGTGCCATCGAGCGCAACGGCTACGTTATGTTTTTCTTCCGGGAAATTGCAATGGAGTTCATGAACTTTGGTAAAACAATTTATTCCCGAGTTGGCCGAGTATGTAAGAACGACCGTGGCGGTCGGAATACCCTAAGCAAAACGTGGACATCGTTTTTGAAGGCCCGACTTAATTGTTCAGTTCCTGGTGATTATCCATTTTACTTTGATGAAATACGTAAGTGTTTGTGTTGTAGATTACGCCTAGCAGAACCACTCTAACAAATATTCTATTTGCAGAAGCTATAAGTCCAGTCATTGAGAGTGGACCCAATGCCCTGGTCTACGCGATATTTACCACATCCGTAAATGCTATACCAGGTTCTGCGGTATGCGCATTCAGCATTGACGATATAATGGAGGCATTTGAGGGTCGATTTAGATCTCAGAAAGACAGTCAATCTCAATGGCTTCCGGTGCAAGATACTGAAGTCCCCGAACCCCGCCCAGGGCAATGTGTTCCTGACTCCCGAACCTTGTCCAGTGTTGCTGTCAACTTTGTGAAAAATCATCCATTAATGGAGTCGTCGGTACCCTCAATTTTCGGCCGTCCTTTGCTAACGAAAGTTCACCTACTCCACAGATTGACTTCAATAGCCGTCGATCCTCAAGTGCAGGCCTTAAATGGTGATTTTCACGATGTTATATACGCTGGTACGGACGACGGTAAAATAACAAAGTTCATAAACATACCAACGGCCTCCAGTGGAGCAAACTACGAAGATGACAGCAATATCAAGACAGTCTTTATTTCGGAATTGCAAGTTCTGCCATTGGGTACACCCGTTCGTGAGATGGTTGTCTCATCCAAGGGTAACACGCTATTGGTGGTAAGCGACGGGTCTATTGTGACGGTGCCTCTTCACCACTGTGCCCATATTGTAGACTGTGCTAGTTGTCTGAGTTTACAGGATCCCAACTGTGCATGGGACCAGCAGACACACGAGTGCAAAAGTCTGTCATTTTCAAACCATAAATTTGGCACTAAATCTTTTCTGCAGTCATTGAATAGCACCAAGAAGGCAGCTAAATCGTTGTGCCCGAAATCAGCGAATCGGGGCACAGTTATCGCGGATGGCCCTGTCCTCAACTTTGGTGCAGTAACAGACAACAATGTCGATCCGCAAATTAATACTCAACATCACACAGAAGAAGAACTGGCTAGGAAGCATGTGTATACAAATGTGGCTTCTGTCAATGGCATTCCAACAATCGGCAATGATATTAATTCTCCCGGAATAGAAATACCAACAGCTATCGGTGGTGATTTCCTCAATGTTTTCAACGATGAGAACAAAATCACCCTTCAGTCCGTAGATCCGCACGACTTGATGAACTCAGTTAATGGTAGGAATCTCAAGGTGCAATTTTAAATCAACCACATTTCATAAAATGTGTTTCCTTACAGATCCTCTTCAGTCCACTGCAATTGGCGAGGAACAGCGACTTCAGTTGGCCGGGAAGAGCTTTTATTGGGGATTTGGAGTGTTGGCCTTAGCTTTAGTTTTCATCATTGGAATGGTCGTAGGACTTCATGTTTCGAAGCGTAATTGCAAGCCTCCTTCTATACATAGCAGTCATCGCAATCAATTCAATGCAAATCCGTAAGTAATCACAGAATTCCGTTATGGACATGGACTGTATTAACTGTATACGTTCGTTATTGTAGAACATTCGGCCTAAAGCACGGGAAAGATATAAATCTACTGATGAATACGAATCACTACTGCCACCCTGGCAAACCCAGCTTGGACCTGGAGAAGGATCGCAGTCACGAATGCAAGAATTCTACGGAGAATCTCGAAAAAGAATTGCCCTGCAAAACGTCAACATTGACTAAAGTCAAACGCACATACATATGATCGTACAGACTTATTGCATGCTGGCATCGACTCTGGGTCATAGGTAGTGTTAAATACATCCAGTTCTTTAGTAAAATTTTTTATAAAACGTTTTTGTTTTGTTTAGTTTAAAATTAGTTTTAATTTTATATTTTTGCACGAACGACGCTCATATTATCACGCAATTGATATTTATTCGACTAATGTTTTGTGCTGACGAATCTGACAGAGAACGTTGACAGAAAATCTACTTAGGTTTCCCCAAAGAAGCTACAAAAACATTACTTGAATTAATATCTTCCAATAATTATTGAAAATTATTGTTATTTTCTTTCCCCTACGTTATGTATATATGTGGACGCGTATTAAGAGCGCAATTCGTTTTAGTCTTAAATTTTAGGTATATGCTTTTATAATTTTCACGAGACGTTTGAAACGTTTATCCCCCGAATCTTTAATCTTTAGTTTACATAATTCATAGCTTGTAATTTTAATACCCAAGGGAGTCTAACTATCGTATCATATGCATACATAGTGAAACAAAACACATGTTATAATCGACGACTAAAATTCAGTACAAATTCAATATGTATCAACCTATGCGATTAGAGACCTAACCCCTCGATAAGTTCAAATGTTTATTTCGCATCATTCTTTCTTTCGTACATATCATTGTTTGACGTCAAGGCGTTGTCTAGTTATCGCCCGAACATTTGTATATTATCCATTACCGATCGTAACCCCATACAAATACAAGTATTTATACATAAAACCTAATTAGACTGATCACTATTTTGATATGCTTTTCTTGAAGCGCAACACTTAAGCATACATACGATACGATGTATATTTGGAATTAGTATTAGTATGTGTTCGAAAAAAAAAAAATAATATTGCATGCATGCAGGTGATCCTGATGACCGTTTGAAGCCGGTGAATAATCTGTAACACAACAATTCTTTTAATAACGATTACTAGACTTAAAAAAATAAATATATAGAAAAAAATTACGATTTGTAAAGAGAAAAGAACATGTGCTTATTAGCAACAGCATGTACTCAGCCTTATTTTTGGACACTTAAATATTGATGTACACTCTACCACAAACATGCTCAATGAAATTTCATATTGTAAATCAGCCTATCAATAAGAAAAGATCTTTAAATTATTATGCGGCCTTTAAAATAAAAAATAAAAACAAATACGGTTTTATAAATTATAATTAAAAAGACTGCAGTCATTTCAAAGAAGCAAACCCCACTGAAGCAATACTGGTTGAGAATCATCAATTGCGATTTTATATCTGGAATGCAGAAGAAAATGCCTTATCACATGTCAATTAAATTTTTATACCGAATTTTTTGTAATCATATATATATATATATATTGTAAAAAATATTAAGAACAAAGTGCATGTCCGTCCCACTTATATTTAAATGATTAAAATAATAACATTAATTCATTACATTAAGAAAACTACCAACCGATACATAAATATATTTTTTACTTTTTTACAAATGGAACAAATGTATAAATCGAATATAAAAATAAAAAAAAATATTAACATATATGAATATAGGCTAAGATAAAATCTACAATTTGTAAACACAATTTCAGCTAAGCAAACAGCTTACAAATTTAAGTTGATCTTATTACCTTCTTTATAAAAAAAAACTCGTTGTGATAGTTTGTATTTGGAATGGAAAAATTATACACATAAATATATTTTTGTTTTCAAATTCGGCGCAATGTGTAAATCCAAAATTTCCGTACAATTCGGTCTTCCTAAAATGACGAAGGGAAATTTTGGATTTTGTAAAATTTGAGATTTTTTATCTATAACAATTTCTTGTCAAATCTAATGTTTAAATAATATTGGTTTTAACTGTTTTTAATTTTGCAATAAAGTCGTATTTTACAAAAGTGGTTGTACTATATTTTTAAGAGGCATATGACAACAAATTTGAAGAATTTTCGAAGAAGGGGCTTGAAATTATGGCCTTCGCTACTCTCATTCTATAACAAAAAAAAAACCTTGTAATGAGAGGTAGCTAAAAAAGAACAAGTGTGAAAAGCGGTAGACCAAGTGTGAACCAAGTAGAGCAGCGTACTGTAAAAATTGTATATAATTTTATGTTGCGTACACTACATTAGCCCTGTACTGAAATTACCCCCACGCCATTTTGCCCCCTTACCATTCGTCTGCCAGTGGCAGGACAGTCGAAGACGATTGAGTTCATGCATTAATTGTATTTGTGAGGTAGGCGTCCAGATAATTTAAAAAATAATTTTGAAATTATTAATGAAACAAATAATTATATTACAATTGAATTATACAATGTTCCAATTTCTTAATGTTCAATCCATTTCGGCCCACGTTTTTATATTTTGAAATATTGGTTTCTTATTTTCCTTTTAAATGTCATAAATTATCCTGGTTTACTCTCTATAAAATATTCAGGACAGCCACTAGACAATTGACAAACATAAATGTATTCATGGTATAATAATAGAAGGTAACAGCAAGTGTTCTTGTACAACAAACCGTGCAATAACCACATGGAAATTTGTTTTTGTAAAAAATGTAAACAAACTTTTTTTTACTACGATAACGAATATTCCTTTATGATATCGCTGAAAATAGTAAAATCGAGTAGATTCTTGCAGTACGGGAACAGACCCCATATTTTTTTTGAAAATGAAATATTTTCGAATCCTCAAAATAAAATTTGAAAGACATGAATGAAAATCTATCAAATTTATATTTCTATCGCTTCCATATCTTTCCTATAATTGAGCTATTGCCCTTTATATGTGTAACACATATGAAAATGCTGGGAATTGCGAGTTATTCTATAAAAAAAGGATTTGCTTCCTCAAATTTTCCCAGCAGGCAGATTGAGTAAATTGAATACGGGAGCATATTTAATAAAGAAAAATTTCAAAATGTATGCGTTCCCAATTTTCCTGTTAGGTAATTTTTAAAAACATATTTTTTTGCAAGTATTTCAAAAACTAAAATCGGTTGGTTTTTATTTGTACGCAGTTGTCTCCGTTTTCCTCCACATCCCTTGTTGATCAATTCAATGAGTTGCTTTCAGCAACAAAAGTGTTCCTTCTATTAGTAGTAGATTATTTTATTATTGCTCTATCAATGTACTAACACTTTTTAACATAAAATAGGAAAAACAATGATTTAAAACAAGTGTTTGTACGTATCAGAGTAAATAACAAGACTTAAAACAAACATTTAAGCACTCCACTTAAAATTATGCTGAATAGCCCCTCTTATGAGACAAAGATGCTTTAGAACTCCTACCCCTGTGGGATAGGGGTTCTTCCGAAAAATCGCTATCAAGCAAAGGTCAACTTTTACTATGTTCTGGTTTCTCGTTGTAGTCGCCCGTGCTGTAATCCGCCTCAATTTCGCGTAACTCAATATTCTGCTCCTCCATTGCTTTCTGGAAATGGTAATCAAGATAACTCAGCTAATTGGAGATAAGCCTTTCAACATGTGGATATACTACCTTAACACACTCCTGATAAACCTTGAATATAGGAGCACACATGCTGTCGTCATTGTCGCCTTTAAGGAATCGCTCAGAGAACCATAAATTAAAACAGGCGTCATACTTGCGCTTGAGTTCATTACAATCCTCACCAAGACTATTCATTTTTGATGTTCTTCAATCAAGTCACAATTCAATTGAGTTAAAACAATTTTTTGTGTATTTTTCACAAAATCAACACCAAGGAACAACTGAAAATTCAACTATAGAGAAATTATCGATAATTCGGGTATCGACTGTTGAATTACAGTGAATACCTAATTAAAGCAACAACATAAGTTCTGTTTCAGAACCGGAAAAATTCGATAGTTTTACAAATTCTGCAATTTTTTACTCGAATGCGATTTCTGTACCCACTAAACAAATAAAACTATCAATTTTTTTAGAATGTGATTCAAAAAATTTACCCAGAATGAAAGGAATTAAACAATTGTCAAACACATGTATCTGTGGCATACTGTATTCGCATGCTGAATGTGTTATCATCTTACTGTGCAACAAACAATCGATTATCATTTTCAATTGTCAAAACATTCCAATTTTGAGGTTACGGCTTTTATTTCATTAACTGACATAACTCCGGCACACTAATCTGAGCTCTTCGCATTTGCAATAGAATAAAGAGAACTTCAATAAAAACATGAACAATTTGACTAAAGCTGCAGTGCGTCTTGTTAGCACAACATCGTTGAGGAATGCTTTCGGTGGCAAGCGCGACTTCACACGAACTCTTTGGCACATGTCAAAGAATGTAGATACAGGCAGCCATGTTTCTGGTGGAATATTAAAGGCCAAACCCAGTGTTAGCTGCAGTTGCGGTTGTGGTGGATCCAAGCACATGCACACCAAAGGTATGTTCCAAATAATAATGAAGGATCTTTCGAGAATACAACATTACATAACCTCAACGAAATCGAAATGATGAAATGTTGCCGGTAATGATGTTTTTCTGTTTCGATTACAGGAGAGCGGGAATTGGTTGAATTTCTGACTGAAGAGATTTTGGCTGAACGCAAAGCTCAAAAAATCAAAACAGTTCCTACAACCCTGGAAGGTTTCGCCGTTAAATTAGATGGTGCTGAAGTTGAACTTACCAAACAGGGAGACAAGGAGAAGTAAGTAAATACTATAGTGGACCGTGATGGGATTCTCACATATGTACTACTTGTTCACATTGCAGGATTGTTATTAACTTTAACGTTAATCACACAGTCGATACTGAAGAGGAGCCAGAAATTAATCCCTCTGCTGATAAGCCAGACTTGGGAGAAATGCGTAGCAAACCACAATTTGAAGTGGATATTGTGAGAGGCAATTCAACCTTGTCGTTCACATGCTCCTTTTTGGAAGGCACCCCAGAAGAAGGAGAGTACAATGACATATTCGGCATCGACGAGATGACTATCTACCAAGGAGAATGGAATGAAAAGGTTTACGCTGTTGCTGGAGATGTTTTGGATGGCGTAAGAGATTCACACATCATATGTGTTAAACTGACCTGACCGCTTTATATTTTTTTTCTTCCAGTACCTTTACGATTTGCTTATGAATTTGTTGGAAGAGAAAGGTGTCAGCAATGAATTTGTAGAGAAAATGTCGGATCTTGCCACAGCCTATGAACACTCCTTATATATTGGTCTGTTGGAAAATGTTTCAAAATTCACAACTGGAAAGTAAATATCGTAGGACACCCGTATCCAGTCTCTTCGTTTTGCAATGGACAATTTAATTTTTTTTTACTAGCGGATGTACTGTGTAGCTTGTAAAATTTAACTACATTCAACTATCTACACATACACGTCAGTGTTATGCATCGAGTGAAATTTGTTACGTTGATATTCAATATTCAATTTCATGGCATTTCTCTTTATTTAACCTTCAAATATCACTATTCCTAAGTTTTGCAAATTTTCCTTCTCGAAGTTTTTGTTATTTATCGAAAGGAAACACTATTTATAAGATATATCATCCAAACTCTATAGAAATATATGATTTGTTTAATAAACAAAAATACAATGGAATTTCAATGTTCAATCTCGATACACTTTTTGAGGGCGTACAATATTTGATAGAAAAAATATTAAGGGAAATTAGATACTTTATTATTACTTAAATTATCGGAATTTTTATCTCATATTTAATGTTTTGTCGACGACAAGACTCGAACTAACGATTTTCGTTTTTGTATTCTGCCAGACGCATTCACCCTTTTTACGGTAGGCGTAGTCGTTGTACGGCAGCTCTTGGTCGGTATTATGTAAAATTTACGACAACGACAAATTTTGTAATAGATTTTTCTTTTGCTCTGTTACAAACCCGAAGAAAAAATTGTACTTTAAGAACCCCTTTTATATTGCATTAGAAAAACTATGGCAGTATAGTATGTGGGGGCCATTTGATGCTTATCATGGTACAATTATACAAGGTAACTATAAAACCCAGTTGATTTCAACTTAATACAAAATTTGTTACGCATGAAATTCGAAATGTTTCTTTATTAAATGTTTTCCCCGTTTTTAATTTACTTTTTTATTTATTTCTTGCTTACTGGGAACATTTGAAGCGGTAAATCTTTCTTCATAGAATTGTTTACAATTTGCAAATGTGTTGCACATATCTGGCAGTGGATCAATTAGAGGAAGTATGTAAATGCAATAGAAATATAAAATTGATAAATTCTCATTCATGTTTTTCAATTTTATTTTGAGAATTCGAAAATATTACATTTGATTTGTATGCTTTGGTTGCATTTTTACTTAAATGACGTGGACACTAGTATTAGTCCTGATTTAGATTAGGCGATTTTACTTGCGGACATTTTTATCGTTCTCTTTTGAACTTGCATCATGCTTCTATACAAGGCGATTCGGTTTCACAACTATTTTTTTACATTTTGTGAATGTTTATGTTCGAAAATGTTCTGGATTGGTATTTCGAATTACTGACACTACAAACAAAATACACAAAACGAATTGCCAGAAAATTTCTATTCCTTTGCCACTCTCTACGGCATACAAGGACTTGTAGCAAGTAAACTGGCCTAATCTAAATTGGGACTTATAAAAACAAATTTCATTGTGGTTGTTGTATCGTCTGTTGTACAACAACACTTACCTTATACCTTGGAAGTTTACATCCTAGTGGTTTACACAGTCAAGGGCTAAGCAGAATGCTCGCGTTGAGCCGTCCGTCGCGTTATTTGTCATCGAAAATACAACAACCACAAGGAAACGATATGCGTTTGTGTTATCGTTTCCTTGTGGTTGTTGTATTTTCGATAACATATAACGCGACGGATGGCTCAACGCGAGCATTCTGCTTAGCCCTTCAATTTGTTTAGTTAACTCTGCTCCTGCTCTTTACGATACTCTTTTGAATTTCTTTCCCCTTGTCACTTTTCTTATCTCTCTACCACAAAAAAAAAATCGACAGTTTTCAAAAGTTGCACGTGTAAACCCCGAGATAGTAATCATACTTAATAAAAACATATGGCAACGCATAATCGCTGTAGTTTTCACATTTCCATCTCTGCCAGAATGTGAATTCCACCTCGTGTGGTAGGTTTCTATTTTTAGAAAGTGTTCAAGTGTTGAAATTTGAAAATATGTTTCCATTGTTTGGCTATAGGGTAGGCTACGTCGTGGGCTTGACGTTTAACATGCGAACGATTTAATGCTTGTTACGGCATTCTCAGTGTCGCAGGTTCAATTCCCAGCATGGTAAATGCGACGTTGTTTTCCATTTCGTTGTTAGTAGTTCGTCACAAGGGGCGGGGTTTTCCTTCTTCGTTTGGCAGAGTTTCCTCGTCCCATGCAGATGAAACTCAATCAAAGAAGGTAGATAGAATCGTTCGCTCATAGCCGTACCTGCGGTAATCTCTTCAGTGGTTATCTATCAGGTCCCGTAATAAAATTGTGAGTGCATACATTATTTTATTGTGTGGTACATTGTTTCTTTCCATCAATGTTTTCTTTTTGTTTTTTGGGGTTCCCACCCATTCTCGATTTTAATTTTTCAAGATTTTCAATGGGCTGGTAAATCAATACCAATGCTTGTTAAGGTTCATAACTTTGCACATATATATATATATATATATATTTGAAGATTTAAAAGAGAAGAAAAAAAAACATGTACAAATTTGGAATTGATTGGGTTATTAGTTTTTGAGTTATCGTGCCTGCCATTCGCAAAAGAGAAAAACGCGTTTAAAGTTTGAGAAGCCCTTTAGCCGCCACTTGATGATGACACAATAAATCGGCTATATTCTTAAGAGTTCTTGAGATTTTTACTTGAAATTTTGTGTAGATTCGAATTAAGTAAAAAAAAACTAAATAAATAAAAACAACAAAAAATTGACTCCGAGAATGGGGGGGTCCCCTTAAAAGAAGACCTTATTGTTGATATTGGACGAATAATGAGCAATCAACAGATATTACAAATGAAAAGAAATATGTTAGGTCGTAATTTAAAGCAGAGGTGGACATTTTGATACATCTAAATTAGGAAACGAGAACTGATCTTGTTGATATTCTGCATATATTTATATACATATATTTGGCCTTATTGTACTCCCACATCATTTAAAAATTACAATGTTATTATTGTGGCCTATTTCTCAGTTCTACATGCATTACATAGACACGAACTAGAAATATTATTCGTAATTTTGATTGTTATTTTTAACATGGACTGATTAAATGCACATAAAAATCTCTCAATCCAAGCACCGAAAGTTATACAGAAACCAACGTCATAAATACCAAATTGCGGACTATTCCGATTCATCAATTTCGGCTCCCTCAGCAAATATTTTTTTTTTTCAAATTGTTCCAAAGAAAGAAAAGAATGGGGATTTAAAGGACTGATTTTAATATTCTATTGGATTTCCTACGTTTATCCCACGCCGCTTTGTCTGATCGATGTTCCGAAATTTTCCACAGACGAAACCGTTGTATGTCTCTAAGGCGTGATGGCATATAGGCGAAAAAAGTCTGTCTTGGTGGACCAGGGCCAGAACACAAATACCCACGCATTGCAAACCAATAAGTCCGACTTTGCTTCATAATGGCGTTGTCCAAACGCCGAAAAAATTGTCTTTTAATTTCATCAACCTAGAACATAGGACTGTAGGTAATTCGACATAACTTTTAGCGAGTTTGTCTCAAACATTGGTACGTACCTTCATTCCCAAATACTTTTTGCAATTGTAAGCGACAAAGTGGTGTCTACCTATTTGTGTGGAAGTGGGCGTCGGGAAATCAAAAGACATTCGATCTAAGGCATGGAAAACGTTCAGTGAATAACGAAACGATTCGTAGCGATCTTTAGGCGTATACACCTTTCCATAACGTCGAGCTATCCATTCCCTTAACATTGGAAGTTTATGCGCTTCGTGAAGTTGAACCAAAACAAACTTGGGATTTTTTCGCATATATTCGAATGCATCTGCAAGCATTTTATCCATGAGTATTCTATCGCCGGCATCATATTTTCCATTAGGTGGATATTGCGGCAGTGGACTGGATGACAACATTTTTGAATCATTATGTTCACTAGTGAACTTTTGCAGTTCTCTTTGCCAGATATCAGATGCACATTGCTGGGCGGCTTCGCGCACATCGTTAATCCTAGATATGTCTTGGTCTAATGCATCTAAAAAACCCAGCTTTACCCAATCTCCTTCTGGAATCTTTGTTACGTTTTGGAATATTTTCTTATATTCAAAAATTATTGGTGCGTGTTTTGTGGGACCATGGAAATATGTCTGTGAGGTCTCGGGAGTATCACCAACATTCCCGAAATCGTAATTTTGCACAAATTTGGCAGTTAATGTAGAGTCTGGCGATGTAGAAATTTCATTTTCCAATTGTGTAGTCGCAACAATTGATTCTGTACAACATGTTCCGTATTCCCCTCCTACATCTACGTCCAGCATTTTACCCTCGCTGGTAATTGTTTTTAGGAAATCCGGGTTTCTACCGGACGTTGTTTGCTTTTGTATCATTGACATTTCCGCCTCAATGGCTCTGTATAGCGACAATTTCATAAGATTACTTCGCTTCTGAATAAAAACGGAAATTAGTTCAAAATTTACTTGGTGGACACAAAATCAGGACATACCTGTGTCAAATCCAGTTTATTCCCGAAATAATTCTTAAGACATTTGTCCCTGAGTTTCACCATGTACTCATGTTTGTGCAGTTGTTCGATTTCTTTGATTGTTTTGTGATAGGCGCACAGAACATCTGCGTTCCCTTCATTAGGGTTGGCCTTTTTGAAATCTTCAAACAGTTGAGCAATTGCATTTTTAATTGCCTGATAGGCCACTCTCCGTCCGGGATTAATGTCATAATCGGCAAACCACCGATTACTCTCGTTGTAAACCGTCTGGTTGGGATCCGCATAAGATGCGTATGTTCTGAATTGAACTTTGAAATTGGGCATGTACATGTTTAGAGGATTGCCATAATGTTGCGGTCTAGATAGTTTCTCAAAATAAGGTAGAATATACTTATTGGCGGATTTAGCTTCCCTCTGGTGATTTTCTTCTTCCATGCCCAGATGTTTACAGCATTTTTGTGGTTTTGAAAAATATTTATGGTTTGATTTGCATTCGAACCGGCAATTTTCTTTCCTTCCTTGGTGTTTGGACTTCGTATTCTCTTTGGAGGTGCATGTTCTACCTTTAGGTAGAATTTTATCCAGTTCTCGAAGCGTTGTAGCCATATCTAAATGGCATATAGCAGAACATATCAATTGTTCGTTAAGACTATACGCGTTGGTGGGGCGATCGGAGCCTTTGTACTGCATTTCCATAAGAAACCAAAGGAATGCCAAATCATTACCACGACTCAAGTGCATGATAAATTTCAGATCCCTGGAAGATGGTATGGGCTCCAAACCAATCAAATTCAAACATGTTTTCACACGATGAGATGTCCTCTGCTCGGCATCATCACGTATAGCATTAAAGAGCTGATTTGCACCTCTCAAATGAAAAATGGAAGTACCTCGAAACCATGGAGCTACATCTTTGTTATGTAAAAAATCTTGAATAAGATATTCTTCACGTCCGGCTTTGTTTTTGTTTTTCACCGCGTGGTTCATATTTGGATTTTTATTATGAAATTTTAAATTTTCCGAATGTATTCAAAATATATATTTGATGTAAATGACAAATATCGCCATGTTACGATATTCAGATACTTTCAGCTCAAATAATAAAAAAGACTTGTGAATAATGTCTATATTTATTGGATTCGTTCAAGAACAAAGATTGTGTAAACATTACAAGATTTGTGTACAGGAACACGCTATTATCCTTCCCAATGTTGAGAATTTCTTCATATAATCGATTTGATCTTGAGACAAACAATCAAAATTCCCGAATCCTATTATTATACTAGGCAGTTTTAAAGATTTTCCCTAAACTAATTCGATTGGGAACCAATCAAGGTGAATTTAATACGGTGTATGCAATACTAATTGTATTATAAAAGCAACATCATTGTTATAGAAAATAAATTGTCAATGCCTGAAATTGAATATTAGGGTTGGTCATCGAATGTGTTCGGAAAATATATAAACACCTTAGGCAAATCCTCTAATTAAACATACCATTTAAAATTCATCTGTCATTTTTTCTGGTACGTTTTGGAACCAATTTAGAATATGTTCATTGAAGATATTATTTTAAGTTAAGACCCTAATATATTCTGACAATTTATTTTACAAAAAAGTAAAAAAAACACAGACTGATTGTCACTTACATCTCATATACAAAAACACCTTGGAACCGAAAAAATTGTCTCATGCAATGGATGTACGTCATATCTGATCGATCAGATGTCGTTTCGATAAGAAGCGCACAGTGATCTAAGTATTTTCGGATTCCGATGTTCCTGTAAGGGGTTTTCTTTAATCACAAAGAACAACAACAACAGTTTGTAAATGATTTTAAATCTTGAAATATATACACAAAATGGATCTAAACTCACAATTGTGATACCATATTTATTTATTATTTGGATGTTATGCGTAAAGAGCGCCCAAGAAAATCCTTAATAAACAGTTTGGCAAAATATCACAGTAATGTGGGGGGATATCTTGATTTTGTATAGTAAATTCCATCAAAATAGACCATTAATTTCACTTTTCGCCTGAAATTTTTAATGATGATCTCTCAGTTACGCTCTCACACATCTACTCACGATTTAGTTCTGCTCAACATTGAAATAGAGCTCTGCGATCCTCGCGCCAAAATACGATTATCTAATCGAGGGTTTAAGATGTCCCCCAGAATAACATTTGACACTATGTGCCATTGTACCATGGAAAAACAATAAATTGATAAACCAAAAAGATCTCATTATTAAAATTGTTTGGAAATGCAGCTCTTTTTGGACAAATATGGTGGTTTTTTGTATGAGAAAACCATACATTTGGTATGGATGATCGATCCATAGGTTCGGGTAAACCCATAAGTCATCTGTGGGTGCAATATATGTATCCATATTATCCATATTACGGTGACATTCATTCTTATTACACCCATGCATATACATAGCTTACAGTCAGCCATAGAGAATCTCTTGTGGCACTTCTTTAAATGTATTCTCTCGCTCTCTTTTCGCTTTACTCCGACTTCACTGTGGCAAATCCACAACTACGGTCGTTGCGGTTGTGCGATTGTGGTTGTTACCGTTCATTGCTGGTGTTGACGTCTCTAAGACATTTGGTCTTTTACTGAAAGTTGGTAAACCACCTTGAGTTTAGTCTGTCGTGATACGCGTTTCAGAGAGGTGGTTCGAGCAAAACTTTAACGGCAAAGTTAGCATTCACGTTTCAGTTGTCGGTTGAAAAAATTACAAAATAAATAACTACACGCATGCGCACTCATACACACACAAAGAGGTATAACATATACAAATGCATGCTTGTGCATATGACACATACACCTTCAGCACCGAGCGTATACGTGAGAGTGTAACCATCGAGTTTCTTTCAAATACAATCGAATCGTATGTATGAGTTCGTATAAAAATGTATTCGTGCGACACAAATACGGTTGGAAAATAATTTTTTCAGTTGTTGTTAATCGCATAAAATTCGGTCCGATGTTGAAGCTATTACTGATTGATATGCAAAGTGTGTTACCATTCATTTTCTATACCAAACCAAAAAAAAGGAACCTATACATATATTACATGCATACGTATGTATGTCGGAATAAAAAAGGCATATCAAAAGCGACTAAAAATAAATAAATAAACCAACAAAGAAATCAAATCCAAGAAATTCGAAAACGTAATGACCGTCGCCTGACAAAGTGAAGTTGCATCTATGTGTTTGGTGAGAAGTACCTCCCCACAAGAAATAGTAAAATTTACATAGCAATGCATATTTGAATTTGCGTTTATGTGCAAGCCATATGCAGATGTACATAGATACACACACACACTTTCAACATAATAAATTGCTGACTGATATATACATTTGATATAATTTTACAGTAAATACATAAATGTGCACAAAACTACAATAGATATGTTATGCGAAAGAGACGGAGACGGACAATGTCAAATGTATGTAGGAATCTATGTATGATCGTGTTTGTGTCTTAAGTCTTTCTATTTGGACAACAACAATAACAAGTAAATAAATAAATCACAACACTATTTTCCCTTGAATCTCCACATTCTTATTATCGACAATAACGGCTGTTTTCTATCCTTATGATCTAGCCATTGCCTTACATTTTATTTAAGAATCTATCAGTTTGTAGAATTGTAGGCATATTTCAAATATATTTATTAAATATATATATATATATATATATATTTGTGTACATGGTATTGGATGTTTATACAGGTACTGGTATACAACTAGGTGTTCTGGGTATATCTCCAATTTCATTGTACTGTTATGAACATTGACACGGTATAGGATCCAATGAAAAATAAAGGCTTTTCATTTCAAAACATATCTAACTTATAAAATGGATTCAAGGCAAAAAAACTTTCAAGTTGATTCAAGGCAAATCGTATCTCAACCACACCGCACAGCACAAATGAGCAATGCAAATGTCTGTTCTTAGTCACCCTTCTCATTCTACATATTCCGTCTTCCGTCTTGAAATCAAAACCAGATTTGTTCAAACCAGCAAGTCGGGCTGACTCAAGATATTGCTAGGTAGGGTCGGTGTCTCAACTTAAATGACAAATATCGATGTTTTTTTTATTTCTTTCATTCTTAATAACTACATTTACAATTAACATTTAATTGGGTATATATGTACATACAGCCAACTGTAATGTCTGTAGTTATGTCTGTTTGCTTATATTTTATAACAACAACATCAACAAGTCGTTAATAACGAATAAAATAGCAAAAGCCAACGCGTGACCTTTAACGCGCAGAGCCAGACAACTGGTATTTGATCTCAAAGAAAACCACTACACAACAACAGCAACAAGTGGAGACGGTGAAATAAATAACGAAATAAAGAATTAAATTGAAAAAGAAACAGCGCAAATTATTTTAAGATCACAAAAATATGGATTGTAGCATGTCTGCGTTTCGGTCGGTCGGTCGATCGGTCGTTAGTTCGATTTGTTAGCATTCGGATATTATTTGAGAAGTTCAGCAAAACAGTGGATGTGTATATCTTTTATTGATATCTATCGCTGGCTGTGCATGACCGTCTAATAACAAAATCACAACATCGGCAACAACTGTGAAAAAAGAGAAACCAGACTTAAAGAGCAACTTCAAGTGGATGAAATAATAAATGTCTGATACCAATACATGCTAAACATACCAAATAAACTAAACACACAGACACGTATGTGTGTATACCAACAACGGCTTTGTCCCGCTCAAGGTGAATTACAAAATGAACTGGAATATGATTAAAAAATGTGTGTGTTTCACGAAACAAACGCAAAGAAAACAAAATGGCAAAACGCCCATACGCGAATAAAGAATAGCCCGCAAATAATACAAACAAACAGGTTTTATTCAATGAACAATAAATGTCCAATAAAAAGTAACGGTGTCAATTGTATCCCAAAAATTTAAACAATAACAAAAACACATCTTTGTCGCCGTGAATCATCGGACACATTCGTCAAAAACTTATCGAGCTATAAAGAAAAAAAAAATTTATATCCATAGCGTCGTTACCAGTTAAAAGTTTTCACTCATTCAAATTTGTTAGTGCTGTTGTGGTTGCTGCTGCCGAAATTGCTGATTCTGCCGACTGTTAGCAAATTTTTGGCATTTGTCATAACCCCACATGAAACTGCAGCCGCAGCACACCACCAAACAATGCATTCCGAGTGAATAAAAACAAAAAAAGTGTTGACTAAAACTTGTCTTATTTATTTTTACCCTTCTCTTCTTCTTGTTTTCTTCTTTTTCTATTTCGTTGTTTTAAAGAGTTGAAATCTTCGTTGTTAAATATTAATAATGACTTTGCCGGCTACAAAAAAGCCACCGATCCAACAACGCAGCTCCGTTTGTTGTTGGCGGTGGCTTTTTCGTTATGTGAATATATGTGTAGCGGCTATAACGCTGCCGTCGCTGGGGTTCATGCTGATGATGTTGACGACCACAATGATGGGTATTGGCGTAAACGCACAAGGTGAGTGGCTTTTACACTTGTTTAATTACAACAACAATCTTGATAAGTGTATTTTTGTATTTCATTTTTATATGGAATCTTGTCTGATTCTTTTTCAGAAGAACCTCCAGTTTAGTCACACATGTTTGTATTAAATTTTGTTCAGTTTATTCGGAAATACAGCAAGAACATAATCACACTAACAATACAACGACAACGTGTTGATTGCTTATAAATCCGGGTATTTTGAAATTCCGTAACTATGAAGTGGCTAAATTAAAATCGAGAATTTAGTTGGCACCAAGCTTAAACACATTTCTTCAGTTGTAGTTCAAGGTTGGATGAGGTATAGGGAGATAAACTAAGGTTTCACATTTGGTTATAATGAATGTTTAATATCGAAATGTAAAATTGCACACGCAGTGAATCTTTCACAAACAATCTGAGAAATGCAGAAGAAAGTGAAGATTTTTATATTTTAGATAATTAGAGATATTTAAGGGTTTCTCTAATATAATTTTGGAACGTTTTAAAAGGGTATATGTATTTAATTTTTTTTAACACCAATATCCGAATACACTATATATATATATATATAACACCAATATCCGAAGACACTATATATATACAGACACTATATATATCTATAACACAACTCGCTCTCCCTTACTGGACTTTTGGGCAAACGAACATCATCCAGGAGAAGTAGCAGACGCTGCAAATCATTACTTGTTGGCTATGATTAAAACTGTAAAGTGTAATAATTATGGAGTATGCTTCAATAGCATCAATTCTTCTCCAGGCTAGATGAGGTCAACTGCAGGTTTCCAACGATACTTATTGCAGAAAAGCCAAATGGTTTCTTCAAATTTATTTGTTTTAGCTGCTGGCTAACAAATAAGCAAGTTGTCGGCCAAGACTTTTGATTATTTTGGCCATCGTTTGTCGCTTAACACAAAAGAAAAAAATTAAGCACTATTTTGTGGGAAATATGACATTTGAATCTGTAATTTCAAATAGTCGAGAAACCTCTCGTCTATGATTTCATGAAACAATTACTATGAGTTCTTAAATCGAGTTCCTCAGTTGAAAAGTTTTTTTTTTTAAATTAAAATTTCACCGCAAGTAAAATTGCCTAATGTAAATAATATATTTTAACGAACCTTTTATCGCGGTAGAATTATACAAGAAAACTGTAAAGCTCAGGTGATAGGATATATTTTAACAGTGAAATAAAAATTAAAATATTACATTTTGAAAATAAATATATTTATTGAAATTTCATTTTTCAACATGTCAAAAAAACAATAACATGTTTCTATGTGCTTGTCAAGGCGAATTTAATAAGGTGTAAGTGATAATCATATGGTTTCAAACTTTTTTCCTTGTTGTTTGTAAAGTAAATTTTCAAAAACATTTTCAATATTACATTTCGATTTCAACAATGGTCTTTAAATGTAGTATTTTTTTAATAATAAAAATTAAAGAAAATACATTCATAAAGGCGGACGGAAAGGAAACCTATGCTTAAATGAGTTATATTCCCGTTCGCCGATTGGTCCACATATTTTATGTTATGTGCGGAAATCTACTCATGAAATCGTGGAGATTATGTTAGCCTATATTGGAATCGGCCCCTTGGTGCTTGTCACAATCCTCGGCGGAGGTTAAATTCGCCAATAGAATGATTTTATACGGTTAACACAATTTCCATGATTTAGTCTTTGGGCGGGGATTGAAATTAAAGGACATACAATAAACAACATCACAAGGAGCCATGGGCTGCATGTGGGAAACTTAAAATTAATCGCGACGAGGTCTTAAACTTTCTTTTTCATTCACCTAAAAACCGCCAATAACCCAAGAATACACAAATTCATTAATTATTCCTAAAAGAATAGTTCTTGACAAAAATAAATTAATAATTGTTTTTGTTTATTTTTGTCAAAAACTTATTGTCAGCATGACAATTTAATTTCTATAACAACAATGTTGTTTTTGTAAAATATTTGTTGTTGTATCTGATGCATACACCTTGGTGCTTGTTGTTAAGTTGGATTCGGTGTAGTTTAACAGTTACCGTGTATATGTACCATGGATTTTACCTACAGCTTGTAAATTACTTGACAAATTAAAAAAACTGTAGTCTTGTGTAATGTCATATTTACATATAAACATATCTAACAGGTTGTTTTGTCTATTTGATGTATTTTTACAAGTTTTTTTTTAATAAGTTAAATATCGGAAAAATGATTATAATAATATTTCTTTCCAAGATCCTTAAAAATTTGTCTCTGAATGCTGTAATATGGTTTTCAGTTTATGTTTGCAGTGTTGCCAGTTTAGGGGATTTTCCCCCAATTTGGGGATTTTTGTGTGCAAATGGGGATCGATTTTTTTTGGTTTGGGGATCAGGGGATTATGTATTCGATATAATTAATGAACTTGGTATATGATTTTGAGCAGGAGATAATATTATTATTGCAAATCATTTGAGCAAGCGAATTTAAGTTTTAGAAGGAATGAAAAAAAATAATAAATGTGTGAAATGGAGAGAATAAAATCGAATAATTTTTGGAGCAACTTTAATTTATCTCAGGGTGCTCTTGAGTCAAAACTATTTGAAGAAATGATAGGACTAGTATCAAATATGATTTGTGTACCAACAACGATGCTCGCGTAGAACACGTGTTCCCGTTCACAGCTTTGAAATAAAATACAATATGAGTTATTTGAAACTTTTTTTAGGAATGGACACAAAATTTAAATATAATTCAATGTGCTGTATAAATCCTTCTCCTCATTTAATTAAATTATTTCTTTTAAAAATTTCTTTATGGTTTGTTTTGCATTTTTAATGAAAACAATCCTTGGGAATTTTCTGTTACTGCTAGGAAGTTGTTGTTTTGTTACGATTTTCGATAGTCAAAAAATTAAAAATAACCATTATTGAAAATAATATTATTACAAATATATGCACAAAGTCATAATACCCTGTACCACAGTATGGTGGAAGATATACAAATCAATTGGATTAAAAAATGACGCCCTATATGTGATTGTATAAAGGATTTAATGGGTATACATTGCCCCCACCCTAACTTAATGTCGTTTTAATTTACATTTCCTCACTGCAAAAAAATGCTGTCAGTGGTCGAGTCTTTTGCATTAGATTCAAGTTGTCGTTACTTATTCCTGCACTAACAATGTACGTACAATCTAACCGAAAGTAGTTTCTTTTCCATCTAATCACCAAAGAAAAAAAAAAAGAATAATATTTAATAGACCAGTGTTGTTCAGGGAAAACGACAAAAACAACCTCTTATTCAAGCAAAAAAAAAAATCTTTTAGTAATAATGTGAGTTTGCGTTTGTTTTTTGTTGCGAATATCTGAAAACAGACATGCTTTTTCTAGAGCATAACACTAGACCGCCACCACCACAGCTTCGGGTGCAGTACGTATCTCTTGAGATGCGAGACTGGATGTATCTGTGTCGGCATGTGTTGGTGTACGTCTATAATGTCGTTTTAGTCCAACCAACAACAAGCACAGCCAGCGTAATGTATTGGACTATAAACGGAGCTGTTGGAATGGCGTTTGCAATAAAATTGTAAATAAACAAATTTTCCAACGAGTTTTTCTTGTTTTCAACAGCACCGACTTGCTGCTGTTAGACTAACTCGATTTGGACATAGCATTTGCAATTCGAGCAAGTTGGCTTCTGGAACTCAGAAAGAAATAAGCCAGTGGGGGTTGTTAAGAAATAATACAAAAACAAAAATAACCAAGCCGTTTGCTAGGTGCTTTGTGCTAGTATTTAGCATTATTGCGCGCCAATAGTAGGAGCTTACATAAATTTAGACACCTGTTGTTAGCCATTTGAGTTGAAAATGAAAAACATGTTGAAAGCGAAATGTTTTTGGTTTTGTTTTGATTTCTAAATATGTTTTAGTATAAATTTAATTGACCCTCTCTTGCCAGTCAAGTCCCAATGTAATTAAAGCCCATCGTAATTTTAAAACTTATTGGACATGGTACCATGTATAAGTGTATTAAAGAAAGAAACTAAGGGTATTTCATATTGATCTATTAAAGTTAGAATCGTTAGAATCTATAAATCATATTTTTTATGGAAACAAAGTTATACAAATTGTTTTTATATGTCTTATTATTTATATCTTAATTATTGAAAAATACAAACATAAAGAATTCAGCATTAAAACGATTTTTTTAAAATGCTGAAAAATTTAAATCGGAAATGCGATATATTCATCCAATAACAGATCAATAATTTCTCGGCTAATTAACATGTTTTTGAAAACTATTCGCAATTCTTCTACTCGTATTGGGGGAAGCCACGCAAAATATGGCGATCTGAATAGCTATTGGAATTAAAAGGATAATCTCAAATGATTCCACTGCATCCTCTAGTCAAATTTGGAGCCGTCTACATTTCAAAATTAGTCAAATAAAGATACACAGAAAAGTTTTAAAGGGTGGGTTATACAGTAAACGACCAGGAAAACTTATATTTCTTAAAAAAAAGACTTGAATTCGTCAACGTCTATCTTAACTGGTACATGTACAATGTATGTACAATGACGAATCTAAGCCCAATTTAAAGGATTTAGATGATATAAGGGTATTCGTAGAAAAAATGGATTTTAAAACTTAAATATTTTATTAATAAATGACTATTTTTCAATTAAATTGGTTATTAGCTTAAAGCTAGAGTATAGAACAAGATACAATAATAAAATGATAATTTGGAGAAATTCATTTGCAGTGGTATTCTCATTTTTTTGCGTTCTTTTAAAGAACAGTGAGTTAACAAACGTGATTCTTTCTTATCCTGAGGAAGAGATGCCTCTTAGATTGACATTCCAAGGGAGATAACGATCCAAAACTTACGCTAACAATG
The DNA here is from genome assembly GCF_032173495.1 of Musca vetustissima. Lineage (NCBI taxonomy): Eukaryota > Metazoa > Arthropoda > Insecta > Diptera > Muscidae > Musca > Musca vetustissima. Next base: position 190,304 of record NW_026887855.1, on the reverse strand, counting down.
GTTAAGGAGTGGTTTCTTCAACAATTCGATAGAAGTTCTTCTTCATTTTAATAGTTTCTGTACTTTAAATTAGGGAGTGCTTAAGTTTTGTTCGCATTTCCAACTTTTTTTAATTTAAAAAAATTTAATTCTGTTTTAATGCTTATATTTTCCAATAATAAAGATTTAAATAAATAATAAGAAAAAGAAAAACAAATTTTATAACTTTGTTTTCATAAAAAAATATATTATTTAATTTATATGATATGAGGACTATAGAAAACCATTGATATATTTTTTAATAAACTATATTGTATTTTATGTTGCCTGTAATTTTACATTAACTATTCACTTTCTTTCAGTGGTTAGGAAATATGTCATAATGCGTATAACTAAAACAATGTAATTACAGCCGTGGTCTTGCCTAGCTTGTTGTTGTATCATGTGACATTGTCCGTTGTGAAAATAAAACACCCAACGCCAATTACAACAGAGAAAACTGAAAGTTAAGCGCAAAAGCAATGTCAAGTGAAACCAATTAAATGAAAGTTATTGTCGAATACAAGACTGCTCGGTCGGCGGCCCTTCTATGAAATCGGTGACAAAAAAGAAAATTTTTAATTATGTAATTTAATGGCAATAATAAGATTATTAATTGAATTGAGGGACATAAACAAACTAATGTTTGCTATCTTATTAGTGATAAGTGAATGAGCGACCAATGCTCCGATAACACCACAACAATTAGAAGGAACAAATCAGCTAAGTTAGTTCAGTTTTATTTTTTCTAAAATCCTTATTTTACTTTTCCCTTTCTGGTCAGATCATTGGATATTTGGAGCAATGTTTGTTTTGTACAACAAATGCAACAGACACAACAACAGCTGGTTGATTCCAAACAAACAAAAAAAGAGGCAAACATCCAAGCCATTTTTCAAGTTCTCCTCAATTAACTAACGATTCTAATCTAATGGCATAGCTTAACGGTAACAACGATAACTGTTCGTTATGGTAAAATGAACAAAGGTTGAAAATGAAAATGTAACCGCTTCAGGTTTTTATACCCGGTCGTCGTAGCATTATCATTATCGCCTTCGCCTGTTAACATGACGAAAGCAAAACTAAAAAAGCGCTTCCATCCACTTAACACCACAATTAGCAAATTGACAATTTATTTGCCATGAACATCATAACATCGAATGAAACACTTGTTGCGTTTTGTTTTTGTGCGACAACAGCAAATGTCATCTATACACATATTTGTACGTAAGCCCCCTTTACATTTATTGTTTTGCTTTGTCAACTGCAGAGAGCCGTTGCAGTAGAATGGTGACATTTAATGGTTAATTGTCTTTACGCGGCATTCAATCATACGTCATTGGCTCGTTCACGTACTCAGTAAATCGAATAATTGAAAATTGCTCCATGTTCTGGGATAGAGCATGTATTTTAAGTATTTTATTGATTGGAAAAAGTATGAAAATTCCAAAACATGCATTCATCCACCTGAACATAGGATCTTTCCGCCTATTATGTCATTAGCTTTAACAAATATTTCAATAACGACCATCAACATTGGCTCTAATGATGGCATGCTCATCATTATTGTTATTTATGTTATTAATTATAATGAAATCCCAGAGGAAGTTCAAAGAAATTAAAGGCCATTTCAAAATCCACGCTGACTACATAATACGAACGAAAATTACATCACGCCAGGCAGAAATTGACGCTGGAGAGAAAAAAAACAAAACCAAAGCTAACATGAAACATTGGTGTCTCTGGAAAAAAGACAAATTCAAGCATTAAAAATATAAACTTAAGTAAGCGATCACTTCATTGAAATTTCATCCGCCAAACGAGAGATTTATGCATTCATTTCAAACCAGTTTGGAGACAACAAAATAAAAAAAACAACAAGCTGCTGAATGGGTAACAAAGAGATCAGTCTATAGTATAAACTATGTCTGTATGTATGTATGGGCGACGAATGCGATTCTGTTGATAGCTGCTGCTGGCAGCAGCAGTAGTGCTGGAATGTGGGCAATCCAGTCATGGAACAGAAACACTCCTATTATCAATCAGAGAATTTATTAACTAGGAGTTACATAATTTTTCTTTCAATTTGAGACATAAACACATATGACATCTATGACAAATAAGATTTTTAATTTCTATCAACTAACAAAAATAGTTTCAAAGCGTAATTTGAAAACAGATTTTAAATAATCAAAATATAATATTTATTTGAGTTTTGCCTGTAAGGGATATTATTATTTTTAAGTAATAAAAATCTGCTTTGAAAATTACTGTTTCTAGAGAGAAGAGAAATGTCCTCTGATAAAATAGAATTGATAAAATTTCATTTAATTTGCAGATGCAACTTCGCATTAACTGAGTATAACTACAAGTTATCAACATACGACATTCCCAAAGCCAAATAGCCCAATATGCCTAATGCAAAAGCGGAAGCTTGCAATGCAGACTGCTATAATTTTATGGAAGTGTGAAAGTAAAGCCCATGCAACGTGCCCTCGAACAAACAAATCACACATTTCTATATAATGTTAATCACATATGAAAAAAAAAACATTTTTTATTTTCGTTGACGCACGTACAAATCGTACCTCGTCGGAGCACAGCCAAGGTCAACTAAATATAATCATTCTAATCTACTGAATATACGTTCTTATGGGCTATATTTATTCATGTGCAAAATTTTAATGTGAAAATAGGTGGGGAATTTGAATTTAGCGAGTTTTTCCATAATGAAACAACTCCCCAAATTAAAAATTAAATAAGTCCCTAAAAAAGTTACAAAATATAGCTTTTTTGAGATATGAACATTACCTTTGGCAATATATAAAAAACGCTCTCTTTGGGAAACACATTATTGAGCAATTAGTCATCTGCCCTCTTAAACAAAGAAAACTGAGAACACAATAAATAAATTGTGGCTTAACAACTAAAAAATCCTTAACCTACGAACATATTTCCGCTATAAAAATAATATAGAACAAAACTAAATATTTACAAAAGTTTTCAGTCAGTGGTCAGTTACTCTTTTCCAGATTTTATGAATTAAATTACGCATCTCGAAAACACTCCAACTGCATAAAATATAATCTCAAGGCGGTGGACATTACAAACTCATGTATAATGATGAAAACAGGGCAATTGCCGCTTCACTAGTTGTCCTTGAGTTGATAACCAGTTCCTTACAACATAAGGCAAAAAAAGCTTTAAATACGCTTAACGGGTGCCGCATAACCTTACAACTTTATGTTCCTTGCAGACCATTAAACAGTTAATGTGTGTGTGTCGATGTAATGTTGTACTTCTGGATTTGTCTAAATAAGGAAAAAGGCAATTCGGAAATAACAGCTTTTGCTGTTTTATTTTTTCGTCTGCAGCAAACAAGTTGTGACAGATTTGTAAAAGTCGGCTGTGTTATTTTCAGTTGATGTAGGTAGACGATTGCACTAAATGCTGTTACAGCATGAAAGGAATTTATTTCAATCGGCCAAGAAATAACAACCACATTCAGCAACAATAAAATGTTTTGATATTCTTAAGACTTTTCAACAACAAAAATGGATCCGTTCACAAAAATGTATTTGTATAGGGTGTAGCTTTTGCATATCGAATGTTTGCTGATAATAAGCAACATCTACTTGCGTGTATACCACCAGTTAAGCATTTGCTAAGACGCTCTAATTGTTCCTATTTTTTCAGTACACCATCATTTAACACGATTGGCAATATTACATTAACTAAAATATAAAAAAATGCAAAGCCGTGAATGCACATTGGCTACATGGAAAATATTTCATTGCTGCAGTGATATTCTTAATGTATATGTACAAACAAGCAAGTTGCACGTTTACACTATTGGGAACATATAAGAAAGATGTAGATGTAGTAAAAAACGAACATCAGCAAAATACCTCTAATTTATAGACTGCTTTTCCGATTATTAAGAGGAAACAAAAGAGCCGTGTTTTTTCTTATTGATAGAACATTTAATAATAAAATGTCTGTAGTATTTCATTATTTACGAATAAAAACATTTTCTTTTTTAATTTCAGAATACTATTTGGCCAGCTCAAATACTCAAAACCGATTTGTACCATCTTCTCACTATCAAAACGGGAGACAATATAGAAGTGGCCCAGGTCAACCGGGTTCATATCAGGAACAAATTTTATTCATTGGCAATGAAGCTAAGCCACAGAGTCAGCCACTAACATCTCCAGCTTTCTCGTCATTTAATAACCCTCAATATTCGGTAAGTGTTAAAAATATATTTTATAATGGCATGGTATACGGAAAGGCCTATATAAGATCGGCGAAGTGTCAAAAAATGTAAACAAAACATATGGACTGTTCCAGTACTTTTTTAATAAAGAACGGTTTTGAGTAAAAAAGTTGCAAAACTTGTAAAATTAGTAGATTCTTTATTTGACAGAAAAATTTAAACAAACAAACAAATTATAAACAAATTATATTTATTTTAAAAAGGAAATATTTTCGAATCCTCAAAATAAAATTTGAAAAAAATATATGAATGAAAATCTATTAAATTTATATTTCTATCGCTTCCACATCTTTCCTATAATTGAGCCATTGCCACTTATATGTGTAACACATATGAAAATGCAGGGAATTGCGAGTTATTCAATGAAGAAAGATATTTTCTTGCAGTTACCTACCTTCTTATAATTGTACCATGATATGTTGATAAGATTAGTTGTTATGTAGCCATATAAAACATACTTCACACACCAGCTAATTTATCGACTTAACTTAAATGTTAATATTAAAATGACTTTAATCAGAAGTTAATTTCTCCAAGCACCCAGGCATCGTATATAACTGTTATTATTCACACCATATAGATTTAATAATAGATTTATTTCTGTATTTAAAAAAATCCTTTATCTATTGACCATGAAATCAGATTTTTATTACGATAACAGAACTATTAAGTGAACTGACCTTTCTATGATTTCAAAGTAGTGGCCTTGATATAATTAAGTGTTAAATATGTCCTAGTCCAAAATTGGCACAAATGTGCTACAAATTAGTAATAACGTATCTTTAACCATCACACACACATTATAACTTGTTTTGGAATCGTTTATGCTAATTGTAGATGCTTGTCGAATAACGAGGTTTTACATTTATTTTAGAATAATCGCAACAATGATTACTACGACATTTCGCCTAGGCCGTTTGGAGCACCTGCAACGGGCAGTACATCGTCAGTGCGTACGAAGTCATTCAAACCCAGTAGCAGTTTTGTACCCCAAAGAGCTAATATCCCCCATCAGCAAGCACAATTTGCTCAGCAATACAATGAGCCCGTGGTAAGTATTTTATTCACTTTTATAATTCTTCGCAGCTATATAATATTATTACAATTACTTCGCAACGTCGTAACCTTGTCCATAATTTGGAACAATATAAGAGCAAGCTCCAAATTCTGCTTGTTTGCCAATATTTCATAAAAATGCACCCAAATCAATTTGACCCTTCGCCTGCCTCAACCTGTCGTGTTGTGATTTTTTTTTTTCTATCTTTTGCATATATGCAATGTCACTCCCATCATTGATTTCATCATCAAGCGTGTATTTGTTTGCCCTGTATTAACTCCATGAAATTTGTTGGAATTACAATGAACTGATTTTTGGTTTCTGTATTGAAACCACCAATTGAATTAAAAGATTCAAAGTTCCACACTGCCGTCAGCAATGACCCCGCCTCCTCCGCCACCAAAGTAAGAGAAAAAAAATAGTGCGAAACAAATGTGGAGTAGTGGCAAAGATACACAAATGCCAACACACACAGCAGCATTAATACCATGTACTCAACAACGTGGGACGTGGGAATATTTTCGTTTTTGTTCGAATGAAAACGAAGAGGAAAAAACAATAATTTCAACATTGGAACTATTGTTGACTGCCATTCGTTTTCGCAAATAATATTGAAATAACATGCATATTTCGCATGAAACCAGAGCATTTTTCTCAAGAATGGCGAAATAATTTGTTTTTTGATATTTCGTTGAAACCTCTAGTCAACTCCGTCTTACTTGGGGTCCAAAACCACATGCCCCGGAATGGCATTGTATTAAATGTGTATTTCCAAATTGTATATTTATTTGCCGAATACTAATTTATAGTCAAGATTATTACATAGATGAGGGTAGAACAGAAGGTTGCCACATCATGTAGCTACGTTTATTTATTTATTAAAGATTCATATATAATACAAAGCCTTCACAGAAAAAAAAGCCACCCCGAAATTTTTGATTAAAAGCTTCATCAGCGTTCGACAAAAAGATGTCGATAACATATTTCAAACGTAGTCGGAAATGTTTATCAAAAACCAACAATTCACAAAAAAACCATCAACAAACGAGTTTGACCAAAAAAATTATTAAATTTGTTGGACAATTTTTAATAATTTTTTTGTAATATGCCATATTATTTTTTATTACGTTATTACAAAGTACTTTGTTGAATAGATTGTAAAAGATGGATAACAAATATAAGTTTTTATTCGGTATAGACACATTTAGCTACACATTTAGTTTAAAGCCGTTAAAATACTGAAAATTTTAATAATAATAATTTGATAAACAAGGTATTTTATTTAACAAAATAAAATTCAACAAAATTTTTAGTATATATGAGAATTGCTTTATCAAAATATTTTCGAATGGGATTACAATTTTTTTATCGGCGATTGTAAATATGAACATTATTTTTATCGGCGAAAAATCAATCAAATTTTAATTGGATTTTTGAATATTTTTATCAAATGGTTACAATTTTTTTTCTGTGTTTCGTGGCCAAATTAGTGTAAAAAACTATGTAACTATATTAATTTTCAATTCAATTCAATTTATTTCATAAACGAGAATCTAGCACAAAGGGCCTAGAGCGATTCAAAAAGACAACAAAATATAGACTAATCCAAAAGCTTAAAACTAACAACGTATTATCTTAATAATATATTAACGTATATTTAGTTGTAGGGGTTCAGAACCATTGTACTTCAAAAACATTTTTATTATTATAATTAGATTATTTGATGTAGCGACCTAGCACATAGGGCCATGGACTACAATATTATATCTACTCTCAATCACTAATTACAATTTACAGGTTTAAATATCTTATTATATAACAATCATCAATATAAAAGAAATATAATTTTTTATAGCTATAATTATTTAAATGTTGAAATCAGTTATGCAATAAAAACACAAAAAATTAAACAAAACCCATGAATTTTAAGAGGAATTGAGGTTAAAGTAATCTTATAAATGTGTTCGATAACATTTTAAGGAAGAGCTAAATGTTTTAAGAAGGGCGGTAAGGTGTTGAAAATTCTAGAAATTCACACAAAAAAGGCTTTTTCCAATAAAGGACACAAACGAGGAACAAGTATTTGTATGTTTCTAACAGATCTAGAAAACATAAACAAATCAACTACAGAGGAAGGAGTCTGCAACTTAAATACCTTGTAGAATAACAACATTGACCTCAAACTCACAAAACTTTCAAAGGTACAACCGAGGAACATTTTAACGTAAGGAGAAATGTGATCACGACGTTTAAGACAATATACATATCGCATAACCCTATGGAACAAGAGTTTAATTTTACGTAAAACATATCCACAACAACCCCAAAAAAATCTCAATACAATACAAAAAATTTGGCATAATCAATGCATGGGCCAATTGAATTCTAATGCTCTTAGGTGGAGCCATATCCAAAGAGTACAACTTTCTTAAAATAAAGTTTTCCTTGGACACCAATGAATTAACATGCACGTCAAACACCAAACCACTATCAAGAAACAAACTAAGACATTTCATAGAGCTTACAACATTTATAGAATTATTATAAATGGAAACATTTACTGAATTCTCTTGCAAGTTCCAAAAAAACATAGCTTTACTCTTTCGTGTATTAATTGAGAGTCCGTTTGTAGATAACCACGTTACTTACACATTAATATTGTAAGTAACGTCCACATTAAATGTATAGAGGACTGCAAAACAACTAAAAACACATGTTCTCCTTTAAACAAAATCTGCAAGTCATCAGCAAATGCAAAAGACATGCAGCTTCTACTACTAATACAACTTAGCAAATTATTAACATACATAACAAACAATAGAGGCCCAAGCACAGACCCCTGAGGTACACCACTACTCACAGGGATCATTGCAGAAACAACATTCTTACAACAAACATACTGCTTCCTTCCGAACAAATACGACGAGATAAGTTTACAAGCTGAGGACGAAAAATTGAACAAACGATGCAATTTTCTGATTAAATTAGCATGATTAATTTTGTCAAAGGCTTTCTCTAAGTCTACTGACAACAACACACAACAACCTCCCGCACCAACAGTCTTCCTTATATTGTCAGTCAATCCAACAAGAAGAGATGCTGTGCCGCGATTACTCCTAAATCCATACTGGCTCTCATGTAAAAGAGAATTTTCGCCAATATAAACTAACATTTGATCTTTCATGACATACGCCTATATTCACTAGAATCACCATTCTTTTTTTGAATAGGCACTATCTTTGCAATTTTCCACATCTCTGGAAACACAGACATTGTTAACATAGAATTGACAACGTGTAACAAAAAATGACCAACAAGGGGAAACACAAGCTTTAGAAACTTTAGCTGAAATCCATCATATCCAACTGCCGTGGACTTGATTTTATTGAAAGCTTCAACAACCTCAGCATAATCAATTGCACGGAAGGAAAAACCATCAAAAGCATCAACAGGAATACAAGAAACATCAAAAACATCTACGGATACAAAAACAAAAGCTGAATTCAGAACCTCAACATCAACATTCCCGACTTAGTCATCAGTACACAAACCATTTTTATTTAAAATTGACCACGCTTCCTTTGTGGATTTATTAGCAAACATACCCTTATGAACAATAAATTTTAGTTTTCTTATAATTTTAAAATAAAATTATTAACAGTAGTTCAAATATAATGGCTTCCAGCCAATAAAAAAGAAAAAAAATTGGAATGATAAGAAGAACAGTCCAATGAGTGGTAGCACAATCCGACTGGTTAAGTAATAACGTAATAAAGTTATATACAACTTGCTATTCGAGTAATTCCTGAAAATACTCTATCATTTTCAGACGAAAACATTATTGCTATGAGAAAAAACGAGCAATTCTAATATCAAAAAATCCAAAAACGACAAACTCTTACCAAGACTGACCGAGAATATATATTTTTCCAAATCCTAGAAATATAAATCTGAGGATTCCTGATTGAATGTGAAAACTGAAATAAACGTTTAAAGACGCAAGGTATACAATTCTTAATAAGATTATAAAAAATCAAATACATTTCCAAAGAACATCAAAGGAAACCAATAACATAGGCAGAGGTATGACTATCGCGTCAAAAATTGTATACAAAACGTATAATAGTATTCACAATACGTTTTAATTTATCAATATTTATACTGAATGTACCCGAATAGGCCTCAAGTCCGTACAAACCCTAAGATAGTAAAAGAGAATTAGCTGGCATTAATTTTATTCGGTGAGGAAGGTATACATTCTTACCCATAGATCCTGCGTAACATGCTCCACACGAAGAAAGCGTCAATGTGACTTCTAAAGTCAATAATTACCGAGACTATAATGCTGATGTAAAAAATCTATTCTAATCTGGTTCAAGAAATTTTTAAAAGAAGGCTAAACAAGATTATTATAACAAAATGATATAGCCTTAGTCTTAGATGAGTTGACCATTAGTTAATTTGCAACCAGATCATAAATTCATCTCTTAACTTACTTACAAGGTGTATGTGATCGATAGAATTGAAAGCATTAGACATATTGGCATTCATTTACCTGGTTTACACATGCCGTAAGCATTTTCCATTATTTTTTATAAAGTCGATCAAATTGATTTGGGAAAGGGCACCACACGAACAGCCTTCCAAGCAGATGGGAAAACAGAAGATGTTAAAATAGAGTTGAAAAGGTTTAAAATTATATCAGAGATGTAAGGAAATATAAGTTAGATAAAATATATAGGTATGCCATCGATTCCAACAGAGTTAGACTTCACTTTATCCATTGTCTCCATTACCTCTCCTTCATCTACACAACACAACGAAAATGACGAATCCAAATAATGGAATTCATCAACATTCAAAAACACGTCAGTATTAGTATTACAAGTATTCGCAAAGTAATCGTTAATATCATTAACATCAATATTGGTATTATCACTGTCATTCCCCAAACATCAAGAACTTTTGGGTCCATAGTTGTGTCCATATTCCAAAAACCCCAGCGAAATGGAGTCTCCTCCTTTTGCGTATAATTTATTTAGCCTTATTTCTGTATTTGCAATAGATTTGTCAGCTTATTTGAGATTGGTCAGTTTGAACGCCAAAAAAAGCTAAATCCCTCACTAGAATCCATCCAAGGTTCTCCAAAGTACTTAAGTTTTTTCCTAACAATAGGAACAAACGTAAAAAGACAATCAAGAAGCGAACAAACAAGTGAACATTTTAAATCAACATCAGCATTTCCTGTAATTAAACCTTTGTCAAAAGTATCAAGATCAATACCAATCCAATCTATTTTCGTTTGTATTTTAATACTTCCACAAAACAAATCTGTTCGTTAATATGACAAATTTTAAATTTCAGGGTGATAAGCAAGCTTCTAATCGTTTGCCGTCGACAGGTTTCGGCAGTTCAGCAGCTCGTCCATTCGGCGGTGGAGGGTTTCAACCTAGCGTGAATCGCAATCGTCCTGCTGTCGCACAACCGCATAGTTCAGACAGTCCAGTTGGCCCGGCATTACCACAAAAATCGCCATTCCGCAATACAAGGACACGTTTTCAGTCCAATACTCCGAGTACGCCGACTACATCGACTGAGGGCACTACCACAAAACGATACAACAGATTCGGCTCTAACAGAAATGCTTTTAAAGCGTCACCGTCGCCGAGTAGTTTGCGCTCTAACAACCCTGAACTTAGTAGGGTTTCGCAAAACAAGTTCACTAGTCGAAGGCCAGCCTTTATTAGTCGCGAAGTAAATGAACCAATACAAAGTTCCAAAATACAGAAACCTTATGCGCCGCCTAAGCCTGGACGGGTTAAAATACCGCTGAAAAGCCAAATCCTAAAACAGCAGATCTCTCCATCTTCGACGCCTTTTAGGCCGGCATTGCCGCAAACACAGTTCACCCGTAAAGAAAATGAAAGTGCGAGCTACGAGGACGAAGAAGATGTGTCTGAAAATAATAAATCGACAACTGACGAGGTCAAGGAACCCGTTTTTGAGAAATTGCAGTTGCATGAAGCTGAAGCAAATCCGAACATTAAGTCTTCCAGTGCAGATACTTCAAAAACCGACGCGGTGAGAGATTTTTCTAATACAAATGCCACTGAAAATACATCAGGACATGAAGGCCCAGCAGAGTCCGATGAAGATTATGACAAAAATTATTCCGAAGAATACGGACAAAGCCAAGAAGATGGCGATGATAGCAATGAAGAGAATACTACTCTCATTGATTCGACAGAGCTGGTTGAGAATACAACAGTAAAGTCATCCGAGTCTGAAGAAGAATACCACGAGCTTGATGAGGACGAAATTCAGGCCACTGTGATTCCACTTACTACAACAACATCTCCTCTTACTGTTGATATGTCTGTTACAACAACTACAACTACAGAAAGTACGCCTATGCCAGACGAAGAAAAGGTCGCACCCACCACGGAAGAGTTAGCGATAACAACCGAATCTATAGGCGAAGGTCAATTGAATGAAACTAGTGCTGAATACGATCAAGAGGAATATGACGAAACCGTAGAAGAAAGCGCCGAAGGATACAACGAGCCGCAGAACTTGAATAGCGGAGAAGCTCAAATGACAACAAGTACAACAACACCAGCAAGCACAGAAGAACCCGATATCGAGATTAGGGAAATAATTACAGTGGTTACAAGTAAAACAATTGTTAACGGAACAACTCTCATAATACCACCTGTTACACCAAGGACTACTACAATCGCAATGGAGGAGGATGCTATATTTACGGACAACAAGTCTTCACCCGCTTCTGAAGAAATAAGCGCTGGCGATAATGAAGCTACAACAACACCTACGCCTCCAACCCAAAAGGAAAATTCAGAGAACAACGCCACCGAAGGTTACGTCGTCGTTGCTTCCATTCAGACAAGCCGCAGCATCAACGGTGCCCGATTCTTGCCCTTCCCGGCTATTCAGCAGGAGGAGTCTAAGAAATCACTATCCGAGTTAGAGCGAAATGCCAAAGCAAAAGCCAACAAAAAAGATCAGGACAGCTTTTCTGAACAACCCAATGGCAGTGAGGAATCCGAACCAGCTACCACCGTTCGTATTGAGCAGTCATCAGAAAACTCATCGTCAACGCAATTGTCATCTTCCACGGAAAGCATCATTGACAAATTAGATCGCGTCCAGTCGGAGCTATCAAGTGGTCTCTTGGCTGGAAAGTACCCCATTATTAGCCAAATGGACGTTTCAACCCAAGCGACAACATCGACAGCGGTCTCGAAATTTGCACCCAACATTCGCAAATTCCAACCGAAAACAACATCTGCACCGAAGGTCAAGGTTCATCATTTCGATGAGACCGAAATGGACGAACTATCTAGTTTGATTCCACCGGGTTATAATAAAGCAAAAATACCATACAAGGATCGCAAAATTACTACGACAACAGAAATAAATGTCAAAGAACTAGAAGAGACCAAAAAGCCGGCGCGCAACTCCACTATAAGTAGATCATTTAAGAATACGGGAGTTGCAGTGCAAGATATTTCACTAGCAGGCTTACTGCCAAAGGGATATAAATTATCAACGACAACGGAAAAGACGACTAATAGTTTGGACGACATTCTCAGTAAAATTACATTCGAGGATAATCTGGAAAAGCTGCTTCCAAAGGATTATAAACCGACTTCATCGACTCCAAAGCCAGACATAGCATTGGTAGATGATATATCTAAATTTTTACCTCCAGGTTACAACTTGGCAGAATCTACAACAGTATCAGCAATACCAGAAACCCCCACTACGAAAGGAAATAAACTGAACCAAAATTATAAAGATGTCGGAGAGGAGGACATTTCTAAATTCTTGCCTCCGGGTTATAAGCTTAGAACAACAAAGAAACCTAATGTAAAAACTGACCCTGAGCCCATTGACATATCCATGTTGTTACCAAAAGATTTTAAGCCAACGGAAACAACAAATGGAGCAACTGGTGATATATTGAAAAAGATTGAATTTAAAGAGGTTGCCTCTTTGCTACCTCCCGACTTTAAAATTAATAATACTAGCAGCGAAACATCACAATCCACTGCAAGTGGTACCAGTACAACGACTACAACCGAAAAGGCCACTACTTCGACAGAAAGTGCCTCAGGAGGTGGTCTTAAAGTCGTTTTTCCCAAAGGATTCCATAAACGTTTAGGCGCTCATAGATTAACTACACCGAAGTCTACCGACACCAGTGACGGATCCAATTCACCAGCTATCGTTATTAAGAAAGGTCCACCAACTCGGGCTACAACCGAGTTTACAGGATGGCCAACTCCTTCAACCACACCAATTTCGATAGAAAAACTTTTGGAACAGGCTAGAACTGCAACGGTCGACCTAAGTGATATCCTGTCATCAACAACAACTACGACTACGACAACAACTACAACCACGACGACGACCACCACACCAAAACCAACTAAACCCGGTTTTTGTACAACGGACTGTGATTTAGCGGCTACCATAAAAATTATTAATGGAGTTTCCTGGAAACCTGAATTATTGGATCATAATACCGTCGAATGGAAAACACTTGCCCGAGATGTGGAAGCACAAGTAAGTATGGGAATAAACAGGGAATTCAGTACATTCGATAAATCTCAATTTATTATTCCAACAGTTAAATGAGGTGTACTCCACGGCTCCCCAGCTAAGTAAGTGGTACAAAAAGGTTCGCATTGACAGCTTTAGCAAAGGAAGCGTTTTGGTAGACTATTATGTGGAACTGGCAAATATAACAGAAGACGTAAATACTCTGGAAATCAAGCAACTTTTCCATGACGCTTTAATGCCGCAGGCAATTGTGCCACCAGAAACCGAAAATGAAACAGACAACGATGGAAATGAGGACTCCGAATCTAAAGGAGAGAAACTAGTCAAACAATCGTTTGTGATGGGAAAATATGTCATAGATCCTGTTGCCACCGATTTTTCAGGTATGGAATACATATATATATATATATATATATATAATCGATATATAATGGATTACCTTCATCTTTACTTATAGTTATACCTAAATCCCAAACATCTAATGTGGAATTCGCTGAAGAAGATTTATTGATACCACAATGGGCCATTGTCGTAATCGTTATTGGAGTTGGCTCTCTGGCATTCGTTGTTATATTTGGCGTGACTGTGGTAAGTTTTACACTAACTCGTATATACCACTGGGACCCTTAAATACACAATCAATACATTTCCTTACCATATAGCTCCTCAATCGTCAGAAGAGAGCCAAGAAGGCACCAATTCCCTTAACTAATGACATGATCAACGACTTAAAGATCAATCATATGGGAGGAGTGGACAATTATGGCGTCGACGACTTCTATAATATAGATGATGCCTGGAATGACACAAAGCAGCCAATAAAACCCAAGGTATGTTCATAATGTTACATCTCAGCGACAAATAACAATAATCTGGTTGGTATTCCCCAAAATAGCGTTTCACAAATTCCCTGCACGACAGTAGTGGCTCTAATATTTATGACAGTTGGCGTTCAACACGCCATGGTGACTATTATTACGACTCCCAGAATAATTACTCGCACAAAGGAGATTCACTGCAGCGGTCTCTGAAGCACCAGCCTCATTCCCAATATTCTGCTAGTTTACAACATCAACAGCAAATGTATGGCCATCAGTTCCAGTATCCTGATGCGTTTGCCGATGCCCATCAGATGTATACGTACAACAATCAAAATGGCAGGTCGCGTTACCCACGAGATTACGATCCCGATTTTTAGTTTCAATACCTAGTACTAATTTAAGTGTAAATAATGTTATATTTAATAACCTATGTATGTAAATCATAGGCTTTTAATACTCTAGACTATGTTTTCACCAAACATGAATATTTTTTAGGCTTAGGTTCTCGTCTAATATCGTACTTATTTATTGGATTTTCTATGTAGGCTTCTGAAACAACAAATAAAACAAAATTAAATGTGCCTTGTAAAATATGTTTTATCTGCTTCTTTTAACGCTACCCTGCGGGTGGTTGATTCATTACAACATGTAAAATAATTATATATCTTTTAAATGATGACCATTGTATTAATTAAATCGACAGATATTTTATGACACTGGGTTTAAGGCACTAATATAACAAGAAATTATCAGAATGGAACTTTAAAAATAATAGAATAATTATGATTATTTAACATAACTAAGGTTTAAATGTGTTTCATTTTTTCACTTTCAAGAAAAACGCGAAATCAGATTTTGATTGCTTCTGAAATGGAGTCATGGTCTGAGTCATGAAAACAATGGTATTTCGTTCTACACATTTCGCGTCGATATAAGTGATGTCCATACCATACCATCACGTCCATGTAAAAATAATGATTTATTTGGCGTAAACACGTGTGGAGTCCAGAGTCATCTTTTGGTTTTTGCAGGTATACAGAATAACTATATTATGTCGGACATGGATCCTCCTACAGTAAATGCATAATTATATATATGTACTTCCAAATAGCAAACGCAGAATTACTTTTTTGATTATTTATATACATTAAAAATAATTCATTTAATTTGCCAAGTCCAGAGTCATCTTCTTCTTTTGGTTTTTGCAGATATACAGAATAACTATATTATGTCGGACATGGATCCTCCTACAGTAAATACATAATTGTGTATGTACATACTTCCAAATAGCAAATGCAGAATTGCTTTTTTCATTTTTTATTATTTATATACATTAATAAAAATAATTCATTTAATATGACAAGTTAACGAAATTCCTATTCATTTAATTAAATTTCCTCATATAACAGCGCAAGGGAGATTCGTTACCACTACTCCAGACATGTATATTTCTTAGATATAAGAGAATACATACAAACACATGTATGTGTTACATTCACGTCTTCTTTATGATTATGTATTGGGTAGTATCCAGTGTATTTAGCGTAAGCTTCAGATCCAAACGCTTGGCTAAATTATCGAGTGTTTCGATTTCCTTGGTTGTTAGTCCCGATGGCAATTTCAAATTTTTTTGATTCTTGTCGTCTTTAAAGTTTGTCATGAGATTTAACATTTCTTTTTCGAGTTCATCGATGTCACTGGTGTTATTTTTTGCTGCGTCGCCCTCTGCGTCTTTGATCAGACCCATAGCCTTTGTCCACAATTTTTTCTCGCTCTCCTTGTAGGATTTGTACCGTTCCTCTAGTAGTTTTAACTCTGCGCTAATATCTAAATTATGTGGCTCCATATGTTGAGCTTTAATCAGTAGACTTCGAGCCTTTTCATATTCACCCAACATATGGAGGGCTCTGCCTTCTTGGAAAAGAGCTTTACACGAAGGCTTATTGTTTGTCAAGTGCCTGATTTCTTTACACATTATGCAGGTTTTTGAAGGAGCATTTACTTTTATGTAGCATACAGCCAAATTAGTATAGAGCTTGAGAAGAAATGCAGATTGCTCTTTTTCCTCGTCTTCGTTGGATAAGCGACTGAATTTTAGAAGGTCGAGTGCCTTTTCGAATGCCCGACATGCATTGCGATACATTCCTTGGGAGAAAAAGTCCAATCCTTTTAAATGGATTTCCTTGACTTTATCGATTACCACTGAATATTTGTCGCGATCTTCTTCGGGTATTTGCTGTTCGGCGTCAATGTCTCCAATCAAATTGTAGCCAACCAGTTCAATAATAAACAAGCCGTCGGCCTTTGGCTTTACCCGTGGTGGACATCCCATTTCGCGAAATAACAAATGGTATGAAATAAGAAACTGTGCGCTTTCTCCCTTGTGCATAGTACAGACTGCATCTTCTAAACCTTGAAGGACTTCGTTGCGTCCCGTGTAAAAGCTGTAGGAGGAGCCTCTTAAAAACGTCGAGTCAAATGGCGTACCTTCACCTTCCCAGTAGGCGTTATAACGAATACACGCTCTAGCATTGATGGGGGGCACAACGCCCTCATTTTTATCTCCAGCCTTGGTAATTTTTTTCCAAATGTTCTCATTTAATTGTAGCATGTGCTTCTTCAACTCCTCAAATGGTTTTGTCCATGGTGAAACCAACAACGACTGATCAATGCCACTTTTAGAATCGTCTTCTTGCTCATCGTCGGATCCTAAATTTAGTTCGTCATAGATATCGTTGGTGAAGCCTTCGTCGAAATTTGTGTTTATCTCAAAATTTGTGCCGCTGGTAATTAAATCGCTAGAAACGACAATAGACTGTTATGAATATGTGGCCAACTGCACCTTACAAATCAGAGTGATAATGTCCATAAAAGGAAAGATACAATTTAAAATGGTTTGACCATTGGTACTTGATCCTCCAAACATTAAAATTAAAACAATACATTATAGTTTTAAGTGGCCGATATATGTATAGAAATTTTATTGTTAATGCGTTGTATGTTTTTTTATAAGTCTCAATAAACTTAACAACTTCATTAAGAAATGCATTTCACTCACATCATACACGGTAAGGGCTCCTAATGTCGGCATGTGCCAGTAGACGCCATCATTACCATAATATTACTTAGGAAACAAATTGGTGAGCATTTTGTTTCAAACGATTTGTAACGACACGTCTTGACATAGTGAACGTTTTTTTTCACAGTATCCAGCTTGTTATTAAGTTGATTGGAAGATTTCGCTACAAAATGTTTGCTTCTTACGCTCCGAAATTTATTGATTGACTTTAGAAGCAGATTTACGGGGTTTATCGTTTAGAGGACTGCGTATTGAAAATCCTAATTACTATTTCGAGGAGTTCACTATATCAAGGTGTTCACTATATAGGGGATATATTTTTCAAAATAACTCTAAAGACCGATCCATTTATACAAAAAAAGGAAATGTTTTTAAATGGTTCTATACAATTTGTCGGTTACCTACTCAAGCAATTGGTAAAACTTTATAAAGTATATATGGAATACAGTTTCCATTAATAGAGGATTCTTGCAGGTTCTGGAACAGCAAATATAATCGAAAAAGATAGCTTGTTTTATCCTATCGAGGAGGAGGAAATTGGTCAGGTTTTTCCTGTAGCCGACAGGTGTATAATTCAAATTACTATTTAATTACAAAAATGTTTTTGAGTGGGGTTTACAATATAACCTTGAAACTATGTGTAATTGTAAATTCACACTGTGCTGGATTTGGTAAACCCAGTAGATCTATGTTTATTGCATTGAAGAAGATGAATCATAATACAATTAAGAAGTTACAATGTACTTATAATAGCAGAAATGTATTTAGAAATGTACAGAAAATGTACTTAGAAAGAAAAATGAAAATATGAACGTTCCAAAGAGCCGACTACTGGTACTCCTAAATATAAAAATTGAGCACAAAACAAAATTGGAAGTTGGCATTGCTAGTTTCCATCGTAAGGGAACGTTTTGTAGCATTGAACGTTCTGGAACACGAATAATAAAACTGTGCGTGTCTCCTTCCCAAAACTGCACCAATGAATTCAACCTGTGGTGTTGTGATATTTTTATGGCAACTTATAAAATGCAATGCGTTCAGCCTCTACGCATCAATACATATACAGTGGCTCTTGTACCAAACTATGTGTTCTATTCCCAAAACGATACCAATGCTTTCAACCTTTGTTGTGTTTTTTTCGTAACTTATCAAATCCAATGGAGAAAGAATGGCGATTAGGTTCAAAGCGTCTAAATATACCACATGTAGCCCTACTTATGCCGCATACATTTCACAAAAGCAATATCTCAAAAAAGTCCCGCCAACAAAACGACGCTAGACTCCTGCATTTGAAAAAATGCCAAAATGGTTTTGTTTTAAAAATATATTTCTGACTTACTTGATCGATAATGGGTCCTTTAGGAAATTGCAAACTCCAGCATCCTCCATTTCTAATGAATCTTCTGAATCTTCAAGCGAAACCCAAATGTTAACCAGAATCCTCAATCAAGCTGAAACCACCGCGTCTGACCAAAACAATACTAATAAGAATTAGGGGTCTATAAATCACTCGTAGATTAAATAGGTGTCTGTAGATTATGTGCTGCAACAGTAGGTCAGTACGATAATATTTTCAATATAATATTTGATTCCAACCTTATACTAGTGTCAATATGAATTTGACAAATTATGTTTCTAAAAATCGCCCAACAGGAAAATTCGGAACGCATACAATTCGAAATTGTTCTTTATTAAATTGCCTCCCGTATTCATTTCACTCAATCTGCTTGCTGGGAAAGTTTGAGGAAACAAATCTTTTGTCATGGAATAACTCGGAATTCCCAGCATCAATTATAGGGGAATGTGGGAGCGATAAAAATATAAATTTGATAGATTTTCATTCTTGTTTTTCAATTTTATTTTGAGGATTCGAAAATATTACATTTTCAAAATAAATATAAATTGTTCGTTTGTTTACATTTTTCTGTCAAATGCCGTTGACACTAGTATAACTTACAACAACAAATTTCCATGTGGTTGTTGTATCGTTTGTTGTACAACACTTGCTGTTACCTTCTATTTTTACCAAGATTTACAATATTAAAAAGTAAAGTACAGTTGTATTCATTAAGCGAAAACGCGTAATTTCAGTAAATTTGTTTCTCTTATGCAGAATTTAATTAATTTCGTCGCGTTAACAAAAATAATCCCGGCTTTCTTTTAAGCGAAGTATAGTGTTTGAAAATTCTTTAACATTTTTAGTTTCAATTAACCGATTTTTTTTCTAAAAACCGGCGTTCGCTTATCCGAATTCGACTGTACATCCTTGAAGAACGCATAATTGTTAATCAAAAAAAAAAAAAAATGTTTTCCCAGACTCAACCGTCCAAATGAACTTTAAATAAAAGCACTTCAAAGTCCTTATTGCGATAACTTGAAATGTGCTTTCCTGATAAGCCACCATTCAAATGACGATCTTTTGAACCAGTTATCTACACCATTTTGGTTCAAAAGTCCAATTTGTGAATCATTATTTATTATTTTTCAAACAAGTATTTTTTGTATTGTAAATTTATTGGCAGGCGTAACAAGATTCGTTTTACAAAATAAAATGCATTTTTACATTCTAGTAAATTAAAAAAAAAACCAAAATGAAATGAATAAACATAGAAAATAGCTTTATAAATATATAAGGCAATATGCATTTGACGCATTTAACAAATAATTAGAAACAATCTCATTTTATAACCTAGATTTTAAGGATTTCATTAGTTTTTCCAACTTCATTGCCTTTTGTAGGTCTCCGCTTATCTTTAACTTGCCACTCATAAAGGCTGGAGCTGCTTTAAGTCTTCCCTCAAACATATCGGTGAAATTCTTCGATTTCATTGTCAAGACTGCGTCTGGTTGGACGGGGGCAGAGCCACGGCCACATGAACCCGATCCGTTTTTCAGATCTAGGAACCAAGTGCCCTTCTCATCGCCAGTTATATTAAACTCGTATACGGCCTGTACTTTTCCAACTATTTCGGGAGATAAAAGAGTTTGAATTTTATTAAAAAGATTAGGAATAGCGTCGGCTCCGGCATCTTTGGTGGTTTCTGTATTTTCCATTGCATTATTCTTAACATCTTCGGCAGCATCCAAAAAGAAATCAGGCATTAGCTTGTCGGCATTTTCCGGATTACAGGCGTATTGTTTTAAGTCTGTAATGCCGTTGGCTTGGAGGACTTCGTCGTCAATATAAAAGCGGCCAGTTTCATTATTTCGCGGTTCTTTGATTAAAATGGCATAAGCCGCATCTGACATGATTTCAGGTTTGCGAGACAATTGTGCGCTGTCAGGCCCTGTTAACATTTCAATTGCGGCCGTGTGTATAGCTGTACGGGGCCATAATGCATTCACCGATACGCCTTTATCCCGAAACTCTTCAGCCATTCCCAATACACACATTGACATTCCATACTTGGCCATAGTGTAGGCAACGTGGGGAGCAAACCATTTAGGATTTAAATTTAGCGGCGGCGAAATATTAAGAATATGTGCATGGTTAGATTTCAACAAATATGGAAGGCATTCCTTCGATGTCAAGAAGGTGCCTCGTGTATTTATTTGGTGCATTAAATCATATCTCTTCATATCCGTATTCAGTGTGGGTGTTAAGGAAATGGCACTCGCATTATTTACCAAAATATCTATGCCGCCAAACTTGGCCACCGCCTAAAATTAAAAAAAAAACACATTTTAGCCGATTTTTTGTAGACTAAATCAGGCAATTTGTTACGTTTTCTACGGCGTGACGAATTTGGTGTTCATCCCTGACATCAACGATGCATGGATGGGCTTTTCCACCGGCTTTCTCAATTTCTTCAGCTGCACTGTAAATCGTTCCTGGTAATTTGGGATGTGGCGCTGCGGTTTTCGCAGCTACAATAATATTTGCACCATCACGCGCCGCCTTTAATGCAATAGCTTTGCCAATTCCTCTCGATGCTCCAGTTATAAACAGAGTCCTTCCAGCCAATTTACCCGTATTAATCATATTTTCTTTATGACGACCTCTGAACGTTGGCGCAACAAACAAACAAATCAAAACCAATTACACCAATAACAGAGAAACCTCGTATTAAGTGAAAGTCCAAAGTTCCTACCCCACACATACACACGTAATATACAAACAACAAGGGTTACCAGACTGCCATATTTGCATCGGTTACTCGGCGAAGATATACACAGCACTAGCATTGAATCAGTGAATAGAAATTGGGTTGCAGCATACAGGCTTAGTCGCGACCATTAGTACAGAACGATTTTAATGAGTATGTCTACCTACCATTTATTGGTCTTATACGACGACCCAGAAAAACAAAATGCGAATGCGTTTGGAATACATATGGTGGTTTTAATGGAGATTATTATAACAAACATTATTACAGCGGTGGTTCCTTAATTTAAATGAAAGCTTCTTATCACTGAAATGCGCACTAAAAACTATTTCTTACCCAAGAGTTTTGAGATGTCTTTATTCTGTCGCGATAACTTTAGATCGACGTCTTCAACTTTGTATGTCATATTATCCAATAAATCATTCTGGTATTCAATCTCTGACCCTAATTCTGTAGCTAGACCTTTCAGACGTGATAGGTTGTCGCTCATCTCATTTAGGTTTGCCTCCAATTGCTGTTCAAATGGATTGTTTTGCCTTCCCTGCTGACTTTGCATCAGCTGTTGTCGGTGTGAGCTATCCTCGCGTATTCGCGATATTGGATGCTGGTCATACTTATCAGAAGGCGAAGGTATTGTTGTTTTAACACCTTCCGTTCGTGCTTTTGGAGTAGCACTAGCATCGGCAGACAATTTCCTTTCAGTATTCGGATTGTTCGGCACTGTATTTTCCCTTGTTCCGAAAAGATGATTTTTTATGCTGCCGAAAACGCTTTTTATGCTATTCAAATGGCGTTGGCTGTATCTCAACGAGGCATTAATATCGTCCAAGTTTTTGTTTGTCCTCTCCAGTTGGTCCCGTTGTTTCGCCAGTTCAACCGCAGTGGCATTCCCCACCTTAAAATGTAATGGCGTATTATTTTCACATGCAGACAATACGTAATTTTGTGGTATGGGCGGTGACCAGACTGTTCTATTCAAGGCAAAAAGCAACAGCAATACTAACCTGCTCGGTGTCGTAAAGCATATTTAACGATCGTTGGGTCGATTGCAAACTTCTTTCCTCGATTTCCCGACGTTTCTGCTGGTAGGATTGCAGGCGATGGTCTTCAAAGCTCGGACTTCGATCAATACTGCTCTCGACAGAGCTACTTCCAGTAATATCTAGATTTTTTTATTTTCAAAAAGCATGGAAATAATACCGAGAAGGTGATTCGATTGAAGACACTTACCAGTGTTTCCATTGTTGTTTGGTCGTCTGGCCAAAAATACATTATCATCTACGTCTTCAAATGCAAAGTGGTTGTTGACGGGTTGCATGTACTTATCAGCCATTATTCATTCACAGGAACACCAAAGCAGAATTTTCAAAAAATGTTGGTTTTTTAATTTATAGTGGGAGTAAATCTTATAAATATTTTGATTACTTTTATAAAAATGAACGAAATGTAAGGGAAAAATTAATGTTAACTTCCTTTGTTTTTAGTTCAACACAACACAAAAATTGAAAAACGTTCCACCAGCTAACGAATGTGGGAGAAGACAAAATGACCGATAAAGAAGAAGTCAAAGTGGAGGACCGAAAGTTACGAATGAGGTGGGTTTAGTCGTTTTTTTTTCTCGGGTTTAGTCGTTGTTGAGACTTCAAGAACTGGGATTGTGTGAGAGCATAACTGAGAGATCGTCACCAAGAATGACTAAGGAAATGAGAATGTGTTTAACCATCATCGCCATCGTACTATTTTGCACATAAGTGGCATAGAGTCACAGGTCATCAAAAAGGTGGCAAATTGCAACTTTAGTCGTACAACGGTAACCCTACCCTGGCACGCCGTGTTAACTGTTTGCTTGTCCATATGACAGCATCGGGCAAATCAACGCACACATGGTCTGCTTGAGAGTAATTTGCGTGATAAAAATCAGAAAAGAACTGCTGTTATTTATGTAGGGTATGGGATGAACAAAACGTTGGCTGTTTTCTAGACTCTAGAAGCCAATTTGTTTGTGAGTCAAATGGACCAAGACTTTGCTAGTTAACCTATATATATATATATATATATATTGTATTGATGTATGTACCATGGGATTTCCTATAAATCTGATTTTGAAAATACGTTATTTTTTTATATTCTATATTATAAAAAATGCTGTATCAGCCGTTTGTTTTTCCTCCGCAAAATGTTTTGCATCAATTCTATTCTAAAAAGATCTAAATTACAAATTATTAAAATATATTTTATTTAAGTTGCTCGAAATTAACAACATTCACGTTGTACAAAACACAAAGAATTAAAAAGGATGAAAATATTCTTTAAAGGAAACATTTCTGTTAACAAGAGCAGAAAAATATAACTTAAACTAAAAAGATGTGGGAATCATTTTTATACGACTAACAATAATTTAATCTGGTGCTTGAGGGTTTGGAAATTTTATTTTGATAGAAATATTGTACTTGTGTTGTTATAACTAACAAAGAAGTCTGCTATTTGCGCCATTTTATTTGTTTGTTGGATTTGCTGCAGCTTCCGGTGTTGTGTAACAATATTGAGACCAGTACTGGTTAGGATCGGGGGCTGCGTTGTTCCCCGAACCACCTTGTTGCTACAAAACAGAAATGTCAAATGTTAGAATAAATTAACATATATGCTGAGCACAAAAATCATTTACCTGCCACCAGGACATCCACTGCTGTTGTTGCTGAGGATCCATGGATTGCCACTGCTGATTATTTGCGTAACCTGTTGTAACAAGAATTTTAATTTAGATAAGATAAACCACCAATCAAACATCCAAATGTTTTTACCTTGCATATCGTAATTCCAATATTGTTGTTGTCCTACCGCACTGGTTTGTTGTTGTTGCTGTTGATTATACTGTTGCCAGTTCTGGACCTGGGGTTGGTGCTGTTGTTGGTTGTATTTTGCTGAAGCCTGTGTCTATGATTCAAAAAATATAAATATACGACTATTTTATGTATTCATATCATCACATACGTTCTTTTTATTGTACATTTCATAACTCGAGGAATTGCCTCCACCAGCCGCACTGGGCTTGTAATTAGATGAAGTTGGTGCGGCTTTGCCTGAGCCTGGGCCACCGCGACTATCTTCGCCGCGGTGGCCATGCCGAAAATCCCGCTGATTAGTACTACTACCTCCAGAGCGATGACTATCACGACGGCCACCATTACCACCACCAGCACCTCTGTTCCTATCCCGGTAGTCCCTATTGTCGCCACTACTCCGATAATCACGAGATCCTGCACCTCCACCATACGAATCATAACGGTTGCCACCGGTGCTGTATCGATTGGTATTGCGGTCATCGTAGCGATTTCGGTTGTTTTGCACCCAGTTTTGAGGGCCACTACTGTAGCGACGTTGGTCATAACCGCGATTTCCTCCACCGCCGCCATAACCACGATCGTCTCGGTAGCCACCGCCGCTGCCGCCACCTCCAAATCCCCTGTTACCACCGTTGTATCCTCTATTACCATAACCGCCGCTTCCACCTCCGCCAACAGTACGTCGGTCATTCCATCGATTGTCATTTCGATTATCATAACGCCTTCGGTCATCGTAGCGGCGCCGATTGTCGTTTCCATAATTGTCGCGACGTTGGCGTTTGTCTCTGTTGGAAGCTTTCTTGCCCTTTTCGTTGTACTTCTTCACTTCCTCCTTAGCCTCGTCACCGCTCAAATCGGTGAATATAATGTCATCAAACCAAC
Source organism: Musca vetustissima (assembly GCF_032173495.1). Classification (NCBI taxonomy): domain Eukaryota; kingdom Metazoa; phylum Arthropoda; class Insecta; order Diptera; family Muscidae; genus Musca; species Musca vetustissima. The sequence continues at coordinate 164,633 of NW_026887855.1, read as the reverse complement.
CAAACTCCAAAGAGGGCAATGTAAAATTAGCTGAAATGTAAAACAGTCAAAAATGAATCCTGCCATTTAAGCATCATTGTTTGTTGTTTTTATCTGGAAAATTATTAAAACATGGGCCGTTTATTCTTAAATACAAGTTCTGATTAGATTCTTGTAATCTACGATAGAACTTGTAACGATACACTTTAAAGCAGATGTCGGGCATACACACACACCATTACCACCAGCCTGTAATGGTATGCAGCATTGTTTCGAAATGATAATGTCCACATTTAAAAGTGGTCGATGTTAACGACATACGTCGTCTTTATAGTAAAGCTTCTTATTTAGAATCAATGAAGAGATTCTAAAATGCCAATCAACTATGCACCAAATGTAACGATAATATTTTTAAACCATATTATCACGTTTTACAGTTAACTTTTAAATTACATTTGCATGGATTAAATTGTGTTTTAGTTTGAAAGGTATGACGTATTTCAAATAAATTGGGCGAACTATGCAGAAGCAGACATTGAAGATAACAACGAATTCGGTAAACAAATTTTGAACATTGAGGGAAAATAATAAAAGTTTTAGTTGATCTTAACATTTTCTGGCTACTGAAAATTTCGCCGTTCATCATGTGAAGGTTTCTGCTATATATTGAATTGGGAATTTTCTGCGATCGATCGTCTCTAGACATGTTAACTATTAGCTGTTCAAATGTAATTTCTTGGAATAGTAATAGGTGTAGTTATGGTCGTTGAAATGTCAACATCAATATATTTACCTTGGAAACTATGTAAAGTTGATTCTCTCAATGTGTACGTATGTCCTTTTTCCTTCTTTTCCTCCTGACGACGTTTCAACTCATCTTCGCTGGGTATGCAAACAACAGCTTTACGTTTAAAATCTCCAAAGCCTTTCATTTTACGTCGCTGAACAGAGGCATATGCATTTCCCTTTTTATTTCATTTCCGGAGAGGGTTGTAAATATTGATCATTTGTACGAGTTTTAGTAGATGTTTTGTTGGGGTTGTTTCAGTTTTATTTTAAATAAAAAAGTAGTAAAGGCAACGTTATGGATTACGTTGCGTAATAAGTTATGTGCAGGGCATACATTTTTGTTTTGTTTCAAATAATTAAGTATAAGGTAGTTGTGTTCTATTCTGTTCATATTGCATATCTTTTGATATAGTTCTCCGGGTATATTTTCAAATTTCCAACAACATTGTTTCCTCTATATCTCCTCTCTTAGTTCTATAACTTAATCTACACATACCTATTCCGTAGAGTAACATCACTCAATAATTTCATTGCAAATTATTTGCATTCTTCCAAAGGGCACATTACAGTTCAATGATTTACTTACAAATTGGCTAATTTGCCGCTCGATCCACATCATTCATGACGATAAACCATTATCAGTACAAACTTGGAGTCCATTGTAGCGTATGTATTTACGTATACTTACACAGATATAGGGGGTCCACTTATATACTAAGACCTACCTGCAGAGCGTTGCAGCCAATTGTACGTGACTGTTGGGATAGCTAGCGGCTTTCTTAATAGACCATAACTTTATAATTGTATTTTTATATCTCAAAATATGTTTAAGCCCGTGCACATTTTTGTTTTGAATAGATTTTTACCTGATCAAGGATGAAGTTGCGACGGCGTTTGACGGCAATATCCTCCAGTGACGTCAATACGTTGAAGCATAATTCGTATATGCGGTCGAAACGTCCTTTGTGAACAGACTTACGGGGCGCTCCATCCACCTTGAAAGATAATCAGCATATTGTTAATTATAATATACTAAACGATTGCCGAAGAATATTTTTAACGTACTGTCATTTTGGAAATTAGGGCATCAGCCCCAATAACGTAATAACGTTTCTCTGGATTTTCCTCAATGTGCTTCAACACCCAAGTAGTTTTACCGGAGCCAGGCAAGCCAACCATTAGAATGACTTCGCATTCCTTGCGGCTTTCCGGCCTCTGAGGTCCGGCTATATATTTCTCTTCTGGAATTAGAGCAATCAACTCATAACCATCGATGAGCGCCATGGTTTCACGAGGTATGGGGTGAATATCTTCATATTCATCATCTTCTTCGGTTGCATCCAACTTCTTGCGTTTAGAAGGCGATGGTCCGCTATCATCTTCTTTGTTACTGTCATCGACTTTTCCTTCTTCAGTACTTTCCTTATTGGGCTCTTCTTCTTCAGTTTCGCCTAAAATTGTTATTTTGTCAGTGCTATACAAGATTGTAGGGGCTTATAATTTACTTACTCTTCTCTTTCTTTTCTTCGTTGCTTTCAGATTTGGAGATTGTTTGCATCTCTACATTCTCTTCAACTACTTCTTTATTCTCCGCCGATTTATCTTCCTGTGGTTTGTTTTCCTCATCGCCAGTTTTATCTGTACCCTTATTTTCCACATCTGGGGTTTCTTCAGACTCATCTTTAGTATCTCCGCTAATTTCTGTTCCCACTTTAGCATCTTCACTTTGACAATCTGGTTTTTCTTCTTCACTTACATTAGCCTTTTCATTATCCCAATCCTCTTCATCGGCATTTTCAGGTTTTTTGTCTTTACTTGGACTATCGGACTTGCTTTCGACTATCTTTTCCTCGATTTTCTTTGGTTTAAGTCTTTTCCGAACTTTGCGTTCTACATTCACCAAAAGATTGTCGTTATCAGCAAAATTAACTTGGTACTCATAACCCTTGGTTAAAATGTGTGGAAACAATGCATTGTTATCCCCCAGAATATTCTTATCGAATTCAAAAGCAACCCCTAAATCTTCGCCGTTCAATGTATATTTTATGGTGCATGGTGTACTTTCTAAATCCAAATAGCACCCAATAACATCATCTAGTTGGTATGGTTTGGCGAAATCCACAAACTCTCCGTTTGTCGCCTTGCGACCTGATTCACAATAAGCAAATGAGTTTTCAGATTCGCCCAAAAGCAGACTTGATGACGGCATTGAGAAACCAACACGGAAACCTTTGATGTGTGGTTCATCCCGGAATGTGTGATCTCGCCCAATGTTCGATTCTTCTGACAAGCGAACTTCAAAGCAGACTTTACCTTCACGTACGCCATAATTGGTTCGTGCACCCGACCATACTAGTGCGTATATATCATGATTTATGGGTTTAGCCGATGTAAAGGTAACAGGATCAATACGAAGATGTAAATCCGAATCATCTGAAAATAAAATAAAAGGTTTACGGTAAAGGGATTTTATTTCCTAAAACTAAAAAGTAAAGACCACAAAACCCATTAGCATTTTCAAGTTTGTTGAAAACGTTAGTTAATTAGTTCAAATTTTGTGTGTATTTTGTTTTTGCAAAATAGTCAGGCTGAATCCAAGTACGTTGTTTCTATAAAAAAATATTTATTAGTAGGGACCGAGATCCGACACTATAGTCCGAGATCCGACACTATAGTCTTCCCTGCTTTACCCCTCGCCTGCCTTTATAAAAACAACTGGGATTCAGCCTGACTACTTTGCAAATTATCCTTAGTAGGTCAGTTATTTTTGTAAAATAGGATTAGTAAATGTACAAGTTGTGCTGTTGTTGTTATTGTTAACCGGTGATTTGTAATTTTTTGTGGATTTTGTTTGGCACACAGACATACTCATTACAGGGGATATATCACTTACACCAGCTTAAACCGAATTGCTTGTCTTCAATTGTCGGCTCATCTTCTGGGGTTGAAGTGTCCTCCGCAGCTTTTGGGCTATTGGGTCCACCAGCACTGCGAGCCTTTGGCGAGCGAGATCGTGTAGCTGAACGATTCTTGGATCGTGAACGAGAACGGGAATATCGGGAGTTCCTGTCTCTTGAACGAGAACGTTCTCTCGTATGCTTTTCATCATCTTTCGGTATTGCATGTGCATGTTCTTCTTTTTCCACCTTTTCATCGTTATCTTTAGAAGAGGCGGCTTCATTTTCGTCTTTCAGCTCCTCGTGTTCGACGTCAGCTTTTTCACTTTCTTTCTCCTCAGATGCTATTTCATCTATAGGCCTATTGGTTTCAGCGCCATTTGTTTGTTTATCTTCCGGTTCGTTTGCTGGTTCTTCACGTAATATCTCTGATTCATCTGATTCATGGGTCTCTATATTTTTATTTTCCGGAGTAGTTTCTTCCTGTTGATTTATTTCTTTTTCGGGCGTTTTGGCGGCTTCTGCCGCTTCTTCAGCGGCTGTAACCTCTTCCTCTAAAGTCTCAAGTACTTCTGCATTCTTCTTAACTGGTGAAGGAGATGGAGACCTGGTCATTGATCTTGTACGTCGACTACGTCTTCCGGGTGTGCCAGGAGAAGGAGGAACATCTGAAATAAATACAAGAGAGTAGTAGCAGAAGGAAAATTTCGAAACCAGTAGATTAAGATAGTCTACATATACACTTAAAAAAATTCGGAAATCATGGCAACTCTGCCCGTTTTTAGCTTGCAATTGCAACATAAAACGCGCCCAACCATGTGGCAACCACATTCACTAGAAAGACCATGTCATTGGATACACATGTTCCATCTGTGCAAGCGCCGATTTGTTTTCCATTGTATGTTTCATGTTTTCCGCACTTTATACTGTCTTGCTCACTTACCACCTTCCAAGTGGGCCCGTAATCGCTCCACTAGCACCGCCTTAACTCCTTTGGAATCGAGGCCACGCGATTGCAACTCATTTCGCAAATCGACCACCTTCATTTTGTCCAAGTTGGCTAGATCCATGATGGATATGCATTAATTTCCAAAGTCCTTGTGTGTGTATAGATTAGCTTATCGTTCGGCAGAAGGGAACTTTGGGGAAAGTTAATTTACTTATTACAACAGAAAACCAAACAAAAAACGTATCAATAAAACGCGCCAAATTGTACGGTGTACGCTTGTATTGCAGCACAGATTTGCACTATTTATTTGCACAGACAATCAATTTGCTTTTTCTTCGCCAACTTTAACAACTCAATGAAAATGAAACTCGCCAAGCGCGTCTACAGCTATGTAGCAAGAACTGCCACCAACTTCGCTCGAATTCGTACAAATAATAGCGGATAGAGCGAAGAGAGAAGATGCCCAATAAAGAAGGAACTCAAAGTGAACATACAAATATTACGAATGAGGTATGATGGACACCGCTTAAGAAGCGAATTGCTGAAAACAAGGTAGATATACAAGGTAGCCGCATCGGCGAATTTCTAACTGCCAAAAATATTTTGCCAAAACAAACAGATTGGCAAGATTTTTTTACACAAATTTTTGTAACACAAGTATATGATATATTTTAGTAGTAGTCAATCGTGCGCTTCTTAACGTGGTTTTACATTTATCGGGATCGATGTTGAGAGTTTCTCTCTCTTGAGAGAGTAATTAGAGTTGCGCTATTTTTAATTTATTTAACAAGCGTACTTTTTGTTCACAAAAGGTACGAATTGACATAAACATACCAAAACAAAAATTAGATTTTTTTATTATTCGTGAATACATTTACGCTTAAATTATAACATATATTATTTATGCAAATAAGTGGTATAAATATTGGCCAACATTTCTCGATAATTATGATTTATTATCATTTGAAGTAGAATTTTAGGTACCTTTTCGTGGTAATGTTTCCAACACAATTCACAATTTACAACTGAGAGAGAAACTCTCAACACCGATCCCGATCCCGATAAATGTAAAACCACGCTTACTAACTGTGCTATAAGCAAGTAGCTGTAGCACTTAATAATGTTTCAATTACACGGCATGACACATGGTACAATTATAAAAGGTAACAGCAAATCCCAGCTGATTTGATTCCAACGTAATACTAGTGTCAATATAAATTTGACAAATTATGTTTTTAAAAATCACCCAACAGGAAAATTGGAAACGCATACTATTTGAAATTGTTCTTTATTAATGTGCTACCGTATTCCATTTACTCAATCTGCCTGCTGGGAAAGTTTGAGGAAGCAAATCTTTCTTGAAGGAATTACTCGCTATTCCCAGCATTGTCATATGTGTTACACATATATATGGCAATGGCTCAATTAAAGGAAAGATGTGGAAGCGATAGAAATATAAATTTGATAGATTTTCATTCATGTTTTTCATTTTTTTTTTTTTTTGAGGATTCGAAAATATTCCATTTTCAAAATAAAAATAATTTTATGATAATTTGTTTCTTTGTTTACATTTTTCTGTCAAATGAGTTGACACTAGTAGAACTTATAACAACAAATTTCCATGTGGTTGTTGTATCGTTTTTTGTACAACAACACTTGCTGTTACCTTTTATTATTATACCATGGGCTTGACATTAGAACTTCTTAGTGTGGTTTTATATTTGTCGGGATCGGGATCGTTGTTGAGAGTTTCTCTCTCTTGAGAGAGTAATTAGAGTTGCGCTATTTTTAATTTTGTAACAAGCGTACTTTTTGTTCACAAAAAGTACGAATTGACATAAACGTACCAAAACAAAAATTAGATTTTTTATTATTCGTGAATACATTTACGCTTAAATTATAACATATATTATTTATGCAAATAATTGGTATAAATATTGGCCAATATTTCTCGATAATTATGATTTTTTATCATTTGAAGTAGAATTTTAGGTACCTTTTCGCACTTTTTTGTTCCTACCTGTGGTAATGTTTTCCAACACAATTCACAATTTACCACTGAGAGAGAGAGAAACTCTCAACACCGATCCCGATCCCGACAAATATAAAACCACACTTATGATTCATTTGGCATATATGTACTGGAATTGACAAAAACCCACTGGGTTAACAAAATCTGGTGCAATGTAAATGTTATATTAGTTGAAAATTAGAAAAAATACCGTATATAGTGACGTCTTATACATGGAGAAAATCGTGTATTTTGACATTTACAAATATAGCTTACCAAAAAAAAAAATTGGGTATGTTTTGAATCCTATGCCAAATAGTAGTACATTATCACTCTAATTCGAATCGAATTGGATTTCCGTAACAAAAAACTAATTGTTCGTCTACAATAGAAATAGAATCATATTGAACACGAATATCAATGAGAAGTAAAAAACCGACTACACAAATACAGTACAAAAATCCACCAACTTCGCTCGAATTAAAAATTTATTAATGATAGAGTAGTGTCATATATCAACGATTTCGCATAATGTATTCATAATAATTGGCCAAATAAGGCTTTGTGTACATGAAAGAGTTTAAATAAAATAAATAAATATATTTAGCAGTAGTAGTAGTACGAAGTGGACTTACCTATCCATATCACAGAAAGTATCGACTTATTTGATATGAATTTTATATTTTTGTAATCAGGGCTTCAAATGCTTTAAAATGATACCCATATTGCCTTAGTGGATTTTAAAAATTTATAATACAAGGGTCCAACGGAAATTTGGAGGCCCATATCTCCGGAAATACCGATTTCCTAAGAAAAATAATAAAATCAGGGTCCAAGGACTACTTGTGGTAAAGAATTTCAAAACGATTCACGAGGGTGCTCTAAACTAGACTTCCATCCATCAATGTGGATAAAAAATTGAAAATATATCACATTGAATATATTGACCACATGTCCTGATTAAAAATAAGTATATCTGTACATAGCATGTATATTTATATACGGTTATGAAAAGAATTGTTCATCTTAAAATACTTAAAAGATTTAGAAAGTATGTCCCAATTTAGATTAGACGAGTTTATTTGCGGAAAGTCTTTGTTTGTAGGAGAGAGGGCAAGGGGAATAGAAATGAAAAAAAAATGCTCGTACCGACAATTTTCTGGCAATTCGTTTTGTGTATTTCGTATTTGTTGACATTTTATATATATTTAAATGCATGGTACAATTATAAAAGGTAACAGCAAATCGCTGCTGATTTGATTCCAACGTAATACTAGTGTCAATATGCATTTGACAAATTATGTTTTTAAAAATCACCCAACAGGAAAATTGGGAACGCATACAATTTGAAATTGTTCTTTTTTAATGTGCTCCCGTATTCAATTTACTCAATCTGCCTGCTGGGAAAGTTTGAGGAAGCAAATCTTTCTTGAAGGAATTACTCGCTATTCCCAGCATATATATGGCAATGGCTCAATTAAAGGATAGATGTGGAAGCGATAGAAATATAAATTTGATAGATTTTCATTCATGTTTTTCAATTTTTATTTTGAGGATTCGAAAATATTCCATTTTCAAAATAAAAATAATTTGATGATAATTTGTTTGTTTGTTTACATTTTTCTGTCAAATGAGTTGACACTAGTAGAACTTACAACAACAAATTTCCATGTGGTTGTTGTATCGTTTTTTGTACAACAACACTTGCTGTTACCTTTTATTATTATACCATGATTTAAATGTGAAAAAAACAAAAAAAATTATTTGAAATTGATAGATGAGTTCAAAATTATGCCATGGAAAGTTTGGTAAACCTTGATTTAAATCAGCCGTATTATTAGTTTTGAATGGTTACTTTTCCAGTAACATTTACTAAATTAGTTTTATTTCAGAGAGTACGGCGTTTTTTCCTTTTTTGCTATAATACTGAGAAAAGTAAACAGGAAGATTTGGCAAATAATTCCGTATTTTCACTTATTTTTTTTTTGAAGTTTACTTTTTTAACACTAGAAAGACTGGATTTTTTTATATACCTATATTGCCTAAAATCGGTCAAAATGACCTCATTCTGAAAGAATTTTTATTGTGTAAAGAAATTTTTTTTAAACTATTTACAATCATACAAAACGTTGTTATTATTCGTTGTCGGTGGGAGGGCTCTCGAGCTTCCCTTTTTGAAAAATAATATCGCGGACAAAATGTTCGAAAAAGAGTAAATGTTTACTGTAAGAGTAAAATCGACGGGAAATATAAAATTTATTTTCCCGATTTGTATGTTCGTTTGTGTTTCTAGAGTAGCAAACGGTTTTCGATGTTGTTGTACTGATCTGGTCATATAAGACATTTACTTTATACAATAATAAAAGTAGTTTGATTATTAAATATTTCACAATTGGTCAAAATGACAGATTTTAGGCAATAAAGGTATAGCACATGTGAATACGGGGAATGAAAGAAATAAGCTACTATGATTAATAAATGTAGTTCTATGTGGTACAAAAAGTCACCAAATTTTAAAAAGCTGTGTCATTATATACACAATTGTTTTTGTACTTGGAAATGAAAAACGGTCAAAATGACCGCCTTCGGCAATCTAGTGTTAAATAAGTAAAAATAAATTTGCCTTTAATTTGGTCAAAATTTAAAAACGGCAGTTTGAAATACATCGAACTGTGCTGGATATATGTATATTTACTAGAAGAAAGCTAACCAGTAACATACAATAAGTTCTCAGCATAGATCAGTCAAACTAGATCTCTCATTTCACTCTCTGTTACTGGACTTTGGAGTAAACACACAGCATCCAGTAACAGGAAACCAAATATCCCCATATTCATAAATATTTGAAATAAAACATAACGTTTTTATCAACATATTTATTGTAATTTATTGTAATACACATACATATTTCAATAATAACATACATAAAAGCCAATTGTTATAATATATTTGATTAATTAAATGAGCTCAAGATACAATTTGTTGTATATATATATATATACATATATCGTTTTCTTATAAAATTGTAAACACTTTGATTATTTTTATATTAATTTTTTGTAAATTCCCTAAAACGTTTTCATAGTTTGACACTTGATTAGATGCAGAAACTTTAAGTCCCATCTTCTCTAAAGACATACGTATATGCATACTTAATAAAAAAAGAAATTCACACTTGTTTTTGTTTTTACATTAGAATGTATATAAAAATAACAGAAATACATATGTGACGTATATAAAACAATTAATATTTTAAGCTACCCAGGCACCAAATACAAAAGGTAAAAAATAAATTCGATCAAGTGTCCTGATAAAGACTAACAACTACTTCTTTGACTTACAATTATCTATTGGACCCAATAAATATGAATAACCTAATTAGAAATTCCACCGCCTTACATTACGGTTGTGATATTGTATGTATGTTCTTCCAAAAATATTTAGATTCTCTCTTAACAGTAAATTGGTTTTTGTAAAGATTTGTCGTTAACAATCAAATAATTAATATATTTTTTAATATATTTCCTTAATTTTGATTGCTTCATCTACATCTTGATGAAAATAAAATAGAATAGTTTAGCGGTACCGTATCAACAGAGGTGGAATGGAAGTACGCATCAATGCATAGCATAAAACTTATATTTGATGTATTATGTTAGTTGTATTGTATTTAAAATGGTAACAGTAGTATTTTCCCCTCCCTCACGCGAATATTACATTTGTTTTTAAGTACTTCCATCGACTGAGGGCGAAGCAGCAGATAGTTTTTCTATGGACAATGTGTGCGTGCATATTATTTTATATTTATTTACTATTGACTAAATTTAAGAACTCTTCTCGTGTTTTTGGATCGTCTCGGAACACGCCCAACATTGTAGAAGTAACCGTTTTGCTATTGATTTTCTGCACACCTCGCATCACCATACACATATGCCTACGAAAAAGAAAATCAAATTAATATTGAAATATTTATTTAAATGTATTTTTGCAAATCACTTGATGATAGCCAAAAAATAAACTTACACTCCTTCAACGACCACGGCAACACCCGCTGGCTGTACAGCTTGTGTAACAGCCACAGCAATTTGTTTTGTAAGTCTTTCCTGAACCTGCAATCGACGAGAGAATATTTCCACAATTCTGAAAAGAATAATATTTAATTCATATATTATTAATTAAATGCTTGATTTGATTATTGATAATACCTTGCCAATTTGCTTAAACCCAAGATTTTGTTACAAGGCAAATACCCAATCGACACTTTTCCATAAAAGGGCACCAAATGGTGTTCGCACATGGAGAACATTTCAATGTCTTTTACAACCACCATTTCATCGTGATCTTCATCAAAAACAGCTCCGTTTAATACATCTGAAAATATATATGTATATAGCCAATAAGATATTTTACGATAATTAGATTGTATGGATCTAACAGAACAATTTTATCAAATTACAATAATAATAAAAATGTATTGTATTTATATAAAATACAATCTTCTTTCTGATAGATGTTTGCTATGATGATTTCATTCACAATTTCAAAATTACGTAATGTGCACTTGGAAAAAGCGGTAACCACAAATTAAATATTTAATGTTCTTAGTACCCTGCTACATACAAAAATGAAGAAGTGTATAGTTAAAGTAGCACGTCTTATTGCTTCAATTTTACGACAACATCCCATCTTTCAGAAGAATATATAAATAAGTATCTAATCAAACCAATTATATGCTCTTTCGCAATTGGTGTCAAATGTCCTCGGTAAATAAAATGTATGTATTTGTTACGCTCCAGAATGATTATTGAAACATATTTACTAGGCTAAAAATGTGTGTATATACACTACAATTGCCCAAAAGTCAATGCATATGGGTGTATATTCATTCATGTCCAAAGCAAAGAAATTCTCCCCCCTTCTTAAGCTACCCATCCACCCCATTCACAAGCATTTGTATGTATGTAAGAGAGTTTGAATAGAACGCTTGGTCTATTGTTATTCCTTTTAAGCATCGCTTAACATCCTTGATTATGTGCAGAGATTTATGACACGAAAAGGCAAATGTTAGCTATCAAAATTCATAGCTATAAGTAAAAAAGTAAAGTGCAGAGTTGAAAATGTCTTGTGGGTGGGTAGTCGACATTAACATTTTTCTTGCTACTTCCACTTGTTGCCAGTGTAGAAGCAAGGAACATTAGCGAGCAATGCCAAACATTTCTTGAGTGTTGTTACAAACACACATACTGCGCACATAAAATTAATATCTGTGTAATGACGACGATTGGAATTTAGTAGACTACACTAAACCTTTCAGAGTTTGTAACAAAAATGAAGTTCTACAGCTATATATATATATATATATTATTTGCGATTCAAAGTAACCCGTTTGAAATTTTGTAATTTAAAAACTTTGCATAAAAGTTTCTACAAAAGACTACTGATTGGCTACACAATCACACTGGTAAGCTTAACACACTTAAATACAAAATTAGCTTAATCATCTTAATATCTTCACATTTTTGTAAAAAATTCAATTTGATAAAATTCCAGTTCTAAATACATAAAAACAACATAATTTAAAATTCATAGGTAAGCTAAGAACTATCCACGGAAGCCCACAACTCACTGACATAAGACATTTATGGTCTACAAAAACAAAATAAAAAAATAATAAAATAATTGCCAGCCAATTCCACCCCTTGAAAATTGATTCAGTCGGTTATTAACTTTTGTCAACAAATTAATTTCAGAGGGGATTTTAGTGTCTGGAAAATCCAGTTAATACAATTCTTAACGCATGTGCAAAAAGTGATTCAGTTGAATCGACGGTTTAACGAGGGGAACTTTTGTTCAGCTTCGTGAAAATCAAGTTTGTTAATTACGATGACGTTCACAAAACCCTAAGATTGAACAATCACACCAAGTAAGTGTGAGCAACCTGTTGATATGATGTGCACACACACACACACACGCGTACACCAGAAGCTCGAGATAGATTATTTTCCAGCTTCGCATTTAAATTAATTTGCAAGGAAAGAGAAAGTAAACGCTTCACCAAGGAATCAATTTGTGGTTTGGTTTATGATTCAATTCGACAGACTTATTAACTGAACTGAACTTCTTACCTTCCAAGCTTTGGTCGTAGCCTTTGGTGAAGAATAACATAGCTTTTGCGGCCCTTTCCGGTGTTTTTATTAGACCCTGGCGATCTGGATTTTCACCCAAGCCTCCCAATAGTAGACGATATGATCTAGCCATATCGGGTAAAAGCGCCTCCCTAGTTGGTGGCTTATGATCCAGTTCCAAATCGTGATGAAAGGTGCAATTTTCGTGGCCTGAAATTAATCAAATAAAAAAAAACATGAAATGAATTAAAATATCTATAACAAATACCAGTGTAGTCGTTAAAAAAAGGACCAAACGGGATTAAATATGTTATAGGATATATCCAAAAGTATTATTTACTTCAGCATGAGCATTTTGCTTTTATACAATATTGCAAATTTTGTAAAATATTGTAGTCAATAAATAACGTCCACTTCTGTCCATACAAGCACCATCAATGATAATACTTATTTCAATTTAAATCTGACCAGGGTGATTTGTCGGTTTCTTTTGCGATAATGTTAGTCTTCAAATTTATGAGACAATAATTGTGTTCTATGATTTATAAGACCAAAACAAATATTTCTGGTCTGAACTGTGGTTTTATAAATCGACCCCCCTGAGCATCTTTCGGAAATGGGAAATACTCGGTTCTAGTGGCCATACTTAAGCACTACACTTAGAAGTGGATAAGAAGAGCTATTATGAAATTATGCAGAAGCAGAATACGACAAGTACCTGGAGTGGTTGATGTCCTTGGGGTCATTGGTGTTCGTATGGAATCGTTTTCTGGTATTGTGCCATTTGCTTTTATTATGAGTTTTGGACGGTTGCCTATTGTCTTGCTTATGGCACCTCCATCGTTGTTCGGCTCAGTTGCAACATTGCCAACAACACTTACGGCTGCTGCTTCCTCCGTTTGTGATAAATTGCGATCCAATAGAGACGAATTGCCCGAAGCGGAACCTGTCGAACAAATGCTATTGTTGCGTCCACGTGACAGGATATGTGCCTGGGGGAAATTGGAGTCATCAATTGCTTCGTTTAACTCACTTGCCGACATCTCTGATAATTGCCGTGTAAAACTCATAATTCAAGTTTCAATGTGTGTATGTAGAGCCTGGCGTCTGTGCGTATTTGGGTTTTACTTTTGTCGAGAACGTCAAAAGGAATACCGAATTCCAACTAATGATTCGCAAACAAAATAAAATCTCTAAGTATAATCACTTGGACTTTAAAGCGATGTTGTGTTTGTATTGAATTTATTTATTTGTCTTTAGTCTTAAACACTCAATAGCCAATAGCAACAAGTCACACACACAAAGTGTGCGAGCGGCGGCAATTCTAACAAGTGGAACAGCTAAAGAATATTTTTGATGTTTATCAGTCGGATTTGTTGTGATTTTTAGTAGGTTTTCTCGGTTTCGGCAAACGACTAAGCACTTTGACTTTTAAAGACGGGTTCGCGTTTTGCTGCCGACACTTCGTGTTTTCACATCGATGGGTATTCACTAACTGACGTTAAAAGCCGACTAGCTGCAGGTGCTGGTGGTGTACACAATTTTCAATTTGGTTTTAGAACTTTTCGAGTGTTACAGCGTTACGTTGTTGGTTTGTGCTGTTGTTATGAGCTTTAAGCTTCACTTTGAGAACCGGCGCTCTCGCGACATTTGTGACCGTTATTTCCCATTCTCTTGTATCTGTTGTTTTTGGTGTTGATGCCCATTCAACAACTTGATTCTGCAAAGAGTTTGGAGAGTGAGATGACATACACTTGACTCGCATAGAGCGTCCATGCTCTGTGTGCCAAAAGCACGATAGCAATTATTAGATTTACTATGACTGGTCGAAGTATTTACTCAATTGCGATTCTTATGAAAAAATAAATAAATATACTTAATGATACCTGATGCACATTTTGCAGCTCACGTGCTCACCTGCAACTGGAAATGCTACGGCTCTCTGGCAACTATTTTGGCTAGGTCGCATTTATTGTTTCTAATGCGCGCGGAGTGCACACTCATTTATGGTATGTTTATTCCGACAATGAACGCTCTGCATTTTTCTGCCATTTGCCCGTGAAGGTATTCAATCGAAGCGGTTTTACTCTTTTTAGCCTGGCCACAAGGTTAAAGTTGCATTTTCAGTTTTGTTGTGAAATTTAATATTGTCGACAAGTGCAAGATATGCAATCAACCTTTTAACAAATCGCCAGCTATTATTGGCGTATTTGAATGTTTGTGCACCTATCTAGTTTTCAAACACTTTTCGTTTTAGCTTGTTTCCCTACCTATTTGTTACTTCTCAGGATATCCTGTAATAAATAATTTAAAACAAGGATTTTAAAATATGACGATATTAGAATTTTCTACCACACACTCTGCGTGAGTCATCATACTTTTATCTTGGTATCCGTTTTAGGCGGACTTTGTTCTTGTTTGAGGGGTAGCCCTTTCCAGAAAAAATATTTTTTTGTTAATATGGTGGGTATACATTAGTAGTAATTCAGTAATTAGTAAATCATTATTTAATATTTGCATAATTTAGGCCTTACGTTTTCATAGAATAATCCATGTAGGTATGTATACAAACAAAATCACCCAATTGTTTGCTTTTTTTTTTGAAAAGGTCGCAGTGGCGCCAGTAATTTCATAACATTTTCTTTCCATTTAATTTTTTTAAAACATAAAACATTTATTTTTATTTGACATGATGAGAATTGCGCCCATACAAATAATAGAACCCATAGTCCGGGTAACAATAAATACAATGGAAATCAATTAAGGAATACATATATTAGCGTTAAAGTTTGGTTGCTTCCACTTTTATGGTTTCAAAACATTTTAATGTCATTTAATAGCAATATGTGCTCCCCTTCGGAACACCCCTGCAACAATGTCAGGATGAATAAATATGTACATACATTAACAATTTGTTTGCATTAAGTCGAACAGCTAACAGCGATGATACTGAAACCTGTAATCTTTACATGTCACTTTTTATCAGCAGATTGTGTGTAAGCGAGACCGAACCTTTGTCAGGAAAGAAAGCCCGACACTGGCGCACGTGTTTTTTTTTTATTTATTTATGTTTGTAGTTAGGGTGGTATTGTTGCTAAAAGCATTTTCTCTACAATAATAGCATAACTATTTAAATGGAATTTCCTATAAGTTGCCCTTATTGCTTCACTTTGAAGCATTCAGATACAAATCACGAAATAAATTATCTACTGTGCCAGCCAACCATCTTACGGGTCACTTCCATAGTCTTGCAATCCATATCAATGGCTTCGTATATAATTATTCCAATGGACAGATAAAACTGAAACAACATTCTTTGTAAAACAAAACTTGTTTTATTGTATCTAATTATTTCAGAATTGTATTTGAATAATATTGAGGCATGTCACACTAACTCTGAAACACAGAAAGATGTACGTTTTTTTTATAAATTAACACGATGTTTATTAATAAAATAGAACCGTTAACGGAGACGAGCAGAATATTCTGAAATTCAACAAGTTGGGGGCAATTGCAATTTTTTAGTTGTTTATTACGAAATTTGTCGGAAACTTGGCGTTAAAACAATTGCTAAAACGTAAAGTTCATCAACAACAAAATTGCGTTGTTTTAGTTTTCCCCAAGACGAAGGCATCTCCGCAAATTTTTGTATTGGAATATATCAATCCTTAGTTCCAATATACATATGTATATTAATGTTTCAAAGAGAATGTTGGAATATAAAAACATTTCTCAATGATGACAAGGAATCGCTATTAGACAAATCATTTCCTTCCTCAATGTAAAACTAGATTGTGTACAATGTTAACGATAGACTTAGACCTTGTAACTAGACCAAACGAACACACACGTATATACCCACATTACTCAGGGAAACAAATAATGTTTATATCGCTTTGCAGAATCGAACACGAAACATTACAAAATGACTTAATTTTAAAATAACCGTTTTGTTTTGATTGTAAACAATGACCTTCGGAAATATGTGTCCGGCTAAAAGTTGCCTTCAATTCCATATTGATTTTTTTTTAATTTTGCGACGGAATTTAAGGTATGTTTTTTTGTGTACTACATTCAAACGTGGAGATTTAATTGACAAGTTAATTACCAAACAATAAAAGTTTTACCAGACATTCAATGGCTTGGATTGGCTTGCAATTATCGCGGAGGAGAATAAAAGGCACACGAACCAGATTGGGTTTTGTTTTTGTTTTCCTATCTTTTTCAAAGACTCCAATGTCAAAAGCGATGACTAATTTTCTCGATCTCGAACAATTGCTCTGATCATAACGAGCCTTTAAATAAATAAATCAATCACCAATAATATAATAAACAAATCCGGAAATATGTCAGAAATTGTGCATTGGGCTGTTTGAATTCATATTCATTTCCCATATCGACAAGTGTTGTAATTGTACAAACGCAGGTGAGGAATATCGTCAAGTATCGTTTAATGCAATAAGAACTTTCACTTCGTGGAAGGCTGTAAATTTCAACTAATTTATTGACGTATTCACGTGAAGATCGGAACACAATCGTTATGGATGATATGGGTATTATTCGAAGAATTTGTAGTCGCATTACTAACGAAACTATACTCCGCTGTGGCTTTATGCTTGGCTTATATTCCACTGCATTTGCGATAGAATGATGTTGCATTGAATGATATTGCATCATAAATCGTCTGTTATCTGTTATTGTAATGTGATCTAGATAAAATAGAAGTTCTTTGTGGTTATGTGTCCTTACTATGTTCAAGATCACAAAGCATATCCGATGTACGCTATGCACAAGTTAGGTTAGGTTCCACGGTCAAGATCATGGAGCATTTCTAAATATTTGAAACGTTGACCCTTCCGTCATTTTATCGCTCGCTCTATTTTTTAATAGATCAATTATTAATTCTATTATAAGCAATGTTTTATCGACGTGCATGTGTGTGGTTATATGTTCATACGAATATTATTAAAGAAAACCTGTCGTTGAACGGCTTATACACGTACATACATCCACGTTGTGGACTACCAGATAACTGTGCGCTACAAATGATTACCTTGAAATAAAATTGGTAAGATTTTTACTTTCAGCTGAAATGAATTATATTTGCTATTTAAGCGTAGCATTTGTATCAATATTACTTCACCCATGCACAATAATAATTGTACAAACAATTTGAAGAAATTAAGAAACGGCACATATTGCATTTCAAATACTATATCTTCCTAAATTCCGAATGTTTTTTTCACGAATGTTAAAATATTGGAAATGAAATTGAAAATAATTTCATGCTATGGTATTATTAAATTGTATACATTTAGGAGATGTGTAAATCTATAAGAATATATACAAATAGTAATACTTGATAAGAAATAGATACCATAAGTCAATTTTATGCTAAACCCAGGGTTAAAATACGTTTTTTATCTTCAGAAATAAATACTCAAAAATAAGTCCACGTCAAGAAGTGAATATTGAGAAACAACTATGATCTACTACTTTGAACACCACTTAGAATTTCCAAGTTCGGTAAATTTAAAACAGGTACCTATATACATCCACAAATGTTGAACATTATATTTATTTCTTAAAAATTGTTTTTTTTTTTCGGCGTATACTCACTTTCTCCATTATTTTTTAACCCGTACAAAAAATATTACATTTATTAATTCTAAAAATTAATTCTCACCAATTTGACATTGTTTACAGAATGCACTTCCAACACTCTCATTTGCATTCCCAACGAAGCTAAGATGGAGACCACTGGTCTTGGACGGGAGTCTATTTCCGTTTGCGACAGTGTTGTGCGTCATCAGCTGTTCCTGGTCAGAAATCATAGTTTCGTGTCCGTTGTTCGTAGCTTCCATGGCAAATGTACTTTTTCGCTGTTCAACTTCATTCACTTGTTTCATTATTTTCGTTTGCAAAACGATTTCTATAGATTTTGATGTGGGCTCTAGTTTTTGTATTTATTTAAATATAAACACCATATATATAATGTAAATAAAGTTTGTCGTGTTGCAAATGTTAGATTCGTTCTTTTTTACATTCACTTATTTGATTTTGCTCGGTATGGAATACAATTCGCTTTAACAGACATACGACAACTAAACGTTGCTCAATTTTTCGCCACCTTTTTATTTTGATTTGCCAATATGATTGAGTGTCTCTGGGTTTTGCTAGTTTGGCCAACAAACGAATCAAAGTTATAAAATTGAAAGTTCTTTGCTCGCAAAGAATGAAATCAATTTGGAGCTCATTTCTGTAACGCTACGACCTACCCTCTTTTAGTTTTCTCCCAAAAGCTTTAGCAAAGCTTATTCCCTGTTCACGGTCATTGCTAATTTTTCTTCGAAACCAGCATATTCAAAATATATTTGATTGAATACAATGCTATGTAAATATGTATGTAAGTTTGAATATGCCGAAGTTATATATAAAAAAAAAAATAAAATAAAATTGAACCTAACCATTTTAATGGCAGAAACAAAATTCGAAATATCCATCTCACAATAGTTTAACGGCAGCTAGACTATGGAATCCAATTTAAAACATAATAACTCGCGAAATTGTATATATGCATTTGAAAATAAGAAAGTTGCAATTATAAAAATACCTAAAGGGAGATTTACGTAAAATGATTTAAATCTATAAAACTTCAAATTTCAAATCTATAAAACTTAAAATTTCAAGTATATATAACTTCAAATTTCAAATCTATATTGTACTTTATTGCCAAAACAGCAAAACTTTAAATTAAATTTAAGAGAATAGGACCCAAAGGGATTGTCCGTAAAGCGCGGGCCGCTTTCCGTGTCAAACATGTGCGTTCGATTGGTGCGAAGCTGCTAGGCCACAAACGTCATTTAATTTAAATTTATTAATTTTATTTTATTGCGGGAGAAACATTTTTTTTTCCAACAACAGGTTGTGTGTCTTTCGACTTTCAATTTTCTTTATGAATACTTGGTTTATTATCACAAATTCCAAATTTCCAAAAGGAAAACATCGAAAAGTCTAGAAATCGACTTTTTGGTCAGTGGCATAAATCCAAAAGTCGATATTTGCGCTCAACTACCTATCTCTATGCTGATCCGCACTCCACAAACCATGATGCAATAATAAGGTGATGTATCGAAACAAAAACATTTGTTTTTGTCCCGACCATCTGTCAAATTTTTTCTATTAATATTTCACATGGTTGGCATCATTGCACATCGAATTCAAGTAGAAACTAAATGGTCTACCTATTTATTGTGCCATGCCACAAACAGCAAATGAAAAATATCCACACATATCAACGCAATCAACGACAAATTGAAAATCAAAACAACAACAAAGTTGACACTCCTGGTTTCCATTTTTTCTCGGCACATTATTTTTACTGGAATGGAGCTATAGTAAAGCGTTGAAAAACATCAGCGGTAAACGTACACATGTAGGTAGGGCAATACGCTTCTTCATTCGTAGCGTATTTGCCTATCCATTTTCAGCTCATTCTTTATCGGACATTTTCTCTACCTCCCCTCTTTGCAGCAGTTGGAACGTTTTTAACGTCAGATCAGAAAACAGAGCCGAGAGTTGCGAAGCAGACGGCGTTTAAGAAATAAGTCACGCAAATAATTTCCAATATTAATTTATTAATTTAATCTCTGATAAATTAAAATTTGTTGTTCATCGATGTCAAATTGTTTTTATTATGTAATAGAAAAGAAGAATTGGCTGCAAACTTTTCAGAAACTGATGAAATAAAAGTGTTCAAATTCTATTTTAAGTCTCTGAAATTGTGTCTGTGAAAAGTGTTTGTGTGAGGCAGTAAGAAGATAGAAAAAAATTTTACAATGTCAACAATGGCCGAAGACAGCGAGCTGGACCCGCGAATAAAGGTAAGAGTAATGCTATTTATCAAAACCACCACTACACCTTTAAAGGCATATAGAAAACATGACATTACTCCATTTCCTAATGGAAACAAAACGGACTAACAAAATATCACTTCGGAAGCAATGCAAACCTAGCTATTATTAGGTCGTCGTCTTCTAGTGTACTTTGCAAGCACAACAGTGTTCAAACAATTGTAATGAAGTAAGCAGATTGTTTACATGGACCAGCCTGCTAATGGTTGGCATAGGGAAATGCGGAGTGGTGTATCACGCCAATCCTTAACAATCCAAACTTGAAATTTAACTTCATTTACCATATTTTGAAAAAAAAATAATTATCTATACATAAAGGAAAAACACGAAAAAGTTTTTTTCTTAATATTTGATTTCAATCATATACCCTGTTGGCATTTTAACAAACAGCGATTTAATTTTAATATTTAGAAAATTGTCGTTGTTGTATAAAAGCAATTACAGTGTTGGTCTGGCCATTCCTTTCACATGCGTGAATTTCAATTATTGTCACCTCTGGTCCCAACTCTTAAACAATAAATATTCCAACAAAATTATTATATCCTATTTATTTCCATTATGTATACAAACAACATATCCTTTTATAAATATATTTAATTGTCTTATTAAATATAATTCACCAAGGATAAGAATAGCACCCAAGGGCAGTAAAACTGTTGCACATCAAATTTTGATGTAGTGCAATCGGAGTAAGTTTTGAAAGTCAAAATTTATTGATTGCATTCTTTTGGTTAAGTTTTATCGAAAAAAGAAATAATTTTTTTGTTTGTTTTTTATCTTGTTGGTGTTCAAACAAATTCGTAACCAATGCCAAATTGGAAACCGTTGGTAACCTTATCGCCCATACACTTTCGCATTGGAATACAGTAGTTCAGTTCGATTCGTGCGCGTTCAGCCAACTTAAATGCCAAACCAATACCAGCAGCAGTCCGCATGTTTTCTGAAACAAACAACCAACATTAAATTGAACGTACCATTTATCGATCAAGTAGTAAGCATTACCTGTGGAGAATGTGTTGAAATTTCCCACATTATAAAACAAATGTGTACGGAAGTTATTCGCCAAACCTTTGAAAACTTTATTAAATGGTAGTGGGGCCCATAAGTGCAGACCAGCGGACCAATATGTCTATATAAATAAAGAAGCGATTATCAGTAAGTGCATAATTAAAGTTTATCATTTATTAACCTGTGCTCCTATTGGCGTTCCATCGACTACTGGACCAGCACCACCGAATTCGAAGCCACGGAGCGTCAACGGTCCCCCACAATAGAATAAATTGCTTAGGGGCAGTACTGTGGTTTTCTTCGTTTCCTTAATGACACCCACACGGCCGCACACCTGCGCCACGATGCCACCGAACAGAGGAAAACTAATTTCTGCATGTGTGTTGTTGCTAGCGTAGGCCACATTGCCACCCAAGCCACAATATTCGTTTATAGACTTAACCATTAAGCCTTGCGTGGGAAATACTGGGTTGTCTCTTTGATCGAAAATAACTGAGTAACGGAGAAGGGATGCCAATTTGGGGCCACAATGTTCCCTTATAGCCATGGGCACCGTTTTTTGCAATAAAGACAGTTCTCGTATGGAGGCTTCGTATTGAAATGAGTGAGTCAGCTACGAATAAAAGTTTGTCTATGGTTAATAATATACATGAAATCTAAGCAAGCGACGTACCTCTATTGGTGTCAGAGTGTTGACTGCAAATTCAGCCATGCATCCATAGTTTGTGTTTTGAAATTTGCTTACATTAAAACGATCCAAGTGTCGGAATATGGAAAATGATATTCTACAAGAAAACTTAATTACCAATTGTTTCGTATTCACTAATACCATCAGTAATTACTCAGGTCTGTTTTCCACAAATCGTGTATGGAAATACGATTTCCAAAACTTTAATTGAATATCATTAGCACGTTTGCTGCTATATGATCCTTGTAGAGAAATACTCTCGCCTCTCCCAAACAAATTCGGAATTGTCAACTCGGTGCGAAGGGAACCCTCATTTTGTCCGACCTCTGTTCCAACTGAACCTACAATGCGTGATAATTCGTGACCCTTGAACGTAACCTCGTAACCATCCGGACTGGCATTTTCTCCACGACTCACATCTATGTGTATACTAACATCTTTAAAAATGCCCAATTCGTGCAAGTATGCTTTGGCTCTGAAATGAAAAATGGTAGAATGGTTCCTAAACGACGAAATATGTTATGGGGACGAAAATTAATTTACTGCATGCTCTCCAGCATCACATCTTGGAAATTGTTGGCCTTGAAGAGATTTTCTGCTGCTTTCATGACATAGTCATTGTGGGTTCGTAACAAACCACTGACATTTACACGATCCACTCTGGCCTATTTAAAAAGAAGGGGGTATAAATAGATTTTCAAACGATTGTATACACATCTCTTATACCTACCGGGACCTTTTTTAAGTCAAACTTTGCTGGTTCTTTTGTACGACTTGATGATACCATATTTGCTGCTTAAATAATTGCCTATTTCATAAATCTTAGCCTCCTGAAAACTGCAATCTGAAACAGGACAAATATATTATTTATTAACACATGTGTATTTGGTTTTAGATTGAATTGGAAAATCTTAATACGGCTACTGATGAAATCAACAAATTGGAGATTGAACTAGAGGTAAAGAGTAATCATCATACATTTGTTTTACAAATACAATAATGAGTAATTTTTTTGGCAGGAGGCCAATTCCACTTTTCGGATATTGTTGAATGAATCGACACGTCGCCTGAAGTTGTCCTCTAAAAAATTGGGAAGCTGCATTGATAAAGCTAGACCCTATTATGAAGCATTGGATAAGGCTAAAGCTGCACAAATTGAATGTCAAAAAGCCGCTGTCAAATTTCAACGAGCTAATGGTGAGTGGTATCCTTCCAGTAATTTAGAAGACTTGTGTAAAAAATGTCCTTTTGTCATTTGCTTCAGAGATTCACGCTGCCGCCAAGGAAACCGTTGCTCTGGCTGAGCAACGCTTCATGTCGAACTCGCACGAATGGCAATTCGATAATGCATGGCAGGAAATGCTAAATCATGCCACTCAGAAGGTGATGGATGCGGAGAAGCAAAAAGCTGAATGTCATGCAGAACATCAAACGCGTACAAAAATATTTCATTTGGCCGAGCAAAAAGTTCAGCAGCTTGAAGAACGCTTTCGTCGGAGTATCACAAAGTCACGACCCTATTTTGAGGAGAAGCAAATATGCCAGGATCAATTACAAACTCAAAAGAATCGCATTGAAGAACTACAAGCACAAGTGCAAGCAGCGAAGAATACGTATGCGACAGCTCTACGTAACTTAGAGCGTATAAGCGATGACATTCATCGCCAACGTGGAGATTATCCACAACTACTGAATACACCCCCGCCAGGTCCCAGAGAACCAGGCGTAGGGGCAGAACTGAACTCGCCAACAACCACGCAAATGCCTCCGTTGCCCGATTTCCATAGGGAACTCGAAAACTGTGACTATCCTTCTCTGGGCGACAGCCAGTCCTCATTAGGAGCTCAGTCACAGAAATCCGAAAATGTTCCTTGTTCCAGTAAGAAGCCATATCATAGTGCAGGTCCAGCTACTCGTTTATCTCTAGCCACATTGGCTTCAATGGAGGATTCCGATTTAGAGGAATATGAAGAAGACGAAGATGTCATAAAATCACACGAAATGTGCGATCAAGAGATAAAACAAGAATGTTCCACGCTGGATGTCGACGAGAAAGACCTGGAAATATTAAGACAAAAGGTTAAATTTTTAGCTGTTCGGCCCATCGAAGGCGGAGATGGCCAGCAGGAACAGAATGATGTATGGGAAAACGAGCTAAATGCAACTGTGGACAAGTTGGACCACCTGCTGCTTTTGAAGGAATGTGCTAAAAATCAAGCGGAACTACAGAAGCACAACAATCAAAAAACTCCAAATGATTCAGTTCGCCCAGACTCCCTAGGTGCAGAGGCTATCATGTCACCAAAACCTCTGATCCAAATCTCAGAAGTGAGCACTAGCAGTTTACCTACCACACCAGAGCATATGATCAAGCCTTTGAAAAAACTTCACAAACTTGAGCCGTTGCCAATGGCAAACGTTTCTATGAAAGAGCTCCCATTGTTGTCACGTCTGTCGAACGAGGTTCTCAATCAAAGCGGTGGATATAACAAACAACGCAGACGCTCGCTTGATTAAATCCTGCAATATTAGTGTGGCTACAACTGTAAATTCACAAATAGTCTTAAGTTTAAAAAATAGTTATGTATCAGTATATCTGCAGCATTACCGATCAATTTTAAATGTAGTTATTGCGTGGCATACATTATATATCTTCGTTTTTTACTTCAATTGTATTGGAACAATATTGTTATGTGATATAGTTTTTTTTTTTTTTTTTGAATTGGCATTGAGCAAATATTGAAAACAGTTCTTTAACAGCTTTAAATCTCTAAATTCAGTAGACCCTGACACGTATTAAATTATTTTTAAGAGAAATTCAAAACACACGTCAATAAACAGCAGTATTGCAGCTTTAATTTAACGGTTATTTTGAGTAATAAAATTTAGTGGAAATATTGATTTTAGATGGATTTCTTCATTTGGAATGGACATATAGTTCACATCAATAGTAATCCAAAGTCTTAAAGGCCTATTTTATTGTCACTCGAATGAATGACTCCCCTCATTTTGAATCTATTTAGCAAATATAATCAAAGTGGTGAAATAAATACACAAAACATTATCATTCCCTGTGGAAGATAACTCCAGTAACAGAAATGTTTTAAGGAGGAAATTAAATGGCATCCGACGAAAATTTAACTGTCGTGGCAAAAGTACAAATGTGGCATAGCATATATTAAGACACCACTAAGTGTTTTTCTTGACCACTCGAATACATCATTGAAGGCATTGCTAAAAGTCGAGGAGTGACGTATGCGTGCGTAAAAATGATGACACTGAGTTATATTTTTTAATAAATTATATAACATATATACACCAACCATGTCATACAGATTATATCCAGTGAACTTACCTAATTGGCTGGTCGTTTTATTAGTCCACCACCACACTAAGCTGTTCTCTAGAAGTTGTTCAATGCAGTCACAAGGACAGAATAAGAAACTATTTTTTCACTGAAGGAACTTTTATACAGCACTTTTTCGTGGTTGAGTCGCTGACAATCTGAAGTATATTAACCAGCATACAATTCTAAAGCCAACTTAAAAATATGGATTCTCTTTTTGTATCTAATAATGGTTATCAAGACTGTAGTAATTTTTTAATAATAAATAAAATAAATAAAACTTACCCAAATCGTACATATGGAAATTTTAATAGTGCTGACATACAATCGATTGTACTTTCGATTACTTCAATACTATCAGAATCGATTACGTCAATACTACCGATAGCGAAAACATCGATTAAATTGCAGCTATTTACAGTTTGTCAAGAAAGTATTTTGAAAATGACATGAATAGCAAAACAATTTTACTTTTCCTCAAATTTCGTATATTCTTAATACCATGTTCTGGCGAGCATTCGAACAACGTTGTTCCCTCTCCGATTTACCTACATGAATTAACAAGTTCATACAACACTATTCTTAATGTCATCAGAACTTGCTTTTTTAAACTTGTTTACTATTTTACATCGAAATTACAGTAGTCCAAAAACTATGACGTACTCTTTGAAAGCAGCTCCGGCTTTGCGGTAATAAAACAAAAATTCAGTTATTTTAGTTTGAATTTATTATGATTTTAAACAAATAATGCAAAAATTATCATATTTCATTTCATTTATTTCATACAATGTAATATAAAAAAGCCAGCATGGCAAATAACTCTAGTACATACATATTTGTGGTACATACTACTTTAAAATTATACGCATATTTCGAAGAAAATTAAGAAATTGTAAATATTTTCAATTGCCCACAATTGAGGGTTTTTAAATAAGATACTACTTTAATATTATTATTATTATTATTAGCAATAACTAGTTTATTACTTTGTTCATTAGGTATGCATATTAGAAAATACTTTTTGCAGGAAACATCTTAGTTCAAGATGTGTATATCCTATATGACAGAATGCATATAGAATAACTAAAAGTGAAATAAAAACAGAAAAATACATAACTACAAAATTGGATTTCTCTATAAGGCGAACATAAAATGCATTTCATGACAGCTTTAAACTGCTCGAGTTATAGAATTAAACTGCTCGAAACAGATTCGATAATACCAAATGCAAATTCAATTTCATCTAGGCTTAATAAACGATTAGAAGCGATACGAATGCTTGGACGTATTGAATGTTTCTCCAAATTGTACAAATAGCAAGCCTCTATTACGGCCACGCCGCGAGAGATGCACTAGAATGAATAGAAATACGTTTAACATAGATGATATTAGATGACAGATAATAGTAACTCACGGTATCAGCGATTTTCGTTAGTAGTTTCCGTTCCTCTTCTTCGTTTTCTAGTGTTTTTGATAGATACAGATGTTTTACGGGAGAAAGTTCGTCTCCTCTCAATTTCAACTTCGAAAACTGCGTGAATCTCTTATGCAACATCGTAGTCTTCTCTTGCAGTTCCTCAAATATTTGCGGTTCAGCTTCAAAGCGATTGAGAGCAGATATAGCTGCTTGAGCCAATAATGGCGGCAAAGATGCCGAGAAACAGTAGCCCAAGCCAGATAAACGTTGATGCTCCACTATGAAATTAGAACCAACACAAAAGCCTCCAATAGATGCTACAGCCCACTCCATACCGGCAGATATAAGATCAACTTCGTTGCGCTTTAAATGTAAAACGCCATAAGTCTTCTATCTATGTATTACGGTTTTAATTAATGTGTGCAACTTACATCTACATTCAAGTGTTCAGTTAGTCCACGTCCATTCTTTCCCAAAACACCAAATGTTAAACTCTCATCGAGAAAGAATCGTAGCTTATATTTTGCTCTCAATGAAACCAACTCAGGCAGTGGACACATCTCGCCCGTATTCATATAAATACCTTCAGCTACCAAAAAGCGTCTTGTCTTGGCAGCCTTTTTGGGGTTCTATTAAAAAGAGATCATTATTTCGGTCTCAAGTAAAAAATAATTATTATTCTTGCCTTCTCATCACGTGCAGCCTGTTCCTTTAAAAGCCTTTCCAGGTCATTCATGTCGTTATGTTTGAAAAAATAAATCGTACTTCGAGACGCGTCTAATCCCTTTTGAATTGCAAAATTAACAGCTTCGTCACTATAAATAAATATTAGGTGAGTTGCTGTTGCTCCGGGTACTCCGGTACGGAAAGTAAGCACACTTACACAAAGATGACGTCTCCCCTCTTTGAATAAGCAGGTATGGCACTTGCTATCGTAGAAAATCCATAAGAGTACACTAATGCCTCCTCCATTTGCATGAATTTTGCCAAACGTTCTTCCAGATCTAAATGAACGTCCATGGTACCATAGAAACCACGCGGTCCGCATGAACCAACACCATATTTCCGCAAACTTTTGCATGCATCCTCCAATATTTGGCTATCCTCAAGCAATCCCAAATAGTTGTGAGATGCTAAGTTAAGGCAATCATGGCCATCCACAACAATACGTTTACCAACTTTAGACTGAACCAAGCGTGTGCGTAACAACGGATGGTTAGGGACCGTGTCTGCAACCAAAGGCTCAGGTTCGTATTTATCGATTATTTCATCCTCTTGCTCCTTGGTAAAACGTTGTCGACCATTGCGTTTGTAAAGCAATAGCCATATCACAGAAAGTAGAAGGAATGCTTCCAAAACTATAGCATATAGAGGCGTCTGCAGAAATGAAAGAAAAAATAATTTTTTTTCCACATCACCATTGAGTTCCAATACTTACATTTCGGAATATCCGCTCTATTTCGTTAAATAAATAAGGAGTGGCTACCATTTTCAGAAATGCAGCCTGACTGTCGGTTTTAAATTCTTCGCAATACCTTCACTTCAATGTGTTCAATGTGTCACCCTCGGCGTTAGTTGAACTGAGCGCACAAATAATCGACTGTGCTGCCTTCGATTAAAACAGAAATTTATACCACCTTTATTGACTGAAAATATTAAGAGGTAATTGCGATTGACATGAGCATATGTAGATATGGTGGATAAATGATAATGATTATGACTAAATGCTATAGGACGGACAGATGCACCGATAACAGATGGGTCATGAGTAATAAATCTGAGCTTCTCCGATCAATATAGAAATTCGGATATATTTAACCTTGTAGTATCACAGCCTCATTTCACGTAATCCAGGCAATTTTTATCACAATTTTAAATTCCTCAAAACATTAACTTTATTAAATTAAATCTATCTGCTGCGTTCTGTCACCACCCTAAATCAATTGAAATGGGGTGTTCGGTTTGTATTTTGATGTACCGAGTACTTCAATACGCAGCACCCGCAGGGTTGCCGTTGCGTGACTATGTATATGTTTCTTTTCATGTGTAAATTCAAGCTTATTTGTATTCATCTACGTCGGTTCCAAGGGTAACTGACATGTTCTCGGAACAGTTTTATTGACAAATTTACTATCTTTAGGCGACTTCTTTTTTTTAAGAGAACGACTTTTTGTGTATCTTTTTTTTTTTAAATTCCCAGCGGTAACACTGAGTACCCGCATTGATAGCACATTTCAAGGCAGATTTAATAAAGTAGCCGCATCTGCTCGACTGTTGGTGCAAATAAATGTCAAAAATGTTGTTTTAATTCAAAATCAAAACAATTAAAAATATAATTATAGATGAAAATCTCTGAATTTTGAGTAAATTATTTTGCAATATTTTATTAACATTTTCTAAATAAATTTGTGAAAAAAATCTTAATTGTTTGGTTTTTACAAAATATTTTTGACATAACAATGTACGACAAGAGTTGTTTTTTGCAAGGCAGATATACAAGGTAGCCGCATCGGCGAATTTCTACAACAAACATCGGTTGTTGTATTTTGATATGTCAAAAATATTTTGCCAAAACAAACAGATTGACAAGATTTTTTTACACAAATTCTTGTAGAAAATTTTAATAAAAGTATTGCCAAAAAAGCTCTTCGAAATTCGGAGATTTTCATTTATAATTTTTTGGTTCAACATTACAACAACATTTTTGACATTTATTTGCACCAACAGCTGGGCCGATGCGGCTACCTAAATAAATATACCTTGTTTTTTTGTAGAAATTCTCCAATGAGGGTTGTTCCGGAAGGAACTAGTTCATTAGAACTACTCCGAAAAAGGAACGATCGGAACTAGTTCCAGCTATTTAATTGATATAAATACTTCTGATATTTTTCTTTATTCCCATATCCTTCATTCGTTTTTTTAATGCTGTCATAATTACTATGGACTACGATCATCAATGATTGTCGTGTAAAAAGTAAAATTATTTTATTTACTTTTTTTAAAATATATTTATTTATTTCTAAAATAATTCTGTTCCGAAAAAAAAAACACAAAAAGGACGATGAAAGAGAGAGATTCAAAGGAACTATCTAGGAGTCGGAACTATATGGAGCTAAGGAACTAGTGCCGTTTTAAAAAAGGAACGATATAGATCGATCCGCTGCGTGAACTATTTTTGAACTGACAGTTCAAAAAAGGCGCAAACGGCATTTGTGTCCAAACAACGACGCTGCCCACGACGACGACGAACGACTACTCCATTGGAACTCGATTGGAAATTAATTAATTCGCATATTGGGAAAGAAGAAAATAAGAAAAGGTTCGCTTCGTTGTGGTTCATCACTTATATGACTGGGAACATGTACGAGCGGAGTAGCTTAAGGTATGCCCACACTACGGGCTATACTAGTTTAATTTACACAGACGATGGCGAATTTATATTGACCTGTGGCTCTGATGGAGACATACGAAAATGGCGAGGAATTGATGATGATGACCCATCATCGAATTGCTTGGGCGAGTTTGTTGTCTGTCTAGCACAGAAGAACGATAAATTGTTGGCGTCAACTGACAGAAATACGGTGCAAGCATATACGTTCCCTGATATGGACAATGATGGAACATTGTTGAGATTCACGGCTCCCGTAATATGTATGAAAGTAAGAGGCGTGTATTTGGCGGCGGGGTCCGAAGATACTAAAATCAAAGTTTTAAGAGATGGCGAAAGTCAGCCAATAGATGTAGAAGGCCATAGTGGGCCAGTGCTGGCGCTGGATATTCATCCTAATGGTAGCCATTTGGCTTCAGTCGGAGGTGAGGGGGTTCTAAAGATATGGGATTTATTAAGCGGAGGGAAGGAAATTAAGACCATAGCTGGCTTGCCCAAAGCTAATAGTTTTGAAAATGCAAAATTCTTTGGAACGCCTTGCTTTGAGCCTTGCAACGGCTATTCGCTGATATACGCAAATGGAAAAGAAATAATTGTGTTGAAAACCAGTAGCTGGGAAACGCAGTATACCATGACAGATGAAAAAATCAAAGGTAGTTACACTTGTTGTCAGTTTTCCACAGATGGTTTATTTGTAGCGGCTGCCACGGATATGGGTGAGATTTCATTATTCGATTTCTCCAACCGACAGAGCAAAAAGTGCGAAGCGCCATCAAGCGAGTGTCAAGCCATAACATGTTTAGCATGGAGCACCAAAGGTAACGATGAGTTGGCGTACTGTGATGCCACCGGCCAATTGGGTACACTTTTCTCTAGTGTCGGAACGATGGCGGAAGACACGGATATAGTTAAAACTGCCGAGGCACTTGAAAATGAATTTGGTGATATGGAATTTGCCGATGAAGAAGCCAAAGTGG
Source organism: Musca vetustissima (assembly GCF_032173495.1). Lineage (NCBI taxonomy): Eukaryota > Metazoa > Arthropoda > Insecta > Diptera > Muscidae > Musca > Musca vetustissima. The sequence continues at coordinate 133,146 of NW_026887855.1, read as the reverse complement.
ATGGAGATGCTTTTAATGGTGACGATGACGAGGACGATGAAAATGTGGTGTCAATTGAAAAGCTGAAGAATAAGGTAATGTCCTATGCCAGTGGTGGAAGCGCTCACGATGATGAAGAAACTAAAGATTCTATTGGAGATGTGCGATCAGCAACACCATCTGTATCAGGCTATGTAATGCCGAAAATGTTCAAACAACAGGAACCATTTCAACCAGGATCGACCCCATCACATTTGGAACACCGATATTTGGCATGGAATACTGTGGGTATCGTCACGCTTCACACCGATGGTGCCGACGGTGGAGCTATCGATGTCGAATTCCACGATGCCAGCGTACACCATTCGCTGCACATACCAAATTACAACAATCATAACATGGCCAGTTTAAGTTCGACTGTGCTTGCGATGGCCTCTGATAGTTCCTCGAAAATTGTTTGCATTGCCCTAGCAGCTTCCGGAAATAAGGAGTGGTCGGTACAATTGCCAGACTGCGAAAGTGTGGAAGCACTGTGTGCATCATCTCGTATGTTGGCAGTGGCAACGAGCTCACAATTCCTAAGAATCTTTACCGTTATGGGCACCCAGAGAGAGGTCGTTTCAATACCTGGACCGGTTATCTGCATGGCCGGTTATGAAGATCGTATCTTGGTGTGTTACCATAGTGCTGCTCCTGGCGCCAAACAGCAACACCTTCAAGCTATGCTATTTCAAACGTGTGGTTTGCGCCTCAAGTGCCAAAATATCACAATGCCACTTACTCCGGAAAGACAATTGGCATGGCTTGGTTTCTCCGACTGTGGTTCTCCAGTGTTTAGCGACTCGATGGGGCTGGTCCAGCTATTTAATGTGAAATCGAACTGTTGGTATCCCGTGTGTGATACTATGAAACAATCATCTAGCGTTTCAAATAACTACTTTGTAATTTCCCTCTCGGAAAGGTCACAGATTTTGCAAGCTGTGCTATGCCGCGGAACTTCATACCCAATGACAAACCCACGGCCAATGGTGCAAGAATTGTCGCTACAATTGCCATTGTGCGATTTAGAAAATGAGAAATCTATTTTGGAAGATTCGATGCTTAGGGCGTCCGTGATGTCTGTGGATAGCTCAGAAAAAACCATCAAGGAGACGGCAATAAAGCTGTTTGCTTTAGCATGTCGCAGTGAAATGGAGATGCGTGCGAAAGAACTTATTGAAACTATAGCATGTACTGACTTGCTAATGCTTGCCGTAAAATATGCCACCAAGCTAGGAAGAATACATTTATCAGATCGCCTATCGGAACTGTTACCGCAAATAGAGGAAGAACAACAATCTCGCGAACAGGAAGAACAATTGGTGGAGCAATCTTTGCCGGCGTCCCCACTGATCCTGCTCAAAGCCTATCAAAATGGTTCTGCTTCGTCATCAAACAAACTAGCCCCAAAATCAATGGACTTGGGATCGGCTAAAAAGTCCACCCTCAAACGTTTCGCGTTTTCAAACTCACCAACGTCGTCACTTTTTAAAAAGTCAACAAATGGTACAAATGATTCACTACTAGCCACGCCGTCATCCGAAGCATCCCAGGAGAATTTCAACGGAAATGAGACTGAATCACAGGTGTCCAAAGTTTCATCTGATGACGGCAAATCCATTAGTCGCACTCCATTAAATTCCGTAAACCCGTTTGCTTCAAAACGCAAAATTTCCGAGGTAGACAAAACTATTTTGATGGGTTCGGAAAAATTAAAAATGGTCAAGAAGTAGAAACGTTGCTTTGTCCATTGTTTAGAATAAGAGATTTGTGTAGTAAGAATAAAGATATTCCTAATGTGATTTAAAATTCAATTGAGTTATTTTTCATTTACTACCTGAATGCTGTACTGCGAATCTACTACAAACTTATAAAAAACAAGTATAGCAGTACGGGAACAGACCAATAATTGAAATAATAGTGGTTTTTGGACATGTTTGGAATGCAAACATATACCCTTCATTTAGAGAAATAAAAAAGTACCGTGCATTTGATATGGAGCCAGTCATTCGATGGACAAGAAAAACATTCGTTCGTATAAACAAATGTATTTTGACAGATGACACACCCCTTTCCCGTCCCTCATGTTTACCACATCTATGGTATCAGCTGTAAACCATATGATTTTTTTTCTTTTTGTTTTGCAATAGATAACGTTGAGGAGGTTCGGCATGATGTTGGGAATTTCTCAAAAAGCCTATAAAATAAGCTTACCGTCTTTGAAACTGTTGGAAAGTGTCGCAAGAATTGGTCCCACATGGACGGTACAAAGACATGAGTTTTCAGGCCAACCCTCATATCAGAAGATATTTGACAGAAATGCAAAAAGATTACAGAAGGAACGGGCAGCACTAAGGTAAAAGTGATACATGGAGCATGTAAATAAAAAAGAGTTGTATGGATAACAATATTTTTTCAGTCCTGATGTTGAGCTATATGATTACCTGAAGGAAGAGATTGGTTATCGCTTGGCTGACAGAGTTTTTGATATCAAACGAGAATTCCAAGCTGCAGCGGACTTGGGTTGTAATCGAGGCTTTTTGTCCCGGCATATTCTGGCGGAGAGCGTGAAACACTTAACTCTTTGTGACATCAGTCCGACCATGCTTTCACAGGCGAAGGGTACACCTGGCCTTCAAATCTCCAAAAAAGAAATCGACGAAGAACAATGGGATGTAAGGTTAAGGTTACAGCTATACGTATGGAAATAATGTGGACAATATGTTTTCCAGTTTACAGAAAATTCCTTAGATCTGGTAATTTCTTCGCTGAGTCTGCACTGGGTTAATGATTTGCCGGGTTGTTTCAGCAAAGTTATCAGGAGTTTAAAAGAGGATGGAGTCTTTATTGCTTCGATGTTCGGTGGAGATACATTGTACGAGTTGAGGTCATCCTTGCAACTTGCAGAGCTGGAAAGGAAGGGAGGCATAGCGCCACATATCTCTCCATTCACTCAGGTAATGTGTTCATGCGGCTACTTAACCTTTGACCTAACCCACAAGCCACATTCACTTAGATTCGAGACATCGGATCGCTTCTGAATCGTGCAGGATTTACAATGCTTACGATCGACACAGATGAAATCGTCATTGGTTATCCAACAATGTTTGAGCTGATGCACGATCTCAAAGGAATGGCTGAAAATAATGCGGCTTTCAACAGGCCTGTGCACCTCAATAGAGATACAATGCTGGCAGCCAGCGCCATCTATAAAGAAATGTATGGTAACGATAAGGGTGTGCCGGCCACATTTCAAATAATATATTTTGTTGGCTGGAAACCGGGACCAAACCAACCCACGCCCCTGCCACGTGGGTCTGGGGAGGTCTCGTTAAAGGACTTAGGAACACTAATTGAAAATAGTGCCAAAAGCAAGAAAAGTGAAAACAAATGAATTGTTTTAAATTAAATATTTGTTTTTATTATCGTTTTCTCCTTTAAATACATATATATTCCCTTTTTCTTCGAAGTTATACATTTTTATGATATATACGTAAATTCATTGGACGCAACAGGATAAATGTGTTATAATAATTTGCTGTTTTTTTGTACCTCCCATTATCCACAAAATTAACAGATTCTCGTTGGTAGAGGTGGTGGGGAAGTTCTGGGTTCAGTTTAGAATAAATAATGGTTTTTTACATTGTAAATACATAAATACATACACATATTTTTTAGTCTGAGGCGCCAACTTATTGATGTTCGATTGCCGTAATACGTTCGCTCTCTAGCGTTCTAAATAAGTGGAAATGCCATCACGTAAATTAAAATATATTCAAGTGATTTTAGTAATACTTATCTTACAGATACAGAACATAAATGCATCGTCAAAAAATGAATTCAAATAAATAACTCAAATTAACTTTGTGGAAATTTAGGTGTTACTCAGCGGAGAGTTTTGGGTGTTTTGTTAAAAATACTATTTAAGATTAGGAAATAAACAAACGTAGAATAGAAATAATTTAACAATAATTTTTCAAAAGAAATGGTACAAATGATTTAAATTTTAAAGGCAACCTTAATCTACATATACCTACTACGTACGTACATTTTTAAATGCTCATATATACATATATATACATGATGCTCGGATTTCTTTTAAATGATGCTCTGAATGAATCTTACATAAGGATTTGTCGGAAGTGCTGTTGATGCATTGACAATGAAGGTATATGCGCTGTGTGGGCCAATTTAAAAATTTCGTTTTAATTTATCATGATAGAAAATTTGATGAGGATATAAAACCACTAAGGCGGGGTGACATTGCTCATGGAGGTATGAGGAGGAAGTATTAGGGGATGTCTTTATTTCGTTTTATTATTGTGATCGGAACAAGAGGGGGAGGGGGCGGCGGTGGCACCATAACATTACTTAACAATATTTCTCTCTAACCAATTGCATAGGTGGACAGTTGGGATGTGGGGGTTGGAGTTTGCACCGGTGATGATTTTATAGATGGCGATGTCGCTACTAATGTTACAGATGTTGGTGTTGTGGGTGTGGCAGCCTCGATCATCAAATCCACGTCGTGTTTGGGTGTAGTTTGTGAGTTGTGCAACGAATTTACCGAAGACGTTTCTGCTGCTGTGGCTGCTAATCTAAGATCCACTAGATTTGTATTTTCCACCGGAGGAGGTGATGAAAAACACTGTTTCACTGGGTTGTGTGTAGGCGGCGTGGGGGGTAGTCGTCAGGTACCCATAAGCATTTCACGTTGCGGTGTATTTTGTAGAGCATTGGCCGTCTTTAGATGAATGCTAAAACACGGAGAGTTGCATTTTGTGTTTGTGTATAAGATATGCCAGTAAACTTACTTGTTATCCTCCAGCGAAAAGGTTTCCGATGAACCATGAGAGGCCATTGAGGTACCTGCAAGCGAACTTCTTATTGAATGATTATCCTCGGGCACAGTTAATGTTACTAAATATGTATTTATATTTTGTTTTTTTGTTTGTTTTCGTGGGTTGTTAGGTAGTAGTATTTCGATATAGCCGAGATCATCCAATTTGGTTCGAATTTGTGTTTTTATTTGTTTTAGCATAAAAAAAGAATAGCCAATATTATTCAAAAAGGTCAATTCCAATTATGTCATGGCAATTAATATTACATTTGCTTTGTTGTGGGTGTTAGTGTTCATCACAAGTGACGCATCGAACGAGAGTCTGTGTGAGTAAGTGTTAGCCTGCTACTAGCAGTATCGTAAAGGTGGTCAAACGCTTTTTGTGTCTTTGATTTTTTGTTTTTGGAATATTTGGTATAAAAAGAATAAAAATAAAACAAGAAAGAAATACATGCAACATTTGTTTCAGATCCTAAAAATTAATTCGTCAAACTAATGCGCAGTATCGACAAGGTACACGGCTATTCAAGAAAAAAATATAGCAATGTTATTTTTTTCCTACCACAACTATGATCAATTTCTAAGAATAAAACCTCAAACACAGGATTCAGGTATTGGTAAAAAATTTATTAAATAAATAAGAAAAATAATAACTTTTATTTCATAACTATACACAAAAAGTGGAGATAAAAAGTAAGCATACGAATAGAGATAACCTTATGCGAAGTTATTACAGTAATCAAAGGCAGAGTAGAGGTTACAAAATATATAAATATGAATGTAGGAATGTAGGTTAATAAACAACATGTTTCCGATAATCAAGTCAAAATACACTACTTCAACGCAATTCAACTTGGCAGTCTTCAAATACTTATTAAAAATAACATCGTTTCAATTACGTACAGATATAGTGAAAGAAAAAAAAACAATTTTGCATGCAAAAGTAGTGTATTTGGAAAATAGTATTGTAGTATTAATCAACAAAGAGATTATTTACTTTTGGTAAATGTCGATGAAATACAGATAAATTATTTTATATATGTGGCTATAATAAGAAAAGATTCTTAACATTGCAGCTAAGAAGGAATGCAAGTAACAAAAACGTGTTTTTTTCTCAAAATTGACAATTTCGCCGAAGAAACTAGATTAAGATTATACAATTTAATTTCTACTAACAATATTGGCTACAAAATATGTTGTGGGTTTCTTTTCATTTCATTGTTTTGTTGCAATCTATGTATATATGTATATAAACGAAGAATAACTATATTAATTATAATATTTAATATTTTTATTTTTATAGACGAGTATTTTCTACGCTCAGTTCGTCGTCGTCATCATCATCCGTGTCGTTAACGTCCACTTTCAACCCTTTTTGATCGTAATTGGTAATAAGAATATTAATATCATTGTGATCGGTTAGTTCGTTGTTGTCGTTCTCATTTCTATTGTTGAACACAATCGAATGATGGTCACCATTCGGCATTTGGTAACTGTTTTGAGCAGTCGTTATTGCGCTCTTAGCATTTCCCATTTTTATTATTGTTGTGGTCGTATCCGAATTGTTTGTTGTTCCAGTTGTAGTCGATGATGGGTTTATATTGTAATTGCTGATTTGTGTTGTCGTCGTCGTTGTCTTAGATGGTGGAGGTGGTGTTGTTGTAACAAAAAATCCATTACTATATAATGAATTACTGCTAATAGCTGGTGAGGTGGCTAAACTAGTGATACTTTGATACGTTTTCATGGAATATGCATCACCTATAAAAGATCATACATTGTTTGTGGACAGACACCAAGAGCATTTTAAAGGAGTATGTCAGAAAAAGATAAAAAAAGAACAACAATAGATTTTTAGAAAAAAAAAAGATAAACAAATCAAATGTTACTATTTCCTAACTTAAAACCTGGCAGAAGGATGTGGTAAGGCAATACAATGATGATGGAGTTATTTTATCTACAGCAACGTATGTGAATTGAGTTGTGGCGTCTGCCTTAACTGAACTTATGTACATAGTATAGGTGCAGTGTTGTTGGAATATATTTAGAAGTTTTCCACATATCTTAATATATTATATAATACATAGGTTACCGTCACCATTATTTTTAGTTTATACGGCAATTTCCGCATTTCTGCGTAAATATAGACGACTTCGATACAAACGACTCTCTTGATTAATATCATAGACAGTCTACATTGAACTAAAGCAATAAAACATTATACTTTCGTTCCGTCCTAATGTTTTAAATCCACAACTGTATTCATTTCAATGGCGGTGATTGTTTATCACTTTTATTATCTTTAGCTCTACCTTAAGATCTGATGCTAACAATAAGAAGAAGAAAAAACACTTGGATACCTTCTATTTGATAAAATAAAAACCGACACCAATACATTTCATGTCATGCTTACTATTTCGTGTAATAATTGTGTGTTATATACGACTTATTAGAATATGTGGAAAGAAAAATGTACATATGTAATTAATAATGCAATGAAAATAATGTTAAATGATGCCATGTTTCTACATTACTCGGTGATTTGATTTAACATCTACTTTATACATACAGTACTGGATTAGCTAACAATTAAGTGCGTATAAGTTTATATAATATATGTGGTGTGTATTTAGATTAGAAGATAGTTCTGTTATGTTTGCCAACCTGACTACATTGTCGGTAAACCTCTCGTTCTGATTGTGGCAAAAATAACTTACCTGTGGCACATTCCGATGTTTCATATGATACTGTCGATTGTACTTCTATGGCGTTTTGCTCTTGCCTATCGAATAAAGAATGTACATTACATGGGACGATTGTTCAAGCGGTTATAAGTTTTTACAATTACCTCAAAATTACATCATTAATCACTTGTTTCTCTGTATCCGTATATTCTGATCGGCGACGTCCTATTTTCTTTTCAATATCAGCCTCGACAAACTGTCCCAGAGGTTTCGTAGGAAATTCTGTTACTTTGGCTGGCGGAGGAACATCTAGTTTATGCTCTTTCAATTTCTTCATCACTCGTTCTAAGGCCTCTATGGCGAAGTCGTCGTTGTATCCGAAATTCTTGTGTAGTTTGACTTGTAAATATTCCAATATTGAGTCCATATCTTTTAGACGCAACAGTTCATTTTTGTGCAGGTATAGTATTGTAATAGCCATTGCTGTTATAACACGATCGCCCTCCAAAAGAAAAATGTCCCAGACACGAAGGCTTAAACTAAATGGTATCTGAAATATGATAGACATGACTTAGCATACACACTTGGAGGGGGAAGGGCGGTGCAATGTTTAAATTACCCGTTCCACGAATACGACAAAGAACCATTTGATTGAATAGAGTATTGCATCGACGTTGTGTTTCATGAAGTGTTTGTGCAATTTCGGCATTATTTTCAACATTATGCGGTCGTGGTGTTCCAAAAAGCGCGTCAGCTTGGGAAACCCTTCTATGAAGAGTCCGTGCATGGCATATTTTTCGTTTACAATCAGGGCGTTAAGGGCCCAAAATGCTTCTTCTTCCTGCATATATAACAACAGCACGCCGGCAACACATGCCATACCTTGGCAGTAGCCCAGTTCGGGATTATAGATGCTATATGCATTTAGAACATTAAACAGTGACACTTGTTTGACACTGTAACGTTCGCGAAAGGCTAAGTTATCACGAAACTGTCGATTAACGTCCGAATCGATTTGTCTGACTTCGGTGGAGTATTTGCGGGACAATTCCAACATCCTGGCATAAACGCCAGAATTTGCCGCCATTGTCTCTTCAACATTCAACAATTTCTTCCACGCTGGCCAGCGCATGCGATCTGGTATGCCTTTGAAAACTCGCTTACGCAATTTTTCGTGATGTGGATTCCATTTGTCCAACATTTTCACCCATTTCTTGTCACGCTCCAATTCGATTTTGGTTTTTTGCACTTCGTGCGCATCGCGCGTATCTGGCAGGCGGGAATCATGCATAAAGCCATACCTATTTTTGATAAATGAATAGAAACAATTTTATTTGAGAATATTTGAATGTGAAATTTGTAACTTCCTTATGGGTAAAACGCCTAATTGTTATTGATTTTATTCCTGGCCACTGGAATGTTTACAATTGCATCCGTATGCCCTAATATCGACATGTTACATAAATTGAGGTATATTATTTTTATATGTCCCCATAATTTAACAGGCAGCCAGGCATATTACGGCCAGAAAGCCAGATGACTTTATAAATAGAATTGGTAGCCTTATTTACACAAATAATGCGAATCATCTGTAAATTGTTGGCAGGAATCGCCTCAAAGGTATGCTCAACCAGCAAATGTTTGCAACATTAGTATTATGTTTTATCTTTGTCGTCATAAACTAAACTGCTCTATCATAAAATGAACCTACGTCAACAAATAGTGGCGACTTCATGCACAATGAGCAATTATGCAAACTTGGGTAGTCGATTTACTATTGTGTACTTACTTATCAGTTATGTGGTATATCTCATAAGTGGGATTTTCCCATGGATCCACCTGATTACTGGGATCCAAACCCAAACTGTATCGATTAAATATCAGCTCCCGCTCTTCCGCAGCACGTTTCAATAATGCCTGCTGCTCCTCGTCGATGGTCATCATGATGGTTCACTGCCACTGGTGCGATACGTGGATACCACAATTGAGTTCCCGATTTTAATTGGCAATGTATGTTTCAATCACTTTCGTATTGGAATCAAAACCAATGATTGAAATCAAATAAATTTGTACACGTGCAGAGGCAACGTTTCTTTTATGTTTTCATGAATTGAACTTTCGTGTGTGCTGGGATATTGTGAACTCTCACATTTTTCTTGGCTTCCTCCAATATTTTGCAAACATTTTTTTCATGGAGTTATCACACGACCACACACACTCAAACTCACAAAAAGCGATTACAGTCACTCTCCTTTTTTTCTTTCTCCTTACAGAAATGACGTGATTTTTTTTTCAATTGGGGTTTCGAAACGCCCCTTCTTCAATTCAGTTTTATTAAATATAATGCTGTTGTATATTTTCACTGAAATCGAAATCACCAATGTTTGTTGTTTGTCGTATTTATCTCTATAGCATCACACTACTTCCTGCCTTTACAACTCTCTCAAAACAATTTGCATTTTTTGCTGTAATTTCTTTTTCTTCTTGACAATACAATGTTTGTTGTTGTTGACGTCGCTGATATTTTACAATATTCTTCATTCATTTTCCATTGGTCACATCACAATTATTTCATTTTTGGCCCGGACAGATGAGACTTGTTTTTCAAATGGAATGATTGCAATTAGAGTCGTGAAATTTTTATTATCAATAATTTTTATTTTTTTTTAAAGATATGAGAAAAAATCGAGGAATCCGAGGTATTCATTCTTCTTCTTTTTGTTTGTGATACTGGGGGATGGGTACTGCAAATGTCATGGACAATGAGAGAATTAAAGAGGGCATTCACTGTAAATGGACGGTAGGGATCCATAGTTCGTTTTTCAGAAACTGTCAACATAATAATCCTACAAGCGACAGGAGAGGACAATTAAACATGAATTTTCAAAAAGTAAAATTTTTATTATCAATAATTTATATTTTTTTGAAAATATATGGGAAACAATTGACGAAACTGGGGAATAAGTACTACAAATGTGCATAATAAGAGAATATAAGAGGACATTCACCGGAAACAAAGACATAGAAACCGTAAAGACTCGACAAAATGCATTTTGTCAAAATAGTTTATGAAAAATATTTAGGGGGAAATCATCTATTGGAATTGTTCGACATATGAAAGTGGGTAATTTCTACTTGAATTCGATGTGCAACGTTGCCAACCATGTGAAATATTAAAAGTTGACAGATAGTCGAGACAAAGGCGATGCATTCTTTTATATATTTAGTTGTTGTTCAGAAGTGGAAGTAAAAGCGTGCATGAGTTGGATTCAAGTGTTAAAAAGGGACAATAAAAATTATATATTATAGGTTAAGACAAATTAAGATTCATAAAAATGCCAAGATCTTTTTTTTATTATTTTCTATTTAATATACATCATTCCTTAAATTCTGCCAAACAGTGTAAAAGGGTCCATACACTATACATCATGCCGTACAGCATTTATCATAGTATGTGTTATTTTTTGAAAGTTTATTTATGTATGTGTGACACACACAATGCATGAAGAAAATCAAAATAGTTTTGATTTTGAAAATGAAACCCTATCAATCTGGTGAATAATATTCATTTTGAAAGTTGTCAGTAAATAATTTTGTCTACAAAAATAATAAAATTGTGACGGAATAAAAAACAACTGAATTTACGACTCAAAATGCAATTTTTGGGACAAAAATCGATTTTTTGGAATAGTGATTGAAGAGGTTGCCATACACTAGTCAGTCTCACATATACAAAAAGGGGTTCATCGGCATGACGGTATGATTTATAGTGTATGGGGCCCTTAAAACTAGAAGAAAAAACTAAAAAATAGTTTTTTTTTGCAAAATATTACAATGAAAAATAAAAAAAATAAATTTTAAAGAAATAAAAAACATTTTTTCCCTTGAACTTTTTTCAGAAAATCTTAATTTTTTAATCAGAATTCGGTCCGATTTCTGCCAGAAAATCTAAATTGTTTTCCGATTTTTACAAGAAATTTCATTCGAATTCCGACCGATTTCTGTCAAAACATCTAAATTTCTCTCCGAATTTCCCAATAATTTTTATCCGAAATAGGACAGAATTCGGTTGGAAACTCTAATATTTATCCGAATTACATAGTCTTGATTTAGATTAGGCGAGTTTACTTGCGGCAATTCTTGTCGTTCTATTTTGAACTTGCTTCATGCGTCTATACAAAATATTTTTCTATTTGTTGTTTTTTCACATTTAAATATGTATAAAATGTCAACAAATACGAAATACACAAAACGAATTGCCAGAAAATTGTCGGTACAAGCAATTTTTTTCATTTCTATCCCCCTTGCCCCTCTCTCCTACAAACAAAGACTTGCCGCAAGTAAACTCGCCTAATCTAAATCATGACATACGAAAAACTTTCCGATTTCGGTGACACTTTTGTACCGAAATCGGACCCAATACAGAGATTCGGTCCGAATTTGGAAAAAAATGCTGGGTTTATATATTTATGCCTTTGTGTCTCCCTTTTGTTTTGCTCTTGTTATTTATCGTTCATTGATTAGGCTTTTTCGTTGTTTCGTATACTTACGGCGTTTGATCCCTAACAGGCTTTGTGGTCTTGAAAAATACTTGTCATGCTGACAGAACTGACAAAAAGGGAAAAAGTTTCGTTTTTTTTTCATGAAAAATACAATTATCGCAATTGTTGGATAGTTTTAGTTGTTTTGTAATAAAATGTACTGAACTTCGATAATCGTTGGTCGACTTAGATATAGTAATTCATCGTGCGACACAAAGACGACGTACAAACGATTAGTTGGCAAACCAGGAAGGACCTTGACGCAGATAAGGACAAGATCTAATTCTCCGGAAGCAAGAGTGTGTGCAAAAGTAAATATGTTTGGCTTTGACGGTGAATACCGTCGTAAACCCCAACAGAGCCTTGGTGGTGTGTCCACCAGCTCTGATCGGGAAACCATTATTCGCAAAGCAGCCGAGGAGCGGCTGAAGCGTAATCAATTGCGACGTGAGACAAATGGTGCTATTGTACTGCAGTCGTATACACGTTCTTTTATTCATCGCCAAAGACGAAAACGATACGAACGCGAGGAGTTCGATGGATTTCTTAAGGCCCATCGTACCCAACTTCAACAGGATGAGAAGCTTGAGTTCTTATTGCGACGCTTGATATTTTTTTACAATACCAAGGAAGCCAAAGACTGTGAACGATTGGTAAGTTGGAATAGTAGTAGCACCATGTGTGTATGTAGGTGCACAAAAACGACGGACTAATCGCCCTTAATTTCAGATAGATGTATGTCAACATATACTGAAAAGTCCCGCCCGAATACTGCAAAACTCAACAACAGACAAAATGTGGCTACATCGCCTCAAAAAGCTATTAGATTTGTGCATTGTGCAGCTGACGACCGATTCACAGTCTTCCCAGGCCATACCTTTACGGATGTTAGAAACATTCACCTCCGAAGCGTCAATAGAACGCTACGTCGAGAATGAAGAGTTAATTAGACACTATTTGCAATTTATTTTCAATTATCTGATTGGAAGGGATTATTACAAACGGCTACGTTCGATTTTGGAACTAAAATGCCCGCCACTGGATGGAGAGGTTCTTCAACCGCCCAATCAGTTTTCGGAAGCGATATTTCAACTAATGCTACGGCCTTTGCTTTTGGCCAAGAATTCGGAATTGCGATTTTCCTACAATGTGTGCTTGTCATTTAGCAGACACATACTGTCACTGCCATTTACGGATTGTATACGAAATTTCCTCATACCATGCTTCGCTGACTGTGCGGAATTTCCATTTGAGTTTGTTGTGAGAACATTGCAGAGGTATACCAAATCGGAAATGCCTGAGAAAATGGAGGTTGATGAAAAAAGCGTGCCAATATTCACCGGAGCCTCAAGTGCAGCGACAAACACCACCAGCGTCAAGTCTAAAAGTGCCGTAGAGGAGATGGACCCGAAAACCATTTTCAGCACATTTTTGCTGCACTCTCTACTTATGCTAGACCGCAAGCAATTAGGTATGCACTAACTCACACGAATAACTCTTTTTTTTCCTACACATAATAGACGCACCACTTTTTCAGATTCCCTGCACTCCAAAAAATTGCTAAGCAGTTACATAAAAATTATATCCGAAGTGTCTTCGAAAATACTGCATTTGCCCAAGTCCTCGTTGAAACATTCGGTCCATCATCATAGTCATCACGGCAACGAGAGTGAAGACAGCTCGTCCGATGACGAAAGCGATGCTGAGGATAATTATCAAAGCAAAGGATCAACCGATGGAGAATCTGCACCGCAAGTAGTTGCTATAACGGAACAGGAAAAAGAAAGCCTCATGGAATGCATTGTCATGCTAAATGAGGGACGGCGTGTTCAGGTTATTGTTGAAAACATAGAGGAGTACTTGAACGACAACGATGTACTGTATGGACTGTGTGAAATTTGTCACAACTTGATGATCTACAATAAAATGGCTATGTTCGATTACAAGTAAGCGATACATGTTGTCCCGTATAGATGGCTCGTTCATATATATAATAATTGTCCCCCTAGATTATTATACACTTTATCGTTTACGCCGAATTTCATAAGAGCAGTCTGGTTTACATTGGTGTCGCAATCCAAACAACAGGGATTTAATGCTCCCTTAACCCTGATATCCAAGGGAGTTGTGCGTAAGTACCATTGATTTTATTGGCACTCAGAATTATTGTAAAAACGGCTGATACTTTCTAGCAAAACATTCGGGCAGTGAAACATTTGTCCCTCTACTGGCCACATTCTGTACATTGTTTGGACGATTGCTGCCCACGTTACATGATAATGAATTCTGTGATGAAAAGCTACTGATAGAGAAAAGCCCACAGGCAACGTCTCACGTTCGCCTCATGCCTTTTTCACTGTCCGAGATTGTACAACTTTCAAAGACACTAAAAGAAATTTCTTTGGGCTTAGTGGAATTGGCATTTCCCGAAACTCGGTCCAATTTAAATCAGCACTATCGTTTTGTCTTGGGTCGTTCGGATTCGGACGACACTAAAATGAGGCAAAAGCAAATCTGGGCAAATCTGTTGAAAGTAGTTGTGTTTGTTTTGAACCAAATTCACACTAGAGATCTTCGGTTGGGCTTCTGTCCCGAATCGCATTGGACGGTGACGCGCTTGGACTTGCCCCTAGATAGACCCACCGATTTGCCATTAACGAGAGGCAGTCGGACGCGGGGCATACGTCCTTTTCAGCCGATTCGAGATTTTACCAGAGAGGATTTCGAAAACGGTCCACCTATGTCAACAAAGCAAATCCGGTCAATAACCATTTTGAGAGAAATACCTTTTGTAGTGGCGTTCAGCAAACGGGTGGGCATTCTACAGGGGTTGGTAGCAGCCGATAAAATGAGAGTGCAGGGAAACCTACAGGCCTTTTTGCAGGGACCGTCGATAATGCTGACAGTAAGGAGAAGCCATTTATATGAAGACGCCTATGACAAGCTGCGACCAGAAAATGGTTTGTATGAAGAGGACAATTCCTAAATGACATAACTTGAACGTATTCTTTTTTAATATAGAACCCGATCTGCGGTTAAAGTTCAGAGTGCAGTTTGTTTCGTCATTGGGCTTAGATGAGGCTGGTATAGATGGCGGTGGTGTTTTCCGAGAATTTCTCTCGGAACTAATTAAAACTGCCTTCGATCCCAATAGAGGCTTTTTCATGTAAGTTTTTTTTGATGTGGTGTGAGTATTGGCTAATTTCAACTTCGACAATTGCCTTTAGGGTAACAACGGACAATAAACTTTATCCAAATCCCACAGTGAGCGACTTAGTGCCAGATTTTGAGAAACATTATTACTTCATCGGACGTATATTAGGTAAAGCAATATACGAAAATCTTCTTGTCGAACTTCCCCTGGCGGAGTTTTTCCTTACCAAACTGGCTGGCAAATATGCTGACGTCGACATACACCAGTTGGCTTCCTTGGATCCGGAACTCTATAAGAATCTGTTATATTTAAAAGATTACGAAGGTGATGTTAGCGAATTAAATCTAGACTTTACTGTAGCAAGTAGTTCGTTCGGCCAGACCCAAGTTATAGAGCTGAAACCTCAGGGCCAAAGTATACCTGTAACTAACTCAAATCGTTTGGAATATCTGCATCTCATGGCGGACTACAAGCTGAATAAACAAATACGCCAACACTGCATTGCATTCCGTAAAGGCCTATCAAACGTTGTGTGCGTCGAATGGCTGTATATGTTCAGTAACAAGGAACTGCAGATATTAATATCAGGCGCCGAGATACCCATCGACCTGGAAGATCTCAAGAGACATTGTAAATACGGTGGCGAATATAGTCCCGAGCATCCATCAATAATTGCGTTTTGGGCGGCTTTGGAAAGTTTCGATGATTTGCAGAGGAGACAGCTGTTGAAATTTGTAACAAGCTGCTCACGACCGCCGTTACTCGGATTTAAGGTACTTAAACAGGAAACACTTGCTATGGCATATAAACAAATGTCTTGTATTTCAGGATTTGGATCCACCTTTCTTTATACAAAATGCCGGTGACATGGAGCGTCTACCGACGGCAAGCACCTGTACTAATCTTTTGAAATTACCTCCCTTTAAAACTGTCGAACAAATGCGCGAGAAATTGTTGTATGCCATACAATCTGGCGTTGGATTTGAACTCAGTTAAATAATAATAACAATTCCGATCTGCCGCAGACCAATTTGTTTCAACTGTGAATGCTTTAGAATCAATTACCAGCCCTACAAATTAAGTTGTCTTGTTTATTGGAAATGTGGAAAAAAAGTAAAGAAGTTTATAAGAAATGTATGAATATGAATACCGTGATCATATCAATTGAACACTTTCCAAAAATAATATTTAATTCATTGGTATAAAATGTACAAGAAATTAATATTTCAGTAATAATAAACTGTTTATTGTAAATAAGAATATAAATGTGTATTTTGTAAAAAAGTGAAGTCGACAAAGTAATTGCATGCCCAAATCGACTAATATAATTTCGTTTTTGTTTTGAATATTTTCTCGTGTTTTTAATGTCACCATACCAATTTTGGTTCAACGTTGGTTCTGTTATGGAAATTACTATGATTCGACAAACCTACCAACATCTGTCGGTAAGTTCTTTAAAGCTCTTTACAAATGTCCGTCATGTCCCCAGAGTACTGTTTAATCGATTTAGCTAAGTTTTTGGCGTATTTATTCTTCTTTTCAGTCCTTTGCGAGTTGCCTTGCTCTGTCGGTGCACAGAAAAATGTAGCATAGAATTACACATAAATTAACTTTCAAACAATATCAAGTGGCATCAAGAGAGAAATCTCATAAATTTTAACTTGTAATGGGTAGGGGACGATGCCATCGCGCCACAAACTTGCAACTTACTTACAATCGTATTTGGTTTTGGAAATACTTGAGAGTGTTTTTTTCCTACGTTTGAATGTGTGTGCATACCATGACCGAAAATATGAGGAAAGGATACAAATACCTACATAGATAAATTTTTCTAAGTGTGAGTGGGAGGCTACTTTTGATACCACTCGCTTCCTTTCTTCTATGCCGAATTGTTGTAAATAAAGTTTCTCCGAGTATTTCTCAGAATCTGTTGAAACAATATGCGAATGCTATCTTTCACATGATATAGGCAAGATATGTAGCATTCTAACGTGAAACGTTGGTTAAGAATAATAAAAAAATCCATAAAAAGTCAAATTGACTGCTGGCATAATAAAAATATTAAAGGAAATTAAATGATCGATTGAAAATAGTTTCGTGTCAATGATACATTCATATAATATTAAAACTGTTCCTGATTTTGTATTTCATTTTATAGTGAATAGTTCCCAATTTCTTATACCAGTGGAACATATCGCTGGATAAGTAAAAAATACGTCGATTTATTAAAAAATCTATAATTATATCATTTGTTGTTGTTTTGTAGTGATGAGAAAAGGCGCCAAATCCAATTTATCAAATGTCGGTTTATGTGCAAAAATATTAAAAATATTTAAATTTTGTTCCCACTTTGTTACCAAAATCTAAATTCTGACATTCAGGCATTTGAAATTAGCGGAAACTCTTCGCGCTACTTGACTGTGTACCATAGATTCCGCCCTTTTGAAGTGGTTACAACTAGCTGGGTAAACGGCAGTCATCACATCCAAATGTTCGCCCACCCACAATTGATTTAGAGTTGCAAATGAAATACCGAACAAAAAATAAATACCATGCTACTTGAGGTAATCCCAGGTGATTTAAGAGGCCCTAAACGAATGAACCACAAGGTGAAATAAAACAAAAGGTCTTGTAGTTGAAATAATAATTGTTGCCAGAGAAATGGCGTTTAATGGCCGAAGGAAACAAAAGGAATTGAGGAAAAATTTGCATTTATATTTGAAAAGGCGTAAACGAAAAAATGCTAACCGCGAAAGTGGATTTAACGTTTACAAAAAGGAATATTCGTTCACCTACTGGCAGATGCTACGAATGCTGATGTGGTTGTGGGTTGGTATGAATAATGCAGTAAAATTATTTTGAGTACCATGTCTCATATATATATATATATTCGAGTACCATGTCTCATATATATATATGACTAAATTAGGGTAGCGTATATATATTTAAGAAAAAAAAAAAAACAAATATTTACTTAACTTGGTATAAAATTGTTAACTCAAATTTTACATATTGCTCCCATTTCCCCAAACCATATTTTTCTAGTATTTTTGCAATTTTAGCACATTTGTACTGGTACGAGAACGTTAAAGATTTATGTTATGTATTTTAAATTGCTTTGCCGTTTTCCGTTAGCCACTCGATGCGCTTACACTTCCAGACTCTCCCCACCTGTAGGAGTATCCGAGAAACTACAATCCTCGTACAGCGCGAAGTATATCACAGAATGTTTTGCAAACATACTTTCATACATACATAAAGGTGAATGTTTTTTTTTTAAAAAGGCTTGGATTATAAATGAAATGTGTGTGTTTATTATTAATTCTTTTATTTTTTCGTTGGCTTTAGTTGTTGTGTTATTGTTCTGCTTTAGGGGAGTTGCTCGTAGGTGTTTTTTTTTTAACGAGGAGATTCGTTTAATGGCTATTCGAAAAAGAGAATACATATAATGAAAATGTATGAAAAAGGATTTGCCACGATTAACATAATAGCGGGCTATTTAAGAATAAGCTTGATGATAGTAATAGCAGAATGAAAATTGTAAAATAACTGGGAAAATATTATCACATATGTGTGATCTAAAGATCATATATATATATATATATATATATACAAAGATCTGTAGGAATAATTGGATATATATATATATATATGTTCAGTACCTTTATGTTTATTATGTTGTGGTTTCCTACACCGTTTCGTTATACATTCAAAATGTTTCTACTACGAACACAGCCCTGACCATCAGCAATAATTTTGTAGTTTGTGTTGTATCTAAAATCCAAAGATTATTTTTCATTGTTTCGTGTCTACCGAAATAGTAGTGATGAGAAAAGGACTTTTTAACGATGTGCTGTAATGATAGTCTGACTAAGTTCTCCCCAAGTTATGATACAACGGAATTGAATAGAGAATAACTGGAAAACAAAACAAAAATACAGCACATAATAATTGTGTAGAAGTGAGTAAATGACTGACAGACTGTCGGAGATTGAGCCGGTTTGTAAGATTGTGGTTTTTCCCATTCATTTGAAGTGATTATCTTTAACTGTTCGTTTGTGGTTTAAGTTTTCCTTCGCTATCTTCAGCTGTTGTTTCTTTCTATTGAGCAATTTGTGGTCAGGCCAAGAAAGGGAAAGTTGAAAATAGAACGCCGAAAGGGTTTTATTTCGAATAGGAATTCTTAATGAGGCAAAACTTTATGCAATTAAAATAAAATTTATTTGTTTTTAATTTTCCAACAAATGCATGTTAATGTAATTATAATTATGGGACAATTTATTACAAAATAAATATGTAGCTGTAGGAAGTTTTAAGATTTAATTGCATTTTCCTAAAAAAATAGTTGGTAATAATGTTGTCTATCAAAATTTTTGGAGTAGTTCAAATTCAATTAAATTTTTTAATGTACGTATGTATGTTTAACTTTTTTTATATTTGTGATACAAATTATTTTGATAAAAACACAACTCATTTTTATATATAATAATTTTCCATTCCATTCCTACTGGAGTAGTCATAAACCAATTAATCAAATTTTTTTAATCATATCCTATAATAATCAAAAACTTTTTTTGTAATTTAATCGGTATAATATTCTTTAGTAGTTCAATATCCCTCCCTTTTACATTTAAGCCGCTTAATACGATAAAATTTATATTTAATTGTGAAATGTAGCTTACAGCCTTAAGGTCGAAAGACTGGGCAATATGAAAAAAAAAATATTCGATTAAACTTCTCTGGGTGGTTGTTAATGGAACCAAATCATATTTTATTGATTTAGTTACTAAATTAGATTAGCAAATAAACAAGGTTTGTCCTAAATGAAAACCGAAATATGAAGTTAAACATACATTTATTATTTTGCTAATACTCCTACATGACTGAATACAACAATTAATTGTAAATTTCTAAGTGTAAATGTATCTATGTTTTTTGTTGTTCTCATGACTGCCTGATTTTGACTCTCAACCAGCAGGCCATTAACACCAACGGTAACGTGACGTCAATGTATTCTTCGCTTTCCTTGTTATTTCATCTAATCTGCAATGTTCATCGCCAAATTCCAATTTCAATTAGCATGAAGCTGGCACCAACAATAAATGCAAGGGCATATTGTCGTTCACTGTACTAATGGCGTAATCCGATTCGGTGCAGTACAGGTCCGTGCAAATGGTTGAATCTTTCCTTACATCTGCATTCTGTGACTGTCTACCAATTTCATCGTTTTATTTCTGTTTATTTTTTTGTATTTTTTATCATTCTTGATGACAGCAACAATACAGCAAACAATACAATGCTCGACATTTTTGGTCTCCGTTGAATGTCGCCAAAGTGTCTGTACGGACCATGTATAAATGGTGGCGGAATTCTCATTTGAATGCCAATGATGCTGCAGTTTGTTTGTTGATGGAATACATGGTCTTGTCTCGCCTCGCGCCCCTCTTTGCTGTTGGTTTTGCCATTAATGTCTTTATCATCCACTTGACTGAGAATTAATTACCATCGTTGCGTTTCATTTATTATGCGATTTTTGCATCGATTTGTTTGTGTGTCTATACGAAAATTTGTACATACATATGTCTTACAATCACCCAGAGGAGTTCACTACGGTCTATATAATTGTAGAATTGCGTGATTCACTCGATCAACATTAACACCAGATCATCTGTATGACTGTCTATCGGATTTTATGCTATTAAGTCATTGACACTCATTTCAATTTAGAATTCGCAGAGTGTAGTGGGAAAGAATATATCAGGAAATAGCAAAGGCATTAAGAGTGTGTATGATGCAGTTTTCTGCGAAATTATATTAGACAAATTATTCACAGAGCAACATACGTATCTAGGTGGTTTTTGTTTGTATGTTTTCTGAGCGATTGTTGCTTCTTTGGCAAATATTAAAAACAAATACTTTAAGCATAATTATTCTCTCTAGAAATCCGCTGGTTTGAAGCGTTTTTATTCATTATTTCTAATAATGAACTCGACATTTGGTTACAAAATGCTCCTGGATATTGCCTGTTTATTGCAAAGTCCAGTAATACGGTGCAAACAAATTTCGTGGGAGCATCGGATTTCCTAACTGCATTTTATGGAAATCGTACTTTTAGTAATAATTTCCCATTAAAAGAGCAAACTCCATTCTAACTACAAGTAGGACGTTAGCTAGGAAGGAGAGGAGATAATAAGGCAAAAAAGAGCAAACTCTTGAGTAATTTTAACTGTAAAAGTAAAGGAACGCACCTATGTTGTTCGTTTATATTACAACAACTTCAATGACAGTTCAGGGCAGCGGCTACGTCATTTTGATGTTTGTTTACAAATATGTAAACAAAAGAGAAATCTTAGTTAGCATTGAGAGGCGGCAATTGATGAAAAAGTGAAAAATGTGTTTTCGGCGTTTTCGTACCAAAATTTTAATTCGAGGTATTTTAGATATGTTTGATTGACGCCAATGTCCCGCGAATTTGTTTCATAATTGTAGTTACAAACCGATCAATAATATTTTCAGAAACTGTCGATCGAAAAAAGATTGAAAGATATTCGTGCTTCGCGACAATCGATAATATTTATGAAATGTCTCGAGGAGGCGCGTGTGTGTGTGATAATTACAAATTGGTTGTTTGAAGTGTTTAACTAAAGTGTGAATAGTAAGCGGAGCCAGGAGTCAAGAAAGATATGCCTGTCCATTGCAAGTAAATGGCTCCTATACCTAGCCACACGTGGTGTTACGGTAAGTAGAATATTACATATGTTTGCTTGTGAGTTGCAATCCTTAAAAAGATGCATTGTTTCTAATTTAAATATTATGATGCAATATTCTAACACGGGAATGAATCATCATTCCCTTTTGGACACAATTGAATCTCGATGACACGATACATACACTTCGAGGTAAATTATAACCATATACATATTTGTGTTAATGCGATTAATTTTCGGAAGCCCCGGTTATTGAACTTTGTTATCCGCCTAAGTATTGCAGCTAAAGGGAATTCGATGGAAATTTAAATGATATGGTTTTTGGCAGTTGTTTCGTCACGGCCACTATCGGAGTGTTTAACATGCGGCAGGTGAACATATCATTTGAGTTTTTTGATTACTTTAATTGGCGAAAAGTTTCCCAGAATTATAAAATAAAAGTGCAGAAGCAGGCTTAGTCCAAAGGTAAATGAACTTTTTTTCCATTTCATATTTCGAAGATTTTCAGCCGGCTTGCAAATAGGCATATGCACATTATGTTAGGCATATGTACATATATTTGAAGACTTAAAGAAGAAGCAAATAAATTGACAATGTGTTGACGGTGGGCATGATTGCCGAACACTGGAGCATCCGAATCTTTAAATTCTGATGCATTAAGAAAGGCTAAAAATCTGGCTCTAGTATGAACTAGGATTATTGACTTCTCTCGAAAATTAGCAATATGGCGGACCTAGGAAAACTATTTTGGGTGATAATCGCCTTTTTTCGAAAAAACCAAAACTAGAATAATATGTTGAAATTTGTAATTGAATGGATTAATGCAAAGGGCCAAATGTTTGTCCGATTGCAACGAAATATTGCACAATTTGATTTCATGCAAATTGTTCACCATATAATCAAAGAGAGACCGATTGAGATGAAATTTTGCACAATATGCCGTACCGCAGTCCAGATTTACATAATTTTGTTCGATTCATATAAATGATACATAAACCAACGATTCTAGGTTGAAATGACATTTGGCATAGTTTGCAGAATTTCATTTGTTGTTTATCTTATAGATACAGGTAATATATAAAAAATTTTGTCCGATTTCATGTCAGCATGAAATCTTTTGTATACATACCCAAAGTGGTAAAAGTACCACATAGTCGGTCCGTCCTATTTTTCTTCTTTCCTTACTGATCTGGCAATCTGTGGCAAAATATTTAGCCCATCTTAATCGGATTTAGATTCAGACCTAATTACAGAATAGCTTTCGCTTTAAAATATTCCACTATTCAAATGAAGAGAACAACTTTTTGTAATGCAATTAAATTCGATATCTGTTGTCGTTGCGCGTTTCTGTTTGTTTTGTGAGAAAGAACAGAAGCCACAACAATATACAAATACCCACCGACAGTTGTCATAATGAATTAATTTAAATTCAAATATTCACAAATAATTTGTGTTGGCGACAACTTTTAATAAAATCATAACAAGGACTTATTATTCGTCCTGGTGCTGGCACACGTTTATTTTTCTAATTAATTAGCCTAACAAAAAAGGAAAAGTTTGACTGTCACGTTCTTAGGGTACGTCCAAATATCAGGCATATGTTTTGATTAATTCAAATATGACGAGATCAGGTCTAGGAAGATATTTAAAACGCCATAATTGATAGGTGTCTCTGCTTATAGAATGAATGTCATGGACTTATTAGAACAGGAGAAATATTTGTTCTGGAAATTTATGTAAATGTTCCCAAACTTATCTTTAAAATAACTATTCTAGGTAGTCTACTGTTCTCGCTCACATATGAACATATTCTCCAACTATATTTGATTCGCTCTTGTTGACATTCTTTGACTAACGCATCTTAACAACATTTGTATTCTACTTGCAATGCTGTATGCTGTTTATATTGGAATTAATAAATGTGTATTTAATTTCTTCATCAACGGAACTCCATCTTTCGGTCCTCTTTGAAACATAAATAATGATCTAGTTTATAAGCTTCCACAGGCATAGACCAAATAAAGATGATAGAGAAGAAAATCACTGAAATATTGACAAACTATTGACATGACAATCCATTTGAATTTTGTGTTCATTGTTCAACAAATAGCCAATAAAATTCGTCTGTGTCGAAATTCCACAGTGTCGAACTTGGAAATGTTGAATTGATTTGCTTATTCCACAAACATAAATCAAACAAATCGAAGGGACATTGAGGAAGCACTGTTTCCATTCACCATCACTCTGTGATTCATTACTACTCCTTTGTCCTTTTTGTCAATTCACTCATTTATCAATATGGATGGTGTTCGGTGTTCAGTGTTCGGTTTGGTAATTCATTCATTTATTTTAAAAAGCAAATCCAAGGAGTTTTCCGTCGTTGGTTGTTTTTGTTCTTGTAGGGGGAGATTCATGTAAATGAGTTTTGTACTACCACCGAATCGAAAAGTACCCAGTCATTTTTTAAGTTTGCTTTTGAACTTCCGGTGGCAAATTTCCGTTTCCCTTTTTCTGCATCATTCCATTGGATCGGGACAGGCATTGGTACGTAACATAACTATGGCAAAGGAGGTAAAGTATCCGGTGCTGCCTTTAAGTAGTTTCGATTTTTTTCTTATAAGTTTTTTTGTGCATTTCATTCGTCATTGGTTACCAAGTGTAAGAGTTTTATGGGGAAAATATTTTAATAAATGATTTTACATTAGGAAAACTAATGAATCTATGGAATCCGAATGAGAAAGAACGAGGTACAGTGAACGTAATATGGAGCATTGTCTGTGTAGAAAAATAAAACAATGTGACATTGGTATCGAAAACGTTTGTCACAATAACATACAATAATCGTTATGTATGTGAGTAGGTTAGATTGCCGAAACACATTAGTAGACAGTGCAATAATTTTAAGGAGACCCCCCCGATCGATGGGCCGGATTACTCCAAAACTATTAATCCAATTGGTTCCAAACTTTAACATGTTATTCTAGATTTACATTGCTATCTTCTGAACTAACGCATCTTATCACAGCATATTAGTGTAGTCACAAAATTGTTGTTACATATTTTCAAAAAAGAGATTTCTTACATCTTTTTTTTAAGTGATTATTTATACTCTTTCGAGTCGAGCTTGATGATCTAAATTTTGCAATGAAAAGGAAAGCCAGGAGAAGAACCTACGTACCCACCATTATAAATAAATACAAGTTATCAACGTACGACCTTTGTAAAGCCACATAGCCCAATATGCCTGATGAGCCGCTTAACCAACGGCGAAACGCGTCGCATAATGGTGGGTACGTAGGTTCTTCTCCTGGCTTTCCTTTTCATTGCAAAATTTAGATCATCAAGCTCGACTCGAAAGAGTATAAATAATCACTTAAAAAAAAGATGTAAGAAATCTCTTTTTTGAAAATATGTAACAACAATTTTGTGACTACACTAATATGCTGTTATAATAGTATTAAATGTATGTTTTCTTAAATAGATCACCCCTGAAGATGCAATTTGATAATTGCGAAATATCGGGGAATATTTGAATAAATAAACTAATTTAACAAAAGACCTCAAGCTCAAAGAATCTCATTACTGGAATATCAACAAAAAAGGTCGAAAAAAACACTCAAAATAAGTAATTATATACATATATAACATAAGTAATTATATATATATATATATATAGGCGGCGTTCTTATATTTCAAAAATTTTCTATAATATGTGGGAGGTCACAATTACCAGAAGTTATTCTTTCTTTCGAATCCGTTGGAACTTTTGGTTTCGAACGCGGCATATGCAATGGTGAAAAAGTTATAATATACAAAAACAAAAAGTTTTGAGTAATGACTCACTTAACCCAAATCTATTTCGATGCAATATATTGGTTGTTACTGATGTTAATCTCGGCCCTTACAGGCAATGGTCCCCTAATTCTTATTGTAAAATCTTTATTTACCGATACATTATAGTTTATAACCATTTAACGCTGTTTTTTATGTTACCCTAAAATTTGCATTAGACCATCTTTATTCGAAACCTCAATTCCATGAACACTTTTCTTTCCCCCCCTCAGACCCAAAAAAGTTTTATAAAGCAAATCGTGGTCATAAATCATGGCATTGGTATTGGATGGAATGATGACAACGACACAAGTAAATGCTAAAGAATGGAAGGGACAATGAACGGCATTCTTGTTCGTTTGATTTAAATTACTTGACAATTATTATAATGGTGACAAGGATGTGAAATATTAGACATGGATTATGTGCCACCCGTACTCATTTATCTCGGGATTGCTTTATGTGCAAAAGAATAAGAAGACGAAGAAGAATAGGATACATAATTTTGATATATTAACTTTCGTAGTTTACTCTTTAACTGTCTCTACATTTGTCTCCTTGTCCTCTGGTTGGACATGAAATGAAAGGAGAATTCACATTTCATGCCATGAAATTAATGATGCTGAAATTAAAATCATTGTCTTCTCAATTCTCTTGAAGAATGTTTTCTTTCTACGATTTTGCTTGAGATTTGTGTCCGTTGAATACATTCGACCGAGGTGAATGCAATGACGTGAGTGAATTGTGTAAGTCTGCAGTTCAAAGAATGAAATTGTATAAACTCAGATAGAATTTGGTTTTATAAAATTTCCACATATATATTTCCCTCTATGGATCTTATATTTAAAAGAGTAATACGTCTTCTATTTTATCATTTACTATACTCTTAATTTATTTAGGTTACCAATTGAATACATCTGATGTGAAGTGTATGCCCCCCTTAGTTACGACGTCATATTTTTTTGCCGCAATTGAATTCACGTCCAACCAGCCTTTTCTACTTCCACATCTTTTGTACAATAATTTGAAGAAATATCCTTGCAAAATATCTTTTGTTACGAAATTTCTAATTGCTTTGCGTTTTAATATCCTTAAACCAATACCTGGTGCAATAACAACAAAAATAACATCTGGAGCATTCACAACAAGTTCCACACCAATAGCAAGACAAGCAGCCACCCGCAGCTGGCAATTGCAACACTATAGACAGGCAGTCAGACAGACAGACACATGGAGTGGAAAACAAAGCTATGCCAAGGCAAAGGAAATTGCGGAAAACCTTTGGAAAATCTTAACAATTTGAAACGAACAACGACAACAAGCATCCTAAGTCAAAAGAGATTAAAGACAAACACTGTGAAGAGCATTAAAATCTCTGCTTAACTGGAAATTGCCGTAAAGGTTTACGAGTTCGGGTTGCTGTTCAGTTGCCGCTGCTTTTGCCTTTGCAACTTTAAATGCCACTACTCGAAAACAATTTTCCACCTTTTAGCTGCCATCAGGTTGTTCTATTTTTTGTTTTGTTTTTACCCAGGAGTACGGAACAGATGCACCAGCAGCAGCAGTGACACTAGCAACAACAACAAGAATTCAGTGCAATGCAACATAACAAGACAAGTCAAGTCAAACAACCAAAGTGGCAGTCATACTTCACCTCTATTTACTCATCTTTGTATCCCTGAAAGTTTTATCGTTTTTTTTTTATTTTTCCTACTCTCCTTATTTTATATAACTTTGGTAACGAAGGGACAAAGTCAGATTTGTTGTTTTCTTCAGGTAACGTCAACAGAATAGAGGAAGAACAAAATGTATAAAGACTGTCGGTCGATTATGGGCAAAGAAAAGCGAAAGGAAGGGAATACATCAAGTGACATTATGACCTTTGGTTGTTCGACTATAAATATTGTTGTCGTTGTTGCAAATAGTAGCAGCGGCATCAGCTAACACTTGTTGCCATGCCAATGGGGAATGCTGTGGAACTATTAGGCATTGTAACGGAACGGATTTCAAAAATATATACATCCCAACGCTAGGCCAAAACCAATTTCATAAACACCTAACTATTTTATTATTAATATCCAAGATCGCAAATGTCAGATTGGTGTAGATTAAGGCGAATATTTAGAGTTCTATACTATATATTTATATATTCAAAAAACAAATCACCAGGTTATGTAATAATATTATACACAGTTGGTACACATGTGGTAGTGATAATAATACGCATGGGGTGCGTATACGTTCTATTAATCGCTCGGCTGATCATACGCACCAATTGTCAATTGAAGCTGGAACAACCGAACACATATCCCAATTCTTATTCCATCTAAATTTATAAAATTCGACCATTCGATGTTTAGGTTAAAATATTTCCACCGATTCTGTTGAATTAAACAGAGGTCTCTATTATCGTACCGCACTGTTTACTTCATTTGCATTATGATTGAAAAAAAAAAGAAATAGAATGTTATCCCCATCTTTGAGGTATGGGGAGGATTACTACATTACAAAATCCTGAAAACACTACACACAGACCACACAGACACCGCTCCATACCACAGCATCTAAAACAACTTTATTATTCCGTAATTAAATTTTACTTCATAAACTTTGGGAGATGATAAAAAATTGAGTGCTTCTATGTGTGATTCCAGGCATCCTTCGTCCCCGTTTAT
Organism: Musca vetustissima; assembly: GCF_032173495.1. NCBI lineage: Eukaryota > Metazoa > Arthropoda > Insecta > Diptera > Muscidae > Musca > Musca vetustissima. The sequence goes on along the minus strand of NW_026887855.1, from coordinate 104,696 downwards.
GTTGGAATTGGAGTGTGTGTGAATGGGTGTGCGTGCGTGTGTTTGTCTGCATATCTTCATGTAAATACTCTATCATTTGCTATGCATATGAATTTGGATAGACTCCCACTACTCTTAGCCTCTGTTGCTCTGTTCGTTTGGTTTGAAGCAACGTTTGGCTTTAGTTAATACAACTATTCTAGTTGTTGCTGTTGTTGTTGTTGCTCTTGTTGTCAATCATATTGGACTATATGAAACTAGTTTGAACTGAAAATAAACAAATCAACAATAACAACAACAACAACGATGCCACAATATTTGTGATATTTTGTACTTGATAGAGATTAAAGGAGATATAGAGATGGGGAAACATTGATGGAGGGTAGTTGGTAAGAAGTTTTGAATATTTAACATTAGAATTAATGTTTTTTAGTGTAGATTTTTACAGCATAGATGGATTATGGTGCGTTTGTGTTAGTATATGTAGTGTATACCATTTCAAATAATCACATCTATTCGATATATATCCAAAATGAAATTTGCATTTGTATAAATAAATTTTCATAGGCTTTGAAGAGTACATTAATTTATACACATCTGTAAAAAGGAAACCTCGATAAAACCACTTGCCAATTATACAAACACACATACAAACCATTTCACAAACTTAACGAATAACAACAATCCGTACTTTTACCAAAAAATCTATTTGAACAAAAGTTGTTTTGAAGAAATTACTAAAAGACTTATGTTAATACATCAACAAAACAAAAAAGGACCCAACAACAAGGAACCGAACACCGAAAACGATAAACACAAATTGCTTTGGGCCATGAATGAAACCTTTTCCGAGAGGCGAACACAGAAACCCCACCAAGATACCATATACATGACATAATTGAGCAACCACAACAAATGGGCACAAGAGGCACAAATTTGTACAACCACAAGGGATTTTAGTGGGGGCAGAACTGTAATTATTTAAATCATACGAATTGGAATTTGGTTAGAGGAGAAGGATTGAAGAAAACAAAACATTATTTGGTTTAGTGAGGAGAATAATGTTAGTATGATATTATAGACAAGAAGGATAAATTTTGTTATTTTCTATAGTTACGAACACGTTACAACGATAGTCATACGTTCCGATGGCCACCTGTAAAATAATGCAAATAGTTTAATTTTGGGGTTTATAATTTTCAAAGTAAGATGTCTAAACTTAGGTGGGCAATAGTAAATTAGTGCAGTTTTTCATCAAATCGACTAGCTGAAATTCTATCCAAAAATATATTGAAATCCCAAAATGTGATTTTGATTTCACTTGAAAATATCACCTTTCCATTACAAGCAAACAGTTTGAACATTTACACCTTGTCATCAATTATGAATATTGAATGCCTCTCGCTCTCTCTTTCTCTATATGTTCCCAACACTATTTTCTCTTCATTACTCTGAATAATTAATTTTACTATGAAATTTCATTCATTCATGCGGTCTGTTGCCTGGTCTGTTTCACTAGATGAAAACAAAAACGTTTTTAATCCACTGTCCACGATGCAGAGGGCATGCGCTCTTTCTCTTTAGAGGGACATTTCTCTTTCATAATATATAGAAATCGGTCGGTTTGTAGTTGCCGACTATGTTGTGATGAAACGAATCATCCCTCCCGTACCCTCTCAACAAAATATATGCCATCGTCATCATCAGCATTGGCATTATCACAGAGTGAACAACAAATGAAATTATCACGAAGGAACTGCAACACACACACACACACACACACACACACAGACACTCATACACTCGGCGTGGCACTCAGCAGTGAGTACGTTCGTGCTGCTGAGTGCTGTGGCTGTGGCAGAGTAGCAGTTGTAGTAAACAGAGTTTGTGTTTACGTTTACATGGTGACAACACCTTGTGCTGTGCTATCAGTTACTCGTGATAGCTGAATGCTAACGGTTACTCGCTAACGGTATTTCACATTTTCCGTTTAAGGAATTGCAAAGCGCGCGTATTTCGTTTCCATTTGCTGTCTGTTGTCACCGGTGCTGGTCGGTTTCGGTGGTGCTGGTGTGTGTCCGTGTCTGGTTTGAGGAAGTGCGACTCAATCACTGGTGCTGTTTTGGTGGTGTACATGTGTGTTCATGTGATATGATGACGATGACGTGATTTTTTGATTTCAAAAGATCATGCTTACACACATTACCACATGCTCGTGGTTTATAGGTGTGCTTTGTTCTTGTTTTTGCCATTCGTGTTTGTGTGTGTGCGTGGAAAAACAACACTATTGGTACTCCAGCTAGCACATGTGTCACTGTGAGTCTCTGTGTACCAGTGTGTGTGTGTGTGAAGATTGGTTTGCGCTATTTGTCTGGCAAGGGAGTGCATAATGGCAAATATTAAAACGGCGGGAAAAGTAAATTGTTCGCGTCTACTCATTCCGAGTCTTCATTTTAATAAAACATGAATAACCTGAAGTGTTTTTGTGTTTTGTTGGGAGATTTGTTTTTGTTGTTGTTACTATTATTGTTTGTGGCGCTGTGTTGTTGTCGTTCACCATTGAACTATGAATGTGTAATGGATTTTGAATGAAATTGGTAATTTAAAGTGCACAGTGGGAAATGTTTTCATAAATTTCAAATGTTTTTTTTTTTTAATATTAGTGGACTAATATATGTGAAGAGAAGAGTTTTACAAATAAATTGCCATTATTTTGCATAATACAAATTGTTATCCGTAAACAATGATATTCAAGTTTTAAATTTGGTAGAATTTAAAACTAATGACAAATCAAATCACGAGGTATTTGTATTTTGAGCGATACTGCCAACTTTTTTAAAGGTTGCTCTCGGGAATATAGTGGATGGTATAAGATTATGCGATTCTATCTACTTTTGCATGTTACGAACTGCAGGGTCGTTATTACATGTCACCCATTGTAAAGTTAATGGGATATTTAATCGTATCCCTTTATTTTTATAGTAAAGTTAATGGGATATTTAATAGTTATTAGTTTACCGAACATCTTAAAACCCTTTTCATGTTGACGTTCGCCATCAAAAGGAAAAGGCAACATACTGACTCATAAGAATATTATATGAATGTTATATTTCAACGCAATCATTTAAGTCGCATTAGCAATTCGGACATTTCCCATGTGGAGTTCCTTATTCAAAGTTGAAAAGAATATCCACGCCAACTCTAGATAAGTATTACCCCAATTTAGTTTTTATTTCGTTAAATATTTACTCAATCCATACATAAAAATTTGAATGGGGTGCAAGAAATTCAGTTGAGCATTACCTACAATACCGCATTTATTTTGGTTGGAAAATGAGACTAGGGCTTTCTATCCTAAAATCAATTGGTAGTGTTATTTTGATGGCTATATGAAAATGGCTTTCTAAAACTTTTGCAAAGATACACTTGTTTACTATTTTATAATTCGCATATGGCATATATGTTTCTTATTTTCGGATGTGCGGGATATTCGCGAAAAATACTATATCTATTACTTCAAGAAGATTTTGTTTTCTGGGATATATTTCAATTATTGTAAATAAGTACTAATGTTTGGATGTTCTTGAGAACTATTTGATGTTAGAATGTCGTTAATTGAATGGTTCTATTATTTCATATATTTTACTACAACAAGTTGCTTCCATTATTATAGGCCCCCTTTTAGCTGCATAAACATTCAATAAGAACAATTTAACGAACATTGAATACAAAGTTAAAGTTTAACACTAGATTGCCGAGAGCAGTCATTTTGACGGTTTTTAAATTTCAAGTACAAAAACAATTGTATATATTATGACTCAGCTTTTTAAAATTTGGTGACTTTTTCTACCACATAGAACTACGTTTATTAATCATAGTAGCTGCTTCCTCCCCTCTTTCATTCCCCGTATTCACATGTGCTATACCTAAATAGCCTAAAATCGGTCATTTTGACCTTTTTGAAATATTAAATAATCAAACTACTTATATTACTGTATAAAGTAAATTTCTTATATGACCAGATCGGTACAACAACATCGAAACCCGTTTGCTACTCTAGAAACACATACGAACACACAAATCGGGAAAAATTAATTTTATATTTCCAGTCGATTTCACTCTTAGAGTAAAGTCTTCCTCTTTTTTCGAACGTTTTGTCGCGCTCTTATTTTTCAAAAGGGGAAACCCGAGAGCCCTACCACCGAAAACAAATAATAACAACGTTTTGTATGATTGTAAATAATGTAACAAATATTAAAAAAATAGTTTAAAAAAATTTCTTTACACAATAAAAAATTTTTCAGAATGAAGTCATTTTGACCGATTTTAGGCAATATAGGTATATACAAAATTCCCGTCTTTCTAGTGTTAAAGATTAGTTGGTATCTTTTTCAAAGGTCGTACTTTTTATAACTTTCGCAAATTGAAAATTTAACTCCAAAATATCTATCGAATAAATTGCCGTTTATTTTTAAGTTTTCGTGAGTTTTTTTTTTTGTAATTTTTTTCGATGTTGTTGTTCAATTCTTATTCTTGTATACCAAAAACTTAAATGAAACATAAGTACTTCTACTTGGCAATGTTCACTACCGAAACAAACTAACTAAATGTATATGGGGGTGTGTGTACGTATCTATTAGAGTAGTTCAGCAATATAGGGATATGTATACTTTTTTTGTAAAATAGTGAATAAATACTACATGATATTCTCTAGAATACCAATTTGGTTACGGGTTCAAAACTACATTTTATTTGCACCTGATGTATCCAATAAGTAGAATTTATGGTTGTTGCATGTTTCTATACTCCATACGATATACGACAGCATATATAGGTTTATTTTCATCACATTGAAAATTCCGGATACGCCCTAGTATACAGCTCAATACATTAATGGATGCTTATACTATATACACGTATACACTCGTATGTATGCTGTCGGCTACCGCAATTTGATGCAAGTGCGATGTTACTTGCCGGCTAAACTTTGATCGTTAAATTATATATCGTTATAACTAAAAACTTCTGCTGCTGTCTGCAGCTAGTAGGAGGGTAGTGCGAAGGAGGAAAAAATTAAAAAATTGAAACTAAAGTGTAGATAATATTACAATATATGGCAAGAAAATTACGTGGATAGACAAAATCGAAAGAAAATAAATGAAATCTAAGGAAGATCACTGTAGAGTCGGCGTATTTTAAAATATAACGTTTGGAACAAAATCAAATTAAAATTTTCAAATAGTTGTGCAAATAATCGAATCCTAATACTATTACTACTGATACCACATACTGATATGCTCTGATAATATTTTCGATTGCAGAGCTTTTTGTAAATTTTTGTGGCATCTCATCGGTTTAAAATTCTAAACCGGTATAGTCTGCTTTGGAAAATGTTTTAAACAAGTGTACCAGATTTTATATTGTAGGTCGAAATGGTTAAAGGATTTGTCTCTTATTTACAGGTATTTTTCCAAAAGCCTTGATTCAAAACGAATGGCTTCTCTATATAAGCTTAGAAAAATTTTGTCCAGAGAAGATCTCGAAATATTTTTTTACTCCGATTCAGCCTGCTTCATATTTTTGGATTTCAAGTTTGGTTTGGTTTTTGAAAAAGTAAAGAGAACTCTGTTCTGTCGGGGTTTGACCAAAAGCGAGCTATAATTATTTTCCATTCTCCATTTCTTTTCTGTATTCATTTTCCACCAATCAATTGTATATTTTTTGATCAAGATGTTGAAATGTCGTTGGTCTTTTGTTTTTCATATTTCTGAGTGCTGATTTATTTACTAAAATATACTGCGTAGGATTACCTCCTCTCTCCTCTCTCCTCTCTCCCCATCACATTCAACAAGCAAACAAACACAAGGTGAATGACACAAATACAGTCGCCACGTCAAAGACCAGACAATAAATATATCTTCTTTTCTGCTTCAGTGAAATGAAAATATTTCTTGGAAATCTCTTTTTAGATGTTTTGCATTTTGGGTCGGCTAGTTTCCAAGAACTGTTGTTTCTTTTCAAGAATTTTTAATTAATGTTTCTCGTTTGTGAAATGGAAATTTGGAAATCTTTTTCGACGGCAGAAATCTAATGAATTAAGCCCAACTTGTTCAAATTGAGTGCTAAGAGACAAAAGCTTTTTGCTACATCAAAAGCAACAATAGCAACAAGACTAACAGATGTGATGACAGGAGCATTTAAAATTGTTCCCTTACAACAGCCAAAGAAAAGTCTACCCAGCTTTACACAAAGAACGAAAGCAATTCATGAAAAGGATCAAAAAGAATCCTTAAAAAGTAAATGCGACAGCGGCCGAAGGATTTGAACATTTTGGAGGCCAATTGAGACAATGCCGCCAAAAAATGTTTTGTAAAGCTAAACAAACACATACACACGAACACAAGAGTAATAAAACAATCAACAAAAAGGACTAAAGAAAACAACAACAAGTGCTCAGCAATTAGAATGGAACAACCAGACAGAACAAAGGCAAAGTAATGAACAAACGTAGAACAATTATTTTATTCAGCTTAAAAAATGGGTCTATATATTTCTATATTTTTGGGCAATAATATATATATATATATATATGTCTAAATAAGACTATATTTTCGCTATGAATTTATTAATATGTTGGCCATAGGCAAAAAAATCGGTTATCATATGACCATAACGGTCCGGATTGGCACCTTCAGACCAAGGAGCGCAGAAGCAGGCTATCAATTGAATACACTTGTTTGACAACATAGTTTGACAAATGTCGAATTTCAGTCCCATAGTTTTGAAACCACGAAATGACTAACCCTCTATTTTGCAGAGTTATGCCTGTTTGTAGGTATATACGGGTTCTAGAAAATAACGAACAAAATATATAGTAGTAGAATAGTATATATGTTTGAATGGTACTAAAAGAAGTATTTGTCACAATAAATTATAGTTTTAAAGCATCAAATATATCGGACAATTTTCCTAGTATTCCAATATGAAACATATTGTTGTAAGTTAGTCAAATATAAATATTCTTCATTACCGGGATATGATTACTTGGAATATCGGGACACAATAAAAGCAATATAAATCCTTAATACTCACAATTTTCCATTTCTGTTCAGTTCTCAAGCGAATTTGGGTTCCATTATGTTTGTAAATTGGCGTCTAAACAATTCATTTGGGTACCCTTCAGATCAAATATGAAACCACCAAAAACACACCCGACATCAGCAACAGCAGCAGAAACAACAACAGCATATTTATTAAAAAAAAAACTCTTCCCCATTACAATAAAACAAATTTACAGGATATGATGGGGAAATATTTTAATATGCTTAGAAAAATACAAACATCCGTGATTTGCATATGAATTCTGTACAACAAATGACGCGGGGCTAACAACGGATGTTAATAACAAATAAATAAACAGATAAACAAACGAGAATACAACAAATAAACCGAAACAAGTTGAATACAATTCGAAAGCAACAACAACCCTTGGAAAGGGATCAGTAAGTCTCCAACAACAACAACAACTAATACAATTATTGCAAATAATTCATACATCCGGTTGGTGATAACGGAAACGGATATAACTGTTCAAGTTCGAAGTTACACATTCACATCTGCATAGCCAGGCATACTTGACACGCCCACACACGTACGTTACATCACAAACGGTGTAACACGTAACAATTCATGCAGTGACCGGCACAATAACAATAACTACACCACCACTACAGCAACAACACAAACACACGTACTTCTCTAACAACCTGAGTATCAGCTCAACTTACAAGGAAACAGGACATAGTGTTGTACAGCGGAAACATCTCATAACAGCTGTGGGAACGGAAATGCATACAAAGTGCCACATTTAACAATGGAAATCGATGTAAATCTTCATAAGCCACCAAACGCTATAGAGCTCAAGACCATTTCGGCCGGCAGCTATAGTCACGGTGGCACCAGTAGCAACCATGGCAGTAGCAACAACAACAACAGCCACTCCTTTAACAACAATCATCGGCAGCTGCAGCAGCAGGAGCAGCATCGGCAGGCTGGACTGCTACGCAGTGTCTCACCAACAGCAACACCGCCACCACCGGGAACATCAGGTCCTGCTGTAACTCCTGGTTGTTGTGGTATTTTTTCAAGTCTATTATACTCCTCCGGCAACAATCGTGGCAAGACGGCTACATCCAGTGCTGACTTCAACACAATTCCATTCAATGCCACTGATAGTGTCTATGGTGGTGGTATAACAACCCAACAACCAAATCCGCTCTATGCGAATCTATTGAAAAAGGGCCAACAGCATCGTCGCACTCCACAAGAAATCTATTTTGAGAGTCGTGGCAAATCCTGTAAGAAGCTATTGAAATTCAATGGTAACTCCAATAAGGTAAGTGAAACAACACCAACACCAACAACAACACAATAATGGGAATTGGGAAGAAAACAAAATCTAGATATTCCCGACCACACAACGCAAACGTTTTGTATGCACAAAGCTTAGAATTCTATGAATAGATTCTCAGTTCAGGATAAAGAAGCTGTTTTTGTTTGATATTATTATACCGAGATGTACAATGGGATATTATCTTCCATTGTATTATGCCTAAGGATCCAAGGGAGTAGGTGCACTTAACAGAATAAGAGAAATAAATATGAATTGTATGATGGTGTATTGCCGATCGATGTGTTCAAGAATGGCGGTTCGTAGTCACATTGTGGTTTCGATACACTAGTTGGCAGCATGCTTAGTATTGAGAAGAATCGCAACTATAATATACAATATTTGTATTTTTTCATATAAAGCAAATACTTTATAATTAAATGGAGATCTTCGTATGCTTCGTAGTAAAAATTAGCAGAATGTGTAGGGAACAACAGCAAAAATATTTCGTATACTCAGTAGATTATTTTTCAAAAAATCTGTAAACGTACGTATTTATATTACCTAAGTTTACAGGTCTATAAATCATTTCTTTTTTAATGTTTTGGTATTTTTCCTACCTTCTTCCTTTGTACACTTCCGTTCTCTCCATCTACGTAAATAGAATATTCCTCTTAACTGAAGTGTAAGCATATTGTTATGAAATCTATAATCTCAACAATTTTAATGTACTCAGAATTACCCCTATTTATGTAGACTAAAAATACACCCGAAAAAATAAGCAATGAATGAATGAATAATTCAAAGTATAGCAATGGTTGTAGGAAATAATAAATATATTTTTTATAATTACTATCAAAGGAATATATCTAGCACAAAGGGAAAACATTGGCTACGATGTTCTTGCAAAACAAAAATCATTTCTGCTCGAACTGATATGTTGCGTAGTGGTCGATTGTATACTACCCTGAAGATGTTGTTATATTTTCTCAATCGGAACTCAATCGCCACTACTTATGATTATTGTTATTATTAGTCCACAGTAAAAAATTAAAACTATTTCATACTGTATTTGACATTGCCTCTTTTAATAGTACGTTTGCGTTGTACTGGATTTATTAAATCCAGTAGATCTATATTATCAATTCCATTGTATATATTATATGTCAAATCCTCATAGAGTAGGTTAACCATACAAAAGTTGTAATGTAAATGCAGTTTAATAGCTAAAGTCTATTAAGGGCATAGCTGACATTTCTATCGGTTACACTTCACCAATACAATACACTTTACTCAAGTAGAAAACAATAACAAATTCCCTGCTGACAATTAAAAGTTCACCATCCAATTTGTGCAACATCTGCAATTTTGTACAATGTAACCACTTTCGTCGAGCGTAACCACAACATCTGCCAGCCGTAAAAGTTTTCTTTGCTATCAATCCCCCACACAGGCAGACAGATGGACACACAAATGTTTGAGAATGTCTTACTTAACATCCTCATTATGTACTCGCACTTCTGTCATACCGCAGGCGGAGGGGCGGCCAACAATTTTATTTGAGTGGTGCATGACCATCTAAGCTGGCTGGCTGGTCAAATTGTACCACAGCATCTGCAGTGAGTCATCCAGTGAGGAAATGGAGGAAACTTTGGCAATCCAACCACCAGAAGTCAACCAAAAAAAAAAAGAGAATAACATCATCTATGCATCAGGATAATGCATTAGAACAGATTTTATTATAACGACAACAAACGAAGACAACGAGAGTGTATTATTGTTAGACAAACATCAGAGACGCTACTTAGGCAAACACACACACACACACAGGCACACAGACTGATATACTTATAACATGTATGCATATTGTTGTTGTTGTTGCTTTTATTCTTGTAACATTGTTTGTTGTAAAAAAGAAGAATGTAAAAACATGAATGTAGTCAAAAGGATGTTAAAGCAACGTCCCTCTTTATCCTTATTGTCCTACTTAACCACACGAACAATGCACAACTTGAATATGGAGTACAAGAATGTTTATTTTAATGATGACTTGGCACAAAAATTGTAGCCATCCACCCATCCATACCGTCCTCCCGCAATCCAGTGTAAACAAACGCACGCACACACACATCGTCATCATCGTTGGAATCATTCAAATTAAAAAGGAAATACTTAAACTATGTACTTATACAATTACATGCCTATATAAGCCCGTATGTGATGCGTATCTCTGTATATGTGTGTGTGTGAGAGTGTGTACTCTGATATATACTAAAGTAAATGAGTGCGTCTCTAAATATGGAAAGGAAAAAAGAAAGATTTATGAAAAGATTATAGAAAGATGTTAACATATGGCAAATCTAAGGATTTTCTAGATGTGTTTGGAAGGGATGCTCTGTAAGGGCGATCCATGTACGAGGAATATCTCGATATGCATAAAAACCGTTTACGATAATTGATTTAACTTTGATACAGGATTTGAACAGGAAGTACACCTTGATATATTTTCAATCCTAATTCCAATTCGTAGAAAAAGAAACTTTTAAGTGTTTTTTGCAAGCATACTGGACTTTTGGCGTGAAGTCGGTTTATTTGCTTTAATTAACTTTATAATATTTCCAAAAATGATGTCATATCTGAAATTATAATTTTTCTTTTATGTGGAATTTTTGTACAATGCTGTCTGCATCGACTTTTCATCACTTTACTCCACCAAGTAATAATTTCGATTAATAAGCCCCTATTTTAAATTAGCCTAACAACTAGATAATAGTTTCTTAGCAGCAAACGAAAACACATAGCTCCAAGGCGGAGCAAAATGGAGATTCTTCTAGCTAGGGTAACACCTAAAACAATGCTGCTCACTTTTGAATGCAAGAAAGGGAGAAATCCCTGAGTAAAGTGGGCAAAAGGTGTTAGTTAGTTGGTGGAAATGAAAATAGAACAAAAGAAATATACACACACACACACACACACACACACAATGAAAACTGACATTTATTTCTTTGGCAAGATGGGTGTCATGTTGCAACATGCCACTTAAAGTCGCAACTTGCATACCTTTGTTTGTCTTTATTATTGTTTTATTTTCCTCTTCTTTGCTGCGATGCAATGTCGACCAAGTGGCAAATCTCCGTTTAAGCGAAGCGGCAACCAAAAGCGTTTTTTTTTTGCTTTGCAATTTCAGCTGTTGCTGCCACCGACTCTGTTGCATTTGCTTGCTAAGCATTTATGTCTTGGTTCGTGGGGCGAAAGAGGAGTAATGTGAAGTGCCACAACTTAAAAAGGCGAATAATGGAATGCTGCTGAAATATAAATGCAAATATTTTTTAATATTCATTCAAAAGATATGTCTCGGCCCGTACCCCTCCCTGGCTCGCCCCTTGTGCAATACTTGTGACATTCATTCGTTTGCTTTGCTACTTATGCTGTGACATTTGTTCACAGTTGAAATTCCTTCCTGTCAACGTCTGTTTAACTTCCGTTTTGTGAGGGGAGCCCACACTCTGAAGAGTGAGAGTTGTGTGCACCAAGTTGTATTATCATTATTATTGTGTGTGCTTGAGTGTGAGTGGGCCATATCGAATCGCTGGCGTTGCTGTTGTTGGCAGCGTTGACATTGGTGTTGAGCCACTTGTATGAATCTGTGTACACTCACATGTCGGTGTTTCCTTTTTCCTCTTGTCAAAGGTTAAACATGAAGGACATAAAAATGTTCACAAGAATTTGTTCAACATTCTTCTTCTTTTTCATTTCTCCATTTGTGTGTATGTGTGTGTGTGTGCGTTTTTATAATTTTAATATTCACATAAACATATTGATATTTATCCCTGCCATTACCAGACCAAACCGGAAATAAGTGAGAGCAATGCCAGTCAGGGTGTTCTGATGGAAATTTATTTATGTGTGTTCGAGAATTTTTTGTGGCTGTGCAAAACCAATTGAGGTAAATTATATCAGGGAGGCAAATGAATTATATTGAGGAATTGTTAAAGAAAATATATTTTTTAAGTTACGCCTAGCACGCCATATCTATTTGACGGAACTATGATCCAAATGCAGAGTAATTTAAATTGTTTACTATGGGTTGTAATACGGTTTAGTATTGGCATTATCACACTTTAAGGTGAAAATATGAAATAATATAAGAACAGCTTACGTGTTCTTATAGTAGACCTTGCAGTAAATAGGTTAAATTTGTTAAGTCCATATAAATACGATACCTCAAAAGTTCAGATAAATAAAGGAGTAGATTTCCTTTTATTGGTTCTACTGTATATTTCAATTATTTTGGTAATTATAAATGTACCCGCTTTCATCCCCACCGATTGTCCTCCGTTTTTTGTTTTGTACATCTTCGAATAGAATAATGCCAGTAGAAGTAAATCAATTAATCAATGTTAAGGTTTATCAATAACAATAAATTCTATTTTTATACATTAAGATATAACTTAAGCAGATAATGGAAAAGCCAAATATAAATGTGAAAATAAATAACTCATTCCATAGGAACATGGACCATTTATCAACTTCTTTCTCTTCTTGGGGCCTAACTGTACGAGTATGTGCGAATGTATGTCCCATTCTTTTGGACAAAGTCATATTCCATTAAGATGCCATTATTTAACATCGTATCTGCCATGAGGCAATGAATGCTATTTTATTTCGTTGATATAACAACAAAAACAAAAAAAAACCATCAACACTATTGTTATTGTTTGCGGATCAAAAAATACTACATCTACCGGGAGGGGAGTAGGACTAAAATGAGCAATGAAAAAGATTACCTGCTGGTTGGAGCATTCATTGGCCTTCAATGTTTTCATCGTTAATACATGTGTCGATTTGAACTATTTCACTCTCTGCCCTGCTACAGACAATGGGGCATCACACTCCTCCTACCGGTCCTACATTTACTGCACAGTAAATTGGGCTAAACGGGCCGAGAGGACATAAATGGTTGAACAAAATTATGGAGGTAACTTCATTGGCAAAAGGCCAAACCATATTGGGCAAAGTCAGTAGAGTATGAAAACGAAAAGAACTTTAGGTGCCATGCCGCACCGAGAACCGTATACCTCAGTTCTGCTCCTAGCAATCAATTCGATTCTGTTCACTCGATTTAAATTCTCGTGCAATGTTAAAGGTAAGGATGTTCGACACCAACACCATCAATGTGTAACAGAATTTCAAAGGATGTGTGTTTGTGTAGTAGTGCCAGCATGTGTGTGTTAATAGTGTTGTTGCTATCATACACATACACCCATACATATATATTTGTATCGGTATCTTTTGCTAAGTTAAGTCATTTGTAATGGAAAAGCCACAAAAAAGGTTAAACCAAAAAGGCCTTGTTTTACACTCCAACACAACTATTACAGCACAGCACATCACACACAAAGACACACACTCTCTCTATCTCGTGGGACCGTTTACACACTCACACAATCACATGCGTGTATGAAATGCAATTACCTGTGTTTTCAGTTTCTTGAAATGGATGAATGAATGTTTGTTTAAATTTTTGGAGAATTTCGGTTTCAGGTGTTAGTGTAGGTCTGGTATTATTTTTTTTCGTATTGGTGTTGTTGTTGTTGCTGTTAACGTGTTTCTGTACCATCCGTTGTGACCTAAAGTTGTTGTTATTGCTTTACTGACTTTTATTGGCATTCTCTTTGAAGGGCTTAAATCTTATAGGACCTCTTCTTCCCTTTGGTTCCTTTCCGATGAAACTTTAGTTTTGTTTGTTCCTATATTAGTGTACATATATGTGGATGAGTGAGTGTGTGTGTGCGTGTGCATGTGCTTGGAAGAAGATAAATTACTTTTTGTTTACACATGTTTTTCAGGCATTTCATAATTGGAGCTATCCTTTGTTGTTAGATTTGGTTTCGAGATCTTTTAAATTAACTAATAATTGCTTCACATTTGAGATGAACTGAAATCACTGATGCGTACGAATTATCCTGATTCTGTGATTGCTTTTGAGATTTATTGCCATTGCCGGGTTTTCCATTTTTTTGATATTGAATGGAGATTATTTTAGAATTTATCGTCTTATGCCATTAAAAGGGTATTATATAAATTATTTTGTAGTTAATTTTTGTATAAAAAACAAATGAATTTATAGCACTATGGAGATTTGAATTATTTTGAATTTAATGCAAGTAGGTAGTTTAGAAATTAGGATCTATACTAAATTATAAAAAACGGTTATATTTTATTATTTAATTTAATTGCAGTTCGATATTAGCTCAACGATATAGCACCATATTATTATGAGCGATTTAATGTGCTTGTATAGGGTCTTGAAGAGCTATTTGCCCCAATGTGATCAATATTTTTTGTACAGAATTGAGGTATATCTCAGACATATGGAAATGATTTCAGTAGGAATTACCATTCACCATTTAAGAGAAGGTCACTGAACTCGAAAAAAACTGGTTGTTCATAGCTTTGTCATTTTTACATTCCTTTAAAAAACGAAACATTTTGTTATCACTGCAATTGATAGTCACCACATATGTACTCACATTCTATAAAATGCATTAAAACCCCCTCAAAATCATCTCTGAAAATAGATAACAGATAAGAATTCAAATTGAAATCCATTACCCACATTCGCAGTGGAAACTCCTGAAACAATGGGAGCAATAAACTGTTGAGACACAATCAATTCAAGCTGTTTTCCTCCACATTTGAATAGCATCCCTTTTCCTTTCAATTCACGTACATAGAAATCTATCTCCCATATCGTCCGTCTATTGTGTCCTGTCTTAAGCGATGTCATTCATTCATTCACCAATCCTCTATCTATTCCCAGGCAAAGCCATTCATGTGAGTCATTCAATGCAAAACAATATTCTGGGCCCAAAAAAGGAGGAAAAATCAAAGACCCAGACTTGGACAAGAAAAAAGTGAATGGAGAAAGCAAGTAAATGCATAAAAAAGGAAAACTGAATAACAAGACAAACCAAACTTATTTACGACCACATAGAGTAACAGAAACAAAACCACGTCTGAAGCAATGAATGGATGAGAAATGATGTAGAAGTCGACTGTACCACGGGAAAGGGGTTTACCACCCCCCAGTCTGCTTCGAAAACATAACATGTCTGTGTTGCTTAAAGAGCCGTCGACAGGTCTAAACGAAGAAAGTAAGAGGTCTTAATTTATAGTCTCCAGCCAAGGAACATAAATACAACTAAAAACAATTTAGCCTACGACCGGTACAAGTTTTGACAGTTTGTGGCAGATGAAGGCAGTCATTGATCTTCGTTAAAGTTAGGTAAAACAATTTGGTCCAACTCGGAAATATAAGAACTATTGTTTGTCTCTATTAAATATTTGTGAGACGTTTATGGAGTGGACGAGTGTAGTTATTCATCCTCGATGTGAATAAGCCGATATAAAACGCCATTAAAGATGTCTAATATTTTAACCAAATCGTATAACCTTCTCATTTTGTAGGAGATTTGTCAGGCAGTGTCGAGCATATTAAATGTGTCATTCCATTAGAAACACTTCAATTTTTCCCCAAACGCCCTATCATAATTTTGTAATCAAAGTGACTGTACTTTTGTATTGACTTCCTCGTCCGAAACTTTTAAT
Source organism: Musca vetustissima (assembly GCF_032173495.1). NCBI lineage: Eukaryota > Metazoa > Arthropoda > Insecta > Diptera > Muscidae > Musca > Musca vetustissima. Next base: position 88,717 of record NW_026887855.1, on the reverse strand, counting down.
AAAAACACTATTTTGACATAGGACATATATTCGGTTTCGCCGATTTGAAATATATTTTGAAAGTCAAAAGTGATGCATTTTTTGTTTGGTTCCTCTATAATGATTTCGTTCTTGATTTTCGATATCCTTATATTTTTGATATGGATAAATCATTTCGACTATAATTTTAGATACTCCAATCCTCGTAAATACAACCGCAGCCATCATGCCACATACATCACTATTGGCCCAGTACTTTGTTGCATAGTCTGACATTTTTGTTTTGGTCTTTCGCATGCAGAGAGGCAGACAGACAGTCGGGACAGTACGTTTTGTTGTTGTGGCGTCCTTGTTTCCTTTGTGTTGTTTTTTTTCTTTTCCTTGTTATTTCACAACAATGGAATTTTATTCCCTTAATTCCATTGTTTGTTGTCGCTATGTCGCCAATAGTTTCTGTGGAGACGACTGAAAAGTAAAGGACGAAATAGGAAGAAAAAAACCGAACCGCAAACTACAAGGAATTCCACAACAGACAAAGTGCATTTTCTACCAGGCATGAAGGCATGTAGCCGAATGGAGAAATGTGAATGGCTAAGGAGTAAGAGAGTGATTACAAAGCAGCAAGACGGACACTCATCTATCAATAGCCTGCTTGAGATGTCGAAGAAGAAAGTTTTGCTGTTTGTAACAAATAGAATTTGCAAAATGTGGAAGATTCATCTATTTTTAAATAGATGTCGCTGAAGTAAAGTAATTCTATAAGTCATACAACAAAAATCTCTCAAAATTCTGACAATCATTTGATTATTTATGTTTGTCTAACCAGATTAAAAATCTGAATTTAGATTTGAATTCATTTGAATATGAATGAGCATGTCATCTCGCTATGTATACAAGACTCGGTAATTATACAAATATTTTAATTTCAGCGACCTTATTTTCACATCGAAGTTGTTGTGAATGGGATAATACTGTTCCAAGAGAGTGATATTCATGGTATACATTGAACACACTAAATCTTGGATTGGATTTGTCAGACAACAATGTGTATCGTAGGATTCCCGTGGTAGGCAAAACGTTGCTCCACAATACTCTACTGTTATTTTGTCCCCTTATACACCAAATATATGCTTAATATAGTCTTTATTGGTGTTTATTTTCATTTACGACTTTCCCGAAGTATGAATAAAGTTCTAACGATATCTTCAAATTTTAAACATATTTTTTATTAATAATTATTGGCGGATACATTCTTCCATTCATTGGCTGCATTGAATGCCAATTCAATTCAATTCTTTTTTTTCATTTCTAAAGGTCACAAATTATATTCACACAATTGTAGTACATCAATTCTGAAGAAGAGGAAGAGAAACAAAAAAAAACAGAAAATTAACTTAATGAAAATCGGAAAAAGCAACGCAAAGCAAGAACAAAAATGAAAAGAAAACGCCAAAAGGAAAGTCATTTTGATTAGCATCAGCATTCATAGTCATGCGACCATGCAAGCCAAATTGAAAATTGAAAGAAAAATACAGAAAATGAAAAACTAATTTGACCCATATCGATGGCCATCACATCAATTCTTGGTTATATCCTTTCCCCTCGCTACCACTGCGTTCGCCATGCCAAGGGTTCTCCGGCATTCTAATTGAGGTAGTCGGTCGTAGCTTTATATCTGATGTTGTGATATGTCACCAGATCAAAGAGTGTTAAAGAGAAGACACACTCACACAGGGACCAAGATAACACCGAAGAGAGAGAAAGAAAGAAAAAATAGAATTATCTTTCAGTTTTCTTGACGTATTTGCAATAATGTGAGGCAATCTGAAAGCGAAGAAAAAAGACGGAATGGAATGTGAAGGAAAAATCAAAAGCCATTAACTCTACTCAAGATACGAACAGAGTTTTTACAAGAGATTGCCTCTGCGCCTCGTTCTGATGAACACAGTGACGATGCAGAGGATGGTGACGAGGCAAACGTACCCAAAAAAGAGGAAAAGGTGTTTGGCTATGAATATCATTGCTAAAAAGCTTATTCTTCATTGATGACTGTCTGATGAGGAAATGCGGAGGCGGGTCGGGTGAAGGTTTGTGCATTCACAACAGCGGAACACATGTGCAATTGCAGACCACAGCAGGTATTTGCCAAAAGGCCAAATAATCCTTAACGACTGGCGAATGTTGGTTGGCCTTTCTATTGGAACTTCACACCCGGTCTTCCTGTCTGCCTACTCGCTCATCGATTGGGTGACAACTAAGTTTGTGATGTGGTGCTGTGTAAACGTCCTTGTTGCTGGTGTACAGCAAGCAGATGGTGATGGTTGTGGTGGTGGTGATGCTGTTGCTGTTGCTGCTGACGATGATGATGCTGTTCATTGGAAAGTGCATTGAATGTGAAATGACTTTTACCAGCAAAAATGGCTGGCATCAGCCACACATCTGTATCCAGAGAATGAATTCATGTCCTGTCTGCCTGAATAACTCTGTTGGCATGTGGTGTTAAAGAATGATATTGGTTAGCACCGTTCCCATAGCTCCCTGGCGATTTTGAAAAGCTTGGCAAGTCCTGGTGGTTTTGGCATGGATAGGCGTCCGGCTAATGCTTTTTGGCTGTTGATTCTTGCACATACTCACACACACACACACGATACTGTATACATGTGGAGTTATTTTTAAAAATCCCTGTTGAGTATGTGTGCGTGTGTAAGAGAATGAGCCTGAGCTTGAAGTAAATAAATTCTCTACGGCCACACTCAGCAAAATACTTAAATGTCCTTACATTAGTCCTTTTACAGGGAAGTAGGGGTTTTTTTGTTGATCTCCTTGTTGGGTTGGGTGTTTCTGTTTAAAACCAAAATGACACACTTAAACGGTCGAATGAATAGCTCAACTGTCGGGATGAATGGCTTCAGTTGGAAGTGTGTTTATCTCCAATGTCGATGATGGTGATGGTGGTGGTAGTAGTATACCTTACATTCGACGTTGTTGTGTGGCATTGTTTTGTGGCCCTGGCCACAAGTGTTTAATATTCGGACAGGGAATCACACAGCAGCGACATCAAGAAAATCTCATTCATCGCTGGTCTGTGACGTCCACTCGTTCGTTCGTTCGTTCGTCCGTTTGCTTGTTTGTTTTTGTGTCTGCGGCATTATTCATTTTATCGCACACTCTCTTTATCTGTGATTATTTCTCTGTGTGCGTGTGAGTTTTTGTGTCAATTTTTCTTTGTGTCATAGTCGCCACTAAATGTTGAACTCTCATTATAAGAAAATCTCAGTTTATTTGCTTTTATTTGGCACATTTTATTTGTCGGGCAAAATGAAATACGTGATGTCCGGTTTATGAGGCAGGGCAATGACAGGAAAAGAGAACATCATTTTCCAACCCAACCCAAAACAAAACAAAACAAATGGTAAACTCTGAGTTACGATTTAAACTTGAATGACAGATGTACAGGTTGACTGTTGAAATATTTTGGTGGACACTAATGTATATATATGTATATAGCACAGTGGTGAAATTTGGTTATTGATATATATAAATATATAAATACGCTTTTTTTCAATTTTGATCAATTAAATTTGACAGTCGTATAATATGACTTATTAATACACCAGATTGAAGGTGGGGATATTAATTTTGACGAAGCAAAAATGCCCGTCATTATAAAAAAATTTATGGTCTCATAGAAATTAGTTCATGTTTGAAAATACAAACAGATGACTTTTGTTCAAGAGCTCTTTAAAAAAATGTGTGCTTTGACCATTAGAATAAATTACGAATTTCTACTACCACTGATGCTCCCTCGACTGCTGTAATGTTTTTCCACTTCACAATTCATGGCTGTTTTCATTGCCCTCCCATATGGCCAATAGAAATTTCAAGATTTCAACAAATCACCAACAGCCTGATTATGCTTGTTATTGTCGCCCAGTTACCCTGGGAAGTTAGAGAGCTTAGTTGCAAAGTTGAGACGACAATGAAAATTGGTGCTACAGTTCCCAAATGTATTTTTAATGTCTCAGTTAGCGCTGTGACTGTATGTTGTTCTGTCAGTTTGACTGTCTGTCTGTTTGTCAGCATGGCTTGTCTTGTCATCAACAACACTTTTTGGCAAATGCACTGCAGCTGCCGTTGGTGAGTTAACAAGTGGGAATAGTTTAGCTAAGAATGTGTGACTGAATTAGAAATCGATGATGCTAAGAGCTCAAACAAATATATGGGTGGCGTATATGCACTGCATAGAATTATCAATTATGTAGCGTATACGCCACCCCACTACGTTTTGAATTAGTATTGACATGTTTTTAAATATAGGGTGGATATTTTTTACATATATGTATAATGTTTTTGTAAATTGGCTGACACAAACCTTTTTCCCCCACACAAATAAAATGTCCTTCTTTTTTTCGAAATTTGTATGTTATTTTCAAACCCTCATATATTTTTAAATCATCCTCATCTTGTTTGCTATAGTAAATTGTTTTATGTAAGAACACGTAATTTTCAAGAATACCCACATTCAGTTGCAAATTGACATTTGACATTTGCAACAAGAACAACAACATATAATAATTTCGCAAAAAATAATTTTAGGGATATTTACAAAGTGTTTATGTAAATTTTTGAAAACGATGATTTTCTATTTTTCACGAGGAGCTTTTTTCGATATTCTGGTTTCCGATTATTTTCCGAGTAATCTGAAGGGAATTGGAATTTTGTGTGTTTTGTTCACAAAATTAAACGTCCGAATTTTTTTAATCTCTTGAGGAAGTAGCCGAAAATGTTAATATTTCTCATATATCTGTCATTTCTCTAGAGTTTTGTCCGGATTTTCATTTTGCACTAGAAAACAACTCGAAACAGATTGTTATCTTAGAAATGATTGTATTATTTTATTTTCTCCACATTAATGATAAAATGATATGATTCGAAGTAGCTCTAAGAGGGTAGAATTAATCTTATTATTTGAGTTAAACATTTTCAAGACTTTTCTGGTATAGACTCTATATTGTAAGCCCCTCAATATATCAACAAGTTGGACTACTGACATTTATATGAAAATCTATCAATATTAGAACCTTCAAACATGATACTGATGTATGAAACATGGCAGACACAACTATAGCTTTTGCTTAGTGGTTTATTGATATATTTATGTTACTAGTACAGGCAAATTGTTTACTATACGAAAAAGTTATAAACAATAAATAGGGTGGAGACATGTGTCGTTGTATGGATTTCTTAGCGAAAATAACACCTACGAGAAATCTTATATCTGCAAGTATTCTACAAGGTGAAAGCCAACTAACATTGGATGTTTCCTTTTGACAACAGTTTCAACTGTTTCTTCGTTTTTGGCAAATTATATTTAACATTCAGAACACCAGCAGCTAGGAAAAGAACAAATGAGCTTCACACACATTTGGCATCCGCAACAACACCTTTTCCAACTTTAAGTTCGAGTAACTCTTCTATTCTTTTTAAGTTCTGTGTTTAGACTTAAGTGTGTGTTGTGTTTATATCCACTCATATGCCATGTGAGTAGGTCGGGATGGGCGGTGAGTTGTGTGAAGAGTTTCTAAACGATTTTGTTGTTGCTGCTGTTTTTGTTAAAACATTGTTTTTATATTTTTCACATTATGTTTGGCAGTTTAGTGCGGGTGGATGAATGAATGGATGGGTTGACTGGCTGGTTGTCTGGTTGGAAGACGAAAATTCACATAACATGACTGGTGTTGTATTCGTGTTGTTCGACGTGCTGTGCCGTGCCATACATAACAGCATATCCTGCAATTTTGTACCTTGTTTTTCGTTTTTGTTGTTGTAGTTGTTGCTGTTTTTTTTTTGTGTTTCGGTTCTATTTGCTACTCTCGGAATGTTTAACAATTTTGAACTGCAGCCAATTTGAAAGTGTCATATTAAAATGGAACAAACACACACACACACATAAAATTGTATACATTTTAATACAATTTAATAACAAAACACACACACATATATATATACACACGTGTATGTTGGTTTGTGTTGCATTATTATAGACATCAAAGCGAAATTTGTTGGGATATTGCAACAGATTTATTTTGTTGTTGTTATTTATACTTGTCAGAACACACAAAAAATAATAAAAATAAATCTGGGTCACTTTGTGGAAAATGAAATGTTGTTAGATTGTTTTTTTTTTTTTGCTATAGGCCGAAGTGGTTATTAACCTGTACGATTCAAACCAGCTGGTAGTAGGGGGCACAAGCAAAATTATTATACAAATTTTATAATATCGAATTTCAATATATACCAAGAAAATCAGAGTTTATTTGTCCTTTAACTCCTTGAATTGTAAAATATTTTTTAGCAGCTTTTATCAGCAGTTTTTCAATTCTATTATGCGGGAAATTCATTTCACAGTTGTTAGCAGCAACTATATACATATATATATATGTATATAGATATATCCCTGAATAGTATATCATTTAAAGGGGAATTTGTTTTTTTTTGTAGATTTTTGAATAGACATAATTTTTTACGATGCCATCATAAAAATATCCATATAATAAAAAACACATTCGTTTTTCTTTTCATTTAAAAGTTTATGATAACAATAATTTAAATTCGTCAAATGGGACAAATGTAAAAAAAGGGACAGCCACAGGCTCAGATATGCTGTAATTGTAGAGAGGAGGGTAAACAGGCGTAGGCACAGTGTTTAAATGTGTCAAACCAAATGCTGAAAGATGCTTTCATACACGTGTCTAATGCATGAGAAATAATATTCGGCTATATTCGTCTCTATAAACAGGCCATAATGTCAAACCGAAACATCAAAGTATCGTAGCAATTTGAACCTTTCATATAGGACTTTATAGATTTTTCAAATAAAATGTAAAATTTAGTTGCGAAACATACTCGATTACCTTTCCATTTTCAAGTGCATTTTTGAGCTATCTATATTGTACGATTTAAAACACTGTACATCGACATTGCAGTCATTTGGTGCTGGAACATAATCAAAATATATATTAAGTTAGGACTTCATAATTTTCATGGAAATATTTGACATGAATGATGATAATGGAATTATTATTAGTATTTGAATTTTATTTGCAAACGAATAAAAATACAGCAAACAAAATGGATGGATGAGTGAATTGCAATTCATAAAAATCACTGTAGCAATGATGTGAGTGGACACATCAGAACCCACATACTTTCAATGTTCATTATTTGTTTGTCGATATGGAAAGGACCCTTTGTAAATTTAGACATTAACTGCACGCCGAAATGGCCAGTGTAGGCTGAAGATAAAACATTTGGAGTTTGGTGGTGGAGTTTGCAGCAAATGCTGTGAATTGTTTTAGTAATGAAACAAATATATATTAAATTTTTCCTGCAGATGGCTACCAGTTATAGTATTGTATAGCAGAGGAAAAATAATTTTATTTATTTTTTAATGAGTAAGAATAACAAACTGTCTTTGGTCTGAGGCTCCATGGAAGATATGATTATGAGTATGAAACACAACCAATATGCCAAACTGTCTTTTTGAGGGCAGACATAAAATATAAATGTTTATGTAATTTTTAGACATTGATGCCTAACTCATCCCTAAAATACTATAATTTACACCATAATTGACTCATTTTACAACCCAATCAAACATATTTACCTTTAATGTATTATTTTTATTTCCCATTGGGCTGAAGTTTTTCTGTTACAACGCAATAAAAATTTAGTAATAAAAATGCCAACATTAATATTGATTTATATGTAACAGGAAAGACCATTAAATTATATTGACCTTTAAAATAAGCATTGTGGGTGAGTGTTTGGATTCATATTTTATTAGAAAAAAAGATATTCGTTGGGGTTCTATTGATATTGTGATAGCCTTAATGGCCTCTGACTTTCCCAACCCTTGGTTTCTCCATTTTGATCCTTTCCCTTGTTGCTGTTCATTCAGCTTCATCTTTTTTGATTGGAGAGATAATTTCTTAACATGTTGCTTTCATATTTCACATGCCTTTTTATTTTCGATAAATAAACACTGGGCTCAGATGTTAACAATTTTCAGCCTTTATTCCCAGTCCATTTTCGCTGTATCCACAGAATATATTTCTGAAATGGAATTTGAAAAGATACAGATATGCCAGCAAGTTCCACCAACACAAACAGTAGATAAAAAGATATTATGCCTAAAAGTCTGTAAATGTTCGTAGCATAAACACAACCATGCACATATACACACACACTCACACTCAAAAGCAGCTGTCAAAAGAAATCAAGTAAAAATTGATGGAAAATATGCTACATATGAAACCATTAACGATAATTGAACAGCCATAAAATCTTGCTAGCAACCATCTGAATGCCTATGTACCGTTTTTTCATCTTCTTTGCCATCACTTCTCTTTCCGCCTTGGGTATCCGGCCTCGACTAATGATGATTTAAAGTGCATTTTAAATTTAGTGCCTATTTTGTTACCAAAATTAGATATTTTATGGCTGTTCTATTAAATATTAAGTTCGAGTTTTGAATTTAAGTGGATGTTATGGGATTTTTACATTGAGATTTTGTTGCCTTGTTTTGTTTTAGAGACGCGACGCCTTGTACTGAGACCTCATCGACTCTGAAAAACTTTCTCGAAAGCAACGTTGGCATTGGCATTCATTAATATTCAAATAACGTTGGTTCACAATCTTTCAATTACCAATGCCACGTACGCGTACTTGCTTTGCTAATGTCAATGTATGGGTGTGCTAACACGAAATGTAACAGGCGCACACACACACACATACACGACCTATAAAATAAATGTTACATGTATGAGGACATACACAAACACACTTATATGACACGACGGCATGTGGATGTCACACATCCTGCCAACATTCGCTGGCCTACACGCACACTCACACTCATAAATAACATTCAGTAAGGACCTCTGCGAAATCATCCATCATATTTTGGGTGGGTGGCTTTCTGCGTGAATTTCACGAATTCACGTCTGAAAGCATAGCCGACTGGTGGCAGATTTAATATCTTTGTCAATATCTTCACCGATGCCAGCTATCGTCACCCAACACTCTGTCATCGATGTTATTTGCATCGGCTGTCTTATTGCCTGGCTCCCCTGCCATGGCATGCCTCAGCACATGATTGGCACCGGATGTTTGTCGTATGTGATTCAGGCATTAGGCAGCTCAGGCATCAAATGTCATCATAGTCGCATCAATTGATTAGGCAGCCAAAGATGACAACTTAAATGAGTTAACATGGAATTCTCATCACATATTGGATGAGAATTCCATGGAGAGAGGTCATGGCGTGGTACGGAAGGGGAAATAGTATATGTATTTGTGTTGGGAATGCTATGTGCGTGTGTGGGATGCAGTAAAGTGGAATAAAGGTAAAGTCAATTGGAATTTAGTTTGGCTGAATTTCGAAAATTGTGATTTGAAAGTTACTTGGAAACATAGTTATCATACGAAAAGTGAATAGGAATTTTATTCGGATTCGAAGCAATCGCCATGGAGTTGAATGCGCTAAATTGAAATTTTTATTAACAATTTAGCATTTACATTTTAGAATTAGTTAAAATTGTTACTTGGACTTCCGTGTGGATATAATTCCAAAGAGGTTCTAATAAAGCAATGGTTTTTTATTTTTTTTTTTTCAATAATACAGGAATACTAACGGGTACACAGTTAACTTTGAGTTCAAGCTTAGATGCATTTTTTGTGGAACCTATGTCTGTCCATCAAAGTGCAGATAGCATTTATTAGCCAATTGTGATAAAATTTGGCATAATTTCTATAAGGACAACTGCATTGAACATAATTATTTATAGGGAATTGGAAAAGAGAAGCCGTTCAAATTTAAGCATTTACTAACTGGTTCCCTCTGGCGCTATGAAATAAATATTTATTTCCCAGAATTGTATTCATTAACGGCCGCAGAACTAATTTATTGCAATATTAGTTTCGCTGAAGTTGGAGTAACATCAGCTTTAGTTTTTGTATTTTTTGCAATAGGCAAGCCCTCTCTATTCCGCAATGATACCCTTCAACATTGTAATAAAATTATCATTCAATTACTGCGGTGTGGGAAAAACAGACGTGACAATCTTTGTCATTTAGTTTTCCCACTCAAATCGTTACGTTTTCTAGATCACGTAGGCCACATCTTCGGGAACCGTTGCTGGTGCTCGATGTCTTTAATCGAATAAAATCAAACGATAATTAAGTAATTTTAAATCATTCTGCCGGTAGATAATGAAAAAAGTTCTCACAGTTGGAATACCACACACGTTGCCTGCCACCACCACGCCACGGCCACTGCCGGGGAATGATTACAAGATTTGCAAGCATTTACATTGTGGCGTGCACCACACATAAGAGTAGTAACGAGTATGATTGCCACATAGCTAGCTAGCTATGTGACTTCAACTAGCATTTATTGCAGTTGGGATGTGTGGATCCTTCCTACCTAACTTGTATTGTTTGAACTAGCAGCAATTTGTAGCAAACGGTAGCTCCTGTACTGACTGGCCTGTGTGTGCTCCAGCATGACTACAGCTAGTGAATCCCCTACTGGTTATTTAGCGGTCCCCAAAGGATTCTATAACAATTGACAACAGCGAACGCTCCTACAATGTTGCTTGTCGTCTGGGTCCATGCAGAGATGTAGAAGACTGGCATTGTGGAGACTTCATATCATTTTTTATGGAGTCACAGCAAACGAACGAAAATAACAATTGTGCGCGCGCACACACACACACTCGAACTCACACTTCAAAAGCCATGAACAAAAGAGCAAATCTAAATGGGAAGACAAACAGCTATGAATCGCAGGAAAAAATGAACTCCGCAACAAAACAAGAACGAAGTTAACTTTTAGCAAAGGAGTAGAGTCACGATAGGTAGTCATGCGAACATAAAAGCGATACAGTAGCACTGCAATGCCACAGGGCGGAATATAAAACTAGGGCATATGTGAAAATTCTATCAAATTGGAAATTTGTTATAGAATAGAGAGAGAGAGAGCTGCTTTAAAGTTCTACATGTAATAACCAATTTTTGTCTATAGGTTATTCGATATGCCTTATCTGAGTTGTAGGGAAATGTAAACAATTTCGGACACTGTGTTCACACATATGTTGAGAGGGGTTCATTTTCATTCCATTTGATTTATGCTGTCGTTGCCGCTTCTGCTACAGCAATAAAGCAAATAATGGCGATGATACTATCACCGAGTCCAATGTTGAGAATCAACTTCGGCTGACTGCCACGGTCGCTATTGCTGTTATTCTCGTACTGTAGCGGACAAAGTCTAGTCCAATGACAAACAGCACAGTTACGAAAGTTGAGAACGAAACCTGAAATAAAAAAGAATGAGAAACCAATTTCCAAAGCTATTAAAACAAAATAAGCAAATGGGCATACATAGCATATAGGCTCGACAAAAAACAACAGTCAGAGGGTGTTCGACAATGACATGATTTTGCTGAACGGCATGAGAAGTATGTCGAACGTCGCTCCATCTCGTGAAGCTTAAAATATATATAAATTGTATTAAAGTCGCGACAATGTATTGCTGGGTTGGCTGACATACAACCCAGCAAAATATTGTCGCAATATTCGAACTGGCCGTTTCATCAGGAATATAAAGACATTATGGATTATCTGTTGCATTGACATCGGGAACGCATAAGAATCGAATGTGTGTCAATATAAATGTTTCAAATAGAATGCTGCGAAAATTCCTTATTATTTTCTTCCCAAATTTCTATCATTCCAAAATAAGAACACCGTTGTTTTTCTCAAAAAAGTAGAAGCTTGTTTTTCTTTTCGTCTTTTTCAATATGGAAATGTTTTCCAATTGAAATGGAAAATAAACTGAAAACATAACAACAAAGAATGAAAGACGGTTCTCGGGCACTTTCCGTTTCTGTAAATTGAACCTACAACAACAATAAAGCAATGACCTGAACAAAAACCACTTAAGAAAGGGAAACAAATCTGGGTCCCGTGAACATGAAAAAGGCGTCTAAGGAAGGGCCTGGATATGATTTCCCCCACATAGCGAAACTTGTATTTACCACAGTAGCTGTAGTGGTGAAAACATCCCAACCATCATTTGGTTTATTTAATTTTTTTCTTGGTCCTTAATAGACAGACATATGTTGATGTTGTTGTAGTTTTTCTTTTCAAGGAAGACAACAACAACACAAACTCACAGCAAAGTATATGTGTGATCATTTCCCCTCTGTTTTTAGTTTTGCATAAATTGTTTGTAATTTATCGGAATATCTTTGCTCTCAGATGTTGAAGATATTTTCTCCATGCTCCATATGACAATACCACAAGGAAAATAACAATAACAACTAGAAGAAAGAAAAAATTACCAACAAAAACAGTAAATTTTAAATTGTTCTTTATCATTTTTACTGTTGTTGTGTTTTTTTATTTGTTCAGCTATTTTTCTCTCCTCTTCTTCTTCTTCTTTATTTCTTTTTTTTGTTCGCTCTATTTGGAAATTCCAATCACGTTTGAGGCATTTGTTATGATTATTGGTGTTATTGTGGCACGAGTGTCTTTAAAACCCTATTAAAGCTTCCTACATTACTCCCAGTCATTAGACCAGCCGTGTCCTCCCCAAACAGCATTGCATTTAATATTTTTTCCTTGGTATGTTTTGAAAATTGGAAGCTAAATTATAAGATTCTAACTTTTGGTAATTTGGCATCGAAAGTTATGCTTAGCATCAATTCAAGTCGTCACATCTTCTTAATAATAGTTCAGCGAATAGGAAATAATGTCAAGAAGGCGATTAAAAAAATCCACAAAAAAATCGAATTGTTGGACAAATTAGAATAATGTAGAATAAATTTAATTGCATCTTAACTATATTTAGAAGAAACTCAAATTAGTGCTATTCTGTGATATATTTTTTTTTTGAATAAAACATTATGAACCGACATTCCCAAAATACCCAAAATTCAAAGCTATAACTTTATAAGAAAGTCCTTTAAAATGTCTAAAATTCTTCAAAAAATTAAATTTGATTTCCCCTAAATGGTGTTTTTGCAACTGGCGCATGATGTTTCTCAAAAACTTGTAAACCAGTCGGTTGTATGAACCAATAAAATTCTTTGTTGAATAAAAATACATAAATTTTTCTTCTAATAAATTAATGACAGGTTTCAGTTCAGTCATTCAAATTGCTAATATTTAAAATGGAAGGGAATATTTAATCTAGTAATTCTAATAATAATATTAATCACATTTTCCCGTATGTCCTTCACATTTCTTTGCGTCATTTGTAAATTTCACTTAATTTATTATGAAATGCCAACAATTTGAATTAAATTTATAGAACTTGAGAAAATTCCTTAACTAACGCATTTAGAAATAAATTTCTATGTAAATTTGAATATTTGCTGAAGACCTCACACCCGCCTCCCTTCTTTTAGCAACACTCACGGTGATTATTCACCAAATGTTTGTTGGAATGCGTGTTTGTGGACTTTTATTGTTGTTATTATTTCAATTTGTTTTTTTTGTTAATAAATGGCTTCAATATGGCGTTGTTGTAACATTAAATTTTTATTTGTTTCAAAACACCAAAGGATGAATGGATGGGACCTCTTCCATACATCATTTTGTTGCATATGTTTCCCCAGGTTTATGGCATTTTGTTATTCAACAAAAAGTCGTTATGACAATAAGTTGGCAATTTTATTTGAAAATCATACTCATGTATAAATAAAAATACTCATGAGAGAAAAAAATCTAGTAGAATAACTGATATTAGTATTAGTGAAGTCGAACTAAATTTGCACTTGTATACATTTAATTACATTCATTTTGAGGGTGAAAAACATTCGCACAATTTTCTTTTTTCACAAATATTGTTTTTGAGTTGATAATTTATTCAGATGGTCTTGAATCAATCATGTGTCCCATACTAAAAATTTGATACTTTATACGCACAGCCTATGCAGTTAACGATGTTAATTCCTTGTGCTGCAAATACTTTGCTCAAATAAGTATATCCCTCCAAGATGCTGTACCGCCACTGCTAACATTTATAAATAAATGTCATGTTTCAATGGCTACTAGAATAAAAATAAAATATATGTTGTATTACTTTTTTTTGCAGATTGCCTCCAAAGGCACTGCCATGGAAAAAACACTCCTATGATATTTCAAAGAAAAATATCAAGTGGTATCTTTTAGTCCTTGATACGAAAATCTTGCAGAAAAAAGCGAAGAAGAAGAAGAAGAAGAAAACTCTTTTTCGTTTTCGCCTACTAAAGAACAAAAAAAAAAAATAAAATAAAAACTTGGGTTGTTTCCTCCCTATTGACATGAACAATTCCATGTCATAAAACTTTGCTTTGTAGCAGCAAAACTAGAAAAGTTCATTTCTGTAGTTTCTTAATTCTTGTTGACATTTTCATTTGCAAGATCTTCGGTGTTTGTTGTACTCACTCGTATATTTTGTGAGCCTACTTTTTATTTTGTTTCAGTGTGTCAGTGTCTTCGTTACAGTTCTATAAGCAGTGAAAAACAAACGACTGAACAAAAAATTTGTCTTAAACTGTTTGGTAGGAAGTTTGAGGCTTAACTTTAATACAGGGCACTGTTTTATACGTGTGTGTGTTTTTGTGCTAGTGATGCGGTGTGTATTGCATTTGAGTGCAACGGAAACGGAAGTTGACAACATAACAAAGTATGTTTGTTGTTTGCATCTTCTTAAGCTTCCAGATGTTTTCGTGCTTCCCCATTTAATGGTTTGTTGTAATTCTCATGTTAATGAGTTGTAGAACTGACAACACAACTTTGCCTCCCTTGCTCTCTCCTCACCACTCACTCTCTTTAGGCTTCAATTTACGTATGCCTTGACGCCTTGCAAGTGCCCATTCTTCTGTATGAAAGGTTTAGAATGGCATGTTTTGGGGACTGGGGCGGGGGGCTGATGTACCTTATTTAGTTTCCTTATTACTGTTGAAATTAGTTGTCATTATTCCAACAGTTAAACTTTTCTTCAAAGTTATTTTCCTCGAGAGCAAAATAAGACAACAGCAGCAGGCAGCAGTGGCAACTACAACTTTTTACAAACTATTTTGAATAGTTTGAACAAGAACAGTGGCTGGCCATGCCAAGGAGGGAGGCATTCGTTGGTAGTCCAGTGGTAGTGGCTGGCGCTGACAAGTGACAGCGGTAATGACTGTAAAGTCCTTGTTATTGTTAGCCAGCCTCATCAGGGTGTCACCATTTCTGTTTAAATATTTTTGCAAAACTTTTCCCTGATTACTGTGGGAATTCACGCTGTTGTTGTTGTTGTTCGTTTAGTTTAGTTTGCGGTGTAATTGACTTTCTGTTACGCTGACAGAATGGAAAATTAACAAAAGGTATTTGTGTTGCCGACTACAAGTACTGAAACTATAATTAAACGTTATCATCAATGATTTCGAACAAATCAGAAAACCGCTGCAGGTTATTGCCAAGTTTCGTGATCATTGCCAAATGGAAAAAGTTAGAATGAAATGACGGGATTGTATAAAAAATATATATTGATATATGTTTTGGTTGTGTAATTTAGATTTAAACATTTCGACGCCTCCGAACCGTAGTATGTGAGTAGAGTGAGTTTTTCAGTAGAAGCTTTCAAAGTATGGAAGTTTCTTTAATCGTACGTGCCATGCTAAGTACATTTTTGCTTATAACCTTGGTTTGGATTGACCGATGATTACCAAAATTTCAGTGAATGTAAATTAAGGACCGTAGTATCTAAAAACGTAAAGAACTTTAAAACATGCTAAGTCGACTTAGCATACTATGGTTCGGAGGCGTCGATTTAAGGTAGATAATATAAAAAAGAAAGAGATCTTTTTTTTTTTGAAGTGGGTAGCACAACTTTAACACTAAATTTTGTTTAATTTATAATGAGCTTGTTCTTTGGATTTGACTTAAACGAAAATTAATGATATGATATATTGTTAGTTGTGTGTGGTTTCGTTTTTTTATAAAACATTAAATGTAAATCGACAAAATCGTAGTGCGTTTTTTATTTTAAAAACTGCTGGAAATGTTGTATTGAGCATGACTACATGGGTGTTCCAAAGTAATTCCTTTTCTGTTATTTAAATTTCTCAAGAAATTGTATTTCGATCCATTCCAAAAATGTCAGGTTATGTGATAGTTTTTTTGTGCCAAAAGAAATCCAGGGTAAGAAGAACAAGTCTCACTTAAATTTTCAAGTTACTTACAATACCATAGGGACACTTTAACAAAACAGTAGGTACACTGTAAGAATCAGTAGTACAGAATTTTGAACAGAAGTATAGTATTTTTACGCAAACGGGAAGAGAATTTTCGAAATATCATGGCTAAATCCGAAAAAAAACATGTATCGTCGTGTGATAAATCTTAAAGTCGAATTTTCATAAGGAATATTTTTATTGTTTTCACAACGTGGGTCTGCGATTCTTATTCGGAAATTGAATGTTGCCTCAGCCTTTTTAAGTCTGCTAAATCAATAGCCATTATATTAAGTTCCAGACCTATTTACATTAGGTCTGTACACCTATTACGTAGCGTTTAACAACTATGTGTGTGGTTGGTTCTCTTCAGTGTAACCTTTGGTCATTTTCTTTCCTCTTTTGTTTTCAGTGTATCCACCTATTGTTCGTTTTAACAATTCGTACGCTGTTGTTCCGGTAGTCTCAAAACTTCCGTGACACGCATTTTTATAATCCTAATCTCTGTATGTACGATGTAAAGTACAAATGCGAATTCTTGCCTCCGGTAATAGACGAAACGACAACTTGAAAATTAAACTTTTGCTTGTCAAAAGTTTATTATGTGCTTGCAACGCGCATTGCAAGAGATGGTTACACATTTTCAAAATCCAAAACATTGTTAGTGTTGTGAAATAGTCATATGCTATTCGAATATTTTCCAAAAAATCTAATAAACATAAAAGAAAATTTGGGTTTTTGTGGAGAGTAATATACAAATCCAAAAAATTGTTAGTGTCAAGGTGTATATCGTCAGCTAAAATGCAAAAAGGCGTAACTAACAAAAGCATAATTGTGTAGGAGAAGCAAAAAACTATTTTGTATGAAAACTATAAACATGTCATGTGAAATGAAAAAGTATGCCCGGCAGGGTGATATTGCATATGACGAACAATAGACTACACTTTTTTTAACAAATTTAGTTATATAGTTTAATGGCAGCCATAACAATTAAGTAAAAACGTGAATTTGTTGTTAGTTACGCCTTTTTGCATTTATCAAATAAACCAACTTGTAGTTACGTCTTTTTGTTTTTTGTTAATAGAAGCTCCTTTTTTGACCGCAGATGTGTAAAACTTTGTCAACACATGTAGTTTATTGACATTCACAATATTCATTCAAAAAGTCAATTTTCAAATTTTTGTTAGTTACGCCTTTTTGCATTTTAGCTAACGATATGTATATGTGTTTTTTACTTTTTTTGAACTTATGAACTTATTTTAAATTGGTCCCAAAACGTACCAGAAAAAAATAAGAAATTGATTTGAAACTATGCTATTTTGACACGGAGATTTGCTTAATGTTTTTGTATATGCTGATTTATATATGTTTTATATATGCTAGTCACGTGCTATTCGAATTGCTTGGGAATATTTTCCTATTTATTTTTTGAAAACTACGAAATATATTTATTAATTCTAAATTCAGAAAATAAGCATGAAAGACAATTTGAGTTTTTTGAGAGTAATATACATATTTCAAAAATGTTACCCATGCGGTGCAAAATGAAAATTAAACTGACTCCCGAGTCATGCAATTTTCAATAAAATAATAATTATTAAAAATAATTCAAATGTATCCGAATATCGGTTGTTTTGTTTCGGTTTGCTATGCAATTCACAATTAACACTTCTCTAGAAATATTTCAGTTTTGGTGTTACGCAATACAACTTGTCAAAAAGTACGTAGAACGCATACAACGAAATGTTGCGGCTGGTGCGAGGCATTTCAATATCCCGCACATGTCATCCTCACATGCTGTGCTGTGTTCTTCGCTCCGTGGCAGTGTTTTGCGCTGCATTAGTGCGTGTGTCGACATGTGGAATGTCTTCAAATTACAGGTTTTACACATTTATTTCAGCTCTAGCTTAATATTTGCGATCTACAGCAGCGACAACAACAACGATGGGAGCAAAATATACGCTCTGATATGCTTAACATGTCACAATGCACCGAACTTTAGTTCTTTTCATAGTTTGGGAGTGTCAGCATTGTGTTTCATCGCAACAAGAATATTGCATTTTGTGTAATACGAAAAGTTTAACAGTAACTTAAACTTTGTGCATTGCTGTTGTTGTTGTTGCTGTTGTCTGTCACTGCTAATTCCGTTGCTATCTTTGGTTGTTCTGTTATATTTTTTGTTGCTTAGATATACACCCAAGAAACATGCTTGCAACACACAATTGCAACTTTTGAAATTATATGTTAAACATTCACACACACACACACATGCACAACACTAAGCACACAATAACAACTACAACTGAATTACAATAAAAAAGTTTTGCCTTATTCGGCAGAAAAGAAAAAAAAAACCAACAACATTATATATGTTTCTCTTAAAAAAAACTATGTGGGAGGTAGAAGCATAAAATATAGGTATTGTCGTAAAATTGTTAAGGAATGCATAAACATTTTTGTTCACATTATATCCTCCTGATGATATGTTGGCATAGTATATTTGTCGCAGACACTGCTACTTAATTCCCATGAACTTGGGCATTAAGGTGGCTCACGAACGATAAGGAGTAACATGTGATTAGCAAATATTTTAAGATATGCCAATCATAAATTTTGTTAATTGAAACCACACCTCAAAGTGGTATAGGACATTGTGACAAACAATACAAGCCAATAAATTTTAAATATTCATCTATATTCGACCTCAATTCAAATAAGTAAGAATCGGTTCGAACCTAGAGTTTACACTTGCGATTGTCAAGTTCGGTTTAAATCGAAATGATTTAGATATAGCTCTCACATATTATATATTATCATGAGTCACATTACTATTAATATCACAATCTCAGTGTTATATATGTGTGTAATATCTTTAATGACACAATAGAAGTGTGTACAACAACGTAACTATGGAAACTTTGCTAATAAACGAAATATTTACGCTGACATTTGCAAAAAAGAAAATCCTCTTTCACCAGCAACTTTGTCAGTAAAATAAGTAAAACAGACGTTGCGGAACTTTCTAAATGAGATAAGTCAGAATTGCAATAAAAATGAAATTATGGACCTGATAATAATATGCTGAACACAGACACACACACACATACACCTGTCAAGGTCATTCAAGAGCCATAATCAAAACATATTCTATTTGTTTAGACAAGAAAAAAAAAAAAACGTACACACATTCAAATCTGCCATTCAAAAATATAAATATTTTCTCCTTTCGTCGTTTTCGGCAAACTTAATACCCCTTTTGTTATCCTACCGAACTTTGTTAATATATTCCTCAACTAGCTGCAGCACTTAACTTTGTTAAAGTAAAGAGGATAATCGTGCTTTAGAACTGATTATGGGTCTTAACAATGCCACTCTCCTCGGGCATCGTCTACACCGCCTCCATTAGGTTAAGTAAGCGAAGCTCAACGAAAACACAAGACACAAAAAAGGACATTAAACAGAGATGGTCGTTACGGGTACCGAAGGTATTCTACCACTCCTTGGCACTGGCATGACTTTGGCTAGGCTGTTTGGACTGGGTAGTTAAGTTCAGTTCATCTCAAGCATTTGGTTTTCCTTCGAGCGAAGTAGAAATAATTTCATTACTCTGGTTATAATGACATAAAACAACAGCAGAGGACAATGAAGTAGAGAGGGCGAGAGAGAGAGAGAGCGCCAGCGAGCGAGAGTTGCGAAGAAATATGCATAAATGATGAGTCTGAGTCTATTCCTTGGTGGGTGGGTAGGTGTGCCAGTGTGTGTTCGCGCCTGTATTTATGTGTGGAACCAGTTAAAACAAAAGGCTGCAGGAAGTTATTTTTCCCTTGGCCGTGGTTGTTGGGAGTTAGCTTTCAGCACACTACTCATAGGCCTTACTCCAGCTGATTATCTTTCATTTTCTTTTATCACATTTATCTTTAAGTTTTTTTCCCCTTCGTCATGATGATAGCCTGGCTGCTGTGCTTGCTCATCGTTTTCCTCTATCATCCATCTAGCTTCTTTTTATCATATTTTGGTAAATTATGAACCTCATGAAAATAATGTAACTTCCGCTTTTATTATAAAGCCATTATCCAGTGTCTTTGGCTGGTACATGTATGTTAGTGTGTGTGTGTGTGCATGTTGTGTTTTTTTGGTGAATTTTGAGTGGGATTAAAGGACTAGCGTTCACAGTTTTTATGATCTCTTGCCTTGCTGCTGCTGTGTGGGAATGAAAAGCATATGGTTTGCCAGGCAATATCCTTAAATAAGTTTTTAAGGGCATAATTTTTTCGTAATAACAAAAAATTATTAAGAATTTTATTTTATGAGAGGGGTCATACATTTATGATAGGATTACATTAATATATTGTCATAATTTATAAAAAAAAAACGAATATAACGAATTATCATTTATAAAAATAAATATTCTTTGAGTCTTCATTGTCCTTTCTCTCTCATCTATGTCTGTATTTTATAAAATAATAATTTAATCAATATTAAGTGATTAGTTAAAAATATTCAAAAGTTGCATTATTAAAAAAAAACACGAAATTTTATTGTTTAAAGGTTGTCTTTATGGAATAATAGATAATGATTCGCAATAGTTTAAAACCCGTATGAACGAAATACGCTAAACTTTAAAAACTCTTTCAAATAATAAGGCTATTCTCCTCAAAGGACTCATATGTCCCTTTTCGTTCTATACTCAAAAGCTGCTGTCACATGCCAAAAATTTACATTGTATTTGGCAGCAACAATATAAACGGCAATCATGTACATTGGCCTGTTTTTTTTTTTTTTGTTCGATTCTGGCTTTCCTACTGAAGAGGCCATTTATGCTGTCTTTTTTGACCAATTTGTTGTATACCGAAAACTGACAACTACAGTTCAAACAATTTTGATGTTCATTCAGTCAATCACGACCAACAAATAGCAAAACCAAGAACAACTTGGAATTTGTTGCCAAAATTCGAGAAAATTGAGGCCAACTAAATTGGCACGAAAAAAAATCTGTTGTCGGAGAGAAGAACACACACAAAAAAAAACCAACAAGTCAAAGAGAGACGAACGTGTTAAAAGTGGCAGGAAGATAAAAAAGAGCAATTTCCCTCAAGATAGGACACATCAACGTGCCATAGACAAGTTCTAACAAATGACAGGACATGTGCTATGTGCGGCGAATGCCATGACAGAGGTTAAGGCGCTAGTCGCACACACACACACAAACAAAGAAACAAAATCCATCAATAGGTCACATCCACAACTGAGGCTAGAAAGCATATTGTGAGTGCGGCACATCAGAGTCCCACCCCACCACCTCACATCTATCCTTGAGTTGGTGCTTTGTTGTCTCTCTGGCATTAAAGATGCTCATCTGACTGCCTTTCCATCCATCTATCTATCCATCCATCGATGGTATTTGTCCCATTTCTATGCTGTGCTGAGCATTGCAAAAAATAAAATCGGTATTTTGATTTCATGTCTTTTGGGTGCCAACGCCGGACTCATCCCCACCCACCTATCCGGCTGAAATATAGCGCCTAATAGAAACTTCTTATGGCTTACATTGTGACGAGGTTAATGCCAAAGTAAACGAATCTCCTCTTGTATTCGTTCCATCCGTTTGCATTCGTTGTTCGATGCCTTTCCGTTTTTTACTTTTTTTGTTATTAAAGTTGCAGATAAAATTGGTTGGATGGTTGGTTGTTGACTTTGATTTTTATTGGTTGCGAATTGAGAAATCGCTTGCTGGCTGCTTTTGAAATTTGTTTTCCTACTATTTCAATTATGTGTGTCAAAGGGGGCCGGTAAGCCCTCCTTCGCTTCGCCCACCCCTCGCCCTCAGTTTTTTCTCTGATTTGAAAGGACAGTTTTGTTAAATCCCTGAGCTGTAAAAGCCATTGAATGCTGACTGAGTATGTTTACGTTACGTTTCGTTGTTTTCTTCATCATCTTGCTCTTCTTCTTCTTGGGGAACGAACTACGTTTTGGCCTTCCAAGCAATTGAAGCTGTAATGCTTAGGTTTGGCTTCATTTCTATCAGTGTTTTGTTATTGAATGGGCCACAGATAGCGGTTATATGAGACTGCGCCGAGAACCCTACAGCTATTATCTGCAACAGAGGCAATAGTCACCAACAATAAGCACCGCCAGCTGACAAAATGATTCGGTTTATTGTAATGCCGTTTTGGTGTTGCGTTTGCCGCCCGCCAACCGAATTTATCATCATTTCATGGTCTATGATATTGCGTATCATTGATTTGTCTGTCTCTGTGGTGGAGGAGGAGAGGAGAAGGAGGGGTGAAAGCAAAAGACAACTTTCCGTGATTTTAGGGGATTTTAAATGTCAATATCAATTTTGTATGCTGGCAATGTTTTTGAAATTTTAATACCTTCAGTAAATTTGTTTATTTACCGTTTCCCCTTTCGTATTTCTCCAATGGCATTTTGTGGGCGGAACTGTTGGAAGGACATCATTGCCAAGAACATAATATGTAGTTGGAATAAAAGTTTTCAATTTTAGAATATTACTTGGCATGCGATACACTTTTGTATATTCCAAATTGAGAATTATAGTTCTATATTCCTGAAATGAAATCGGGAACGAAATCCCATAGTTCTATATTCCTGCCACTAGCAATCCAAATTCTATGCATTTTATCTTCAAATAATCTGCAAAATAAATTTTTTCCTGACGTTCTGGTCGATAGTTTGGCATTGTTGAAGTTTTTTTTTTTTATTTCGCCACATAACCAAATTAAATAAACAGAAGTGCGAATGGAATGCAAGACCAACTCAACTTCAGCTTTAATTATCCTTCCAGGTGGATTGTAAAAAAGGTACAAACAATGCTCAGAGGGGGCAAACACAACATCGGAAATAGAAATCTCGGAAAAAAGCAAACAAAAGGAAACGAAGAAAGTAAAAAACGTGAACTGGCATCTATCTTGGCGGAAAGGGAAGTACGTTTAACAATGCGAATGGAAACCCACACTCGGGTTTCGAAAATTCGCATTGCTGAAAATACAGAAAAAACAACTACCGTGCGCCATCGTACAAACACATAAAAAAAAACACAAACTTTTTTCATTTGTTTAACAAAACAAATGCGAAAATTTATCTTTCGACAGTTTTCCAACAGCTACTGAACTCTGGTGAGTAGCTGCTATTGTCCTCCAGTACTTTAGCGATAATGAGTTTTTCAAAGGGAATGCTACTTCTAGGGGAGAGGGTGGGCCGTTCTATGAGAAATAAATAAATTTACAGTTTCAAATTGTTGTTTGCAAAATAAAGAGCACAAAAAACGCAAAAGCACGGACGAAGAAAAATGTAACGACAAATGAAAGTTTCGCAATTTTCTTGCAGTCAAGTTGAAGCCCTCAGTACTCATCGCACTTAATTAAGAAAAATTTGCCAAGTTAATGTTGAGATATAAACACACATACACACAAACATACGCTTGCATACGTTTACACATGCCATACTAGTAGAAGGCAAACAACTCGAATCATGGCTAGGTGAAATATTTACACGTATCCTTCTTCAAAGCTTTCTTAAGATGCCGTTATCCTCATGATTTGTATAGGGGGTTTATTCGTTTCTGTGAGTTTCATTTTCGTATTTTGTTCTGCTTTATTCGAGGAATTATTTAGCTTGACATGCTTAACTTTTTAGTTCAGGTCCAGTTAACTTTGGTTACAGTGGGATAACAGATGGCAACGAAGAAATTGGAGTGATCCGAGTATGATGAAATGCTGCATACAGACTACACGGGGAAATATCTTTAAAAGAGCAGTTGATCTCAGAATTTTTAGCTCAGTGGAATAAAGTATTACTGTTGTCAGAAGTAGGCAGGATTGAACTCCTGATCGGAATGAACTACTATATCTGTCTAATTTATTCGTTCTTATTCATATATCAAATCGGGCTGGAGAGTTTAGTGCTTGTCCCTTTTTCAATGTTAACATATTGTCCCACTATAGCTGACATCCGCCGCATACTACAAAGTGCCGACAGTTCGTATTATTCAAATCTTAACTAAAGCCATTGCGTGTTGAATAATCCTGTCATTGGATTCATTAAGATAATTGCTGTCGTTCCATTTGAAAAGCTACACAAAAGTTGCAAAACACTTTTCTTCCTCTGAACTCCTTAACGGTTATCGTTCTCCCTGTGCTTGCAGCGCACAGCCCTCCGAAACTGCGACAAAAAGTGAACGCCTTTATCTTTAGCACTGAGTCGACAAAATGTGAAAAAGGTGAATTAGAAAAGTTTCTTATTCGATGTACAAAGCAAAAAAATAACAGAACTCACAGTCATACACACACAATCCCAAGTACCCTCACATACACACACATACACCAATTAAGTGAAGGAAAACAAGCAAGTGTTTCATTTTCTTATGGAAAGAAGGTCATCTCAAAAAGATTTCAACAAAATTAATTAAAGAAAATGGCTACAAAGCTTCATATCCGCATCCCAAACCCTCCTTCGAGCTATTAACGCTGCCGCCAAGGTAACCAAACACTTGGTGCTATTTATCCCTACTCACCTATCTGAGTCGGGACGGAGGAGTTTATATAATTGTAATTCGTATTCGAAGGTAATGCAATTATATTAAACCAAAGTTTGTATCTGTATTACAACCAATAACAACAGCAACGTCGGCGATGGCAGCAGCATTTGTGGCCGTGGCATCATATGCTGCAGCTCCACACCGAACATTCGGTCATAATATTGTAAATATTTTATAAATTAATGACACTTACATTAAGTGTACAATCGCAGGAGGATGGCGAAGAAGAGTGGCTGAGGGGAAAACGAAATCGACTGCCATAATCATATATTGATAAAGTTTTTATTGCAAATGAGATCAGAGTTGACCAAAAAACAATCACCTGATTGCAGTTGTTGGTTATTATTGTATACCAATTTAATGCGAACAGAACTTGAAAGACAAATAAAGGACACCGGGTCCTTAACAAAGTGATGATTCTTTATTATCTGTTAAAAATGACAGACCATACCAACAGCACACAAGAAACCTAAAGCTACTGCATAATGACCTTTAATACTCTGAGTGTACAAGGTGGAATTTTGGTTAAAGATTGAGATTAAAATCGGTAAATGTCGTTAGTATGAATTTGGCAAAGATATGTAAACATGTGTGTATATGCCCGTAAAAATATGAGTAGAAGAACAAATATAAATGTGGAAACATTATATATAAAATTCGTATTTTATATAATATGCCTCTTTATAAATAGGCGATATAACCATTTTCCTTATTAAAAATATGAATGTAACGAAAAATATGTATACTAGTCTCTGAGGAAGTTTAACGAATTGTGTCTTTTTAAACCATTTTTAGCGTATTTTCCTCTTTTTATTCTCTATGCACACACCTCATTCCTTTTGCGAGAAAACCTTTTTTGCACTTTAGCCAAATGCATTTCAGGCCATAAGCCTGTCAATGTCACGTTATATGCCGCCGCTGTCATTACCCTATTCACATTATATTTTCATGTGAAAATCTCATGGACAGCTTTCATATTCATGTGTATTGGTAACGTGTCCTTTGTTGACGTTGTTGTTGTTTTTTCTTAGTTTGGCAATATTCGCTTTGTAAACGTCAGCGATGGTCATTATTTTAATGCCGATTAAAATATGTTGACAATGCTCTTTTATTGCTCCTGCAATGGATCGACCGGCATTGAGAGATGGCACGATGAGTAGGAGAATATATGTATGTATATCCTGTTTTTGTTGTCCTGTGATTGAACAAACTGAAAATAATATTTCATATGAAACGTTGGATATTCCACTTCATATTTTTATGGAGTTTTACACACACCTGCATATGTACACATACGAGCGCATACACATACGTTGCCAGGTTATAATTTCCATGGAAGGATGCAGCTGGGTAATAC
Source organism: Musca vetustissima (assembly GCF_032173495.1). Taxonomy (NCBI): domain Eukaryota; kingdom Metazoa; phylum Arthropoda; class Insecta; order Diptera; family Muscidae; genus Musca; species Musca vetustissima. The sequence goes on along the minus strand of NW_026887855.1, from coordinate 62,559 downwards.
ATCCCATTGCCTGGCCACGTCCCTGCTGATAGCTGCACACATCACACATTTGCAGTACGGCAAATAAATGTCAGTTTAAGATCTGCTATGACCAGCTTAATACGACCTGGCCAGTAGAATGCGTGTTGTCGGTGTGCGGGGAAACCTTTTTAAATTCAATAAAAATCCAAGCAATCAATTTCACAAATGAAATTCTGCAGATCCACCAACAACATATGCGAAGAAATAATTTTCCATTTAATAAAGAGCACAAAATTAAATTTCGAAATAAAAAAGGACAAAAACAACAACGACCTAGGACACATGTGGATGTAAAACATATATAAATGTTTAAATTTTCGTTAACCATGACCTCGTTCTCGGTTAAGGATCCCTCCAAAATAACCCGGTTATTGTTGATGGGGGAATATTATTAATGGACAATTTACAATGTGTAACAACAAACTTTTATTTTATGGCAAATACGCCGAGGGCGTGACGGAGGGGGTCTTGTTTTACAAAATCCTAAAAGTTATTGCAACCCCAGGTGAAATGTGGCTACCTAATAACCAAACTTTGAACTTGGACCCTTTCGTGTGCGCTAGACCAAATAAGAATGTTAGAAACATTTTCCATAGCCCTAAACCTGAAACATTTATTCAGCACACTCTCATTTGGCTCGTTTTTGCAAAAGATTGGCGGGTGGGAGGCGGTTGTGTGGAATTGAAAACTCCAATTCATTTGCCACATAAGCACATTGATGTTCAGCTGGGTTTGGCATTGGTGTGCGGTTTTTATGTGGATGAGTGTGCATATATAGTGGAAGGTTAAAATCTGATAACAGAACATTTCACATGCAAAGCCATATTTGTGTATGTGTGTGCGGAGGACTTTTAGTATTGTGTATGTTTAACCTTTTCACAAACACACAGAGGTGCTTAAATACAGCAAGACATATGAATTACGTGTTAACATATCTGGACGTCAGACCATATACTGAATTGAGTATCTGCTTATTGAAAAAAAAAACGTTGGAGATGATTTTGGCGAGGTTGGCAACTATAATGTGCTGAGCGTGCAATTTTTTTAAAGCTGCCACACAGTAAGACTTGATATTCACAGATATTTTTTAGGTTATTTGTCATTTTTTAGTTTACCTTTAAAAAGTATTTAAATTTGGTGGTATACGTGTATGGTAAAATACGCAGATTTCCGAAAATGAGCTTTTTAAGATAAATTTAACGTTTGGATTAAATGTGGAGGGAAACTAAATTTTAGTCAATGAGTAGTTCTGCGATGATGTTTCTTTTAATTAAAAAAATATTTTTTTTATTAAAATGGGTTGCTTATTGCGTTTTTTTTTAGTACAACGACTCATTAGTTGTGAAAGTATGACATTTGAATCCAAAGTTTTATAAAATATCCAATTTCAATATTTTCCTGTAATTGACCAACCCTCCTCATACATCAATAAAAAACCTCCCCTATTCGTTATCAATAACCTTAAGCATGAGAGGGCTATTATTTTTGTTTTATTGAAACTTTCACAAATTTACAACTTATTAAGGTATTTATTATTATTTTCTCGTTCTTCTTCTTCCGGCTGCTGTTGCTATTTTGCCCCCGGCTCAACAATAAACAACACATCAAAGGTTCTGCTTTGGAAAACAACCAAAATGATGGTGTGTGTGGATGTTAGGAAGCTATTGGCTTCAAAGTACCTTCAACATGTGGATGTTGGTGGGAGTGTATGTGATCTGTGGCAAACAACATTATATGGTTGCTAAAATGTACTCTGGGATTAAACATCATCATCTGTTATGCCATCGTTTTGTTCCCAATCACCTGTCTTTGGCTGTGCACAAAAGAAAAAAACCGACAGGATTCATTGTAATCTTTGACAGACTGAACATAAATTTTTAATATAAATTTGTTGCCTTGTCAGGGTAGGGAGGACGAGTGCTGGGCATGTGTGGTTGTGTGGTTTTGCATATATACTCGTATATTGTAAATGCACAACAGGTGTCCTTTGTTTTGTGTTATTCGGTAGGAGAGAGACCCGGAGCTGTGTTTGTTATCAAGGACCTTTCTTCACACCACCTTTACTTTGTTTACTTAGTCAGGCCTTTAAATATTAATAGATCATTATTTTTTCTTGTTTGCGGTAAATTGGGAATAAGAAGTTCACCTCTAGGGATTTAAAAAAAAGTAAAGTTGTTTGCCATCAAATTACCAAAGTAAATGTGGCGCGTGTGTTAGTTCGTCGAGTGTGACTTTTATAAGAAATATTTTGATTGAGGTCTGTAGGGGACAACTCGATTTAGGAAGTTAACAATATTAATATTACTTTTTCATTTATTTATTTATTTTTATTTCCAAATAGTACGAGTAAGTTATTTAAAATTGTACAATATATATGGTCGAGGTTCAAGATTTTAGTGCTGTACAGTGGTTCAAGATGTTCAAGTTGAAAAAATGTCATTGTGTTATAGGTAATTTAAATGTACTTCAGTCGTTCTAAAATATATAAGTGAACTTTACTATATTAATAATCTGTAATTAATAACAATTAAAATTGTATTTTGCGCCCCAAGGTATTTTAAAAGTATTTCTTAATTTTATATAAAATTGTAGCACACAATTAGCGGGGCTTGTTGGATTATATATTCATGCTCAAATCAGGGATTTTCTGGGGACTTTATTTCTGAATTTTTTATGTTTTTGCTGAAAACAAATTCGTTTATCCGCATATCATTATAGATTTATCGTCATGATTTCAAAGTTGCACAAATTAAAAGACTTCTCCAATTGACTTCTTCTCACAACGATTAGTTCCCTTCATCATCATGACTGACAACTACAAAATATTCCTTCTCCATTTTTCATTATTTACTTTAGAGCGTTGTAATGTCCTGTATTTTGTTCAATTAATTTCCTCCCACACAAATTTGTGTGTAATACATTGACGATGATTTCCGTTGGCTGGAAAATTTCACAGAGTCATTGATTTGTAATTAAAAAATGTATTTCTAATTTTAAACAAACAAAATGCTTTCCCCAAACAAACTTAGAGGGACAATTTGCCAATAACATGTTACTTGTTAAAAAAAGATATATTTTGCCAATATATTTCTACCATCTTAAGGGAACGCCAGAAAAAACAACTCTCTGCTTGCTTAAGCAATGATTATAGAAATATCAGGAGTTTAACTTTCTTTTTTAACTTTGGATTTTTATTTTCGGTTAAAGAAGTGCTTTATCACTCACCCCCTCCATCATTTATACCATCATTGTCAGCATTGAGTTCCGCCTATTTGGTTTTTGTTTCGTTATCGCACAGAGAACAGATTCAATGTTTTATTTTCCAAAAAGAAAAAAGGAGTCGTTTCAAAATTTTAACGAGTTCCTTTGGAAAAAACATCAATTGTGTGTGTATGTGTGCTGGTTCTATGTAATCTACCACTATTCAATGCCGCCATTATTTGTCCTCTCCCTCGCAATCTTCTAATGATTTTGATTATTTGTGGTTTGTATTCTTGCTATATTTTTTGGTGTGCTCTTTAAAATAAAAGCAACGGTAATGATAGCTTGTTTAACGCTCGCTTTGTACATTTTTCAAATCGATTTATTAACGAACTGTTGCCTGTGGCAATGAAATGAAATACCAGTTAACTGCTTGATTTGTTGTCTTATTATATATCAAGCACGGGAATGGGAAAATAAATCAGAGACAATGGAGAAACGTGGAAGAAAAATGTAAGTTAATGTCTTTCATTATAGGAAATCATTAACTTCAAAATATATATTTTAATATATAATTTTTTATTTGGAATTCGTATTTCTGCAAATTTTAATTAGTCGAATATCACCATAAATTTCGTGTGAATTGTGAATTTCATTTCGAATGCCATTTAATTATTAAATTAAATTCACAATTATTTGTTTGCCATCTTCGTCACCGCCATTGCCTTGCTAATTATTTAAGTTTGTCTTATTTGTGGCGCATGTTTCGCGTGTTCCGCATTATGTTGTCGTTCGTCCATTGCCGCTTTTAATTAAAACATTTTATTACGAATGACATATTTATTGTTTTTTAAGTATCTGCAATTGTAAACCGCCTGAAAACATTATCAGCATATTTTTGTATATTTTACTAAATGAGTGCGTGGCTGTTTGTCCGTTACCAGCATACGGTTTAAAGTAAAGCTTTAATGTTGGTGTGTGAAAGTGGAGGTGATGCATAAAAATGTAATATTGGGTTCTGTTTAACGGTTAGGCCAAGTCGATTGGACCTTCCTTAATTTTTTTATAAATATATTATTCTACAAAAATTTGGAAATAGTTAAAAGCTCTTCCTGGATATTGCTCAAAGACACGCACCTTTACCATTTTCATCCGTTTGTCCCAATCATTAACTACATGCCTTTGAACCTAAAATCCGATTCCAATCACTATCTGACCATTTTGAATGGTGACGATATTATTTGACCATCCAACCACATTTTGTTTCCGAACCTTGAAAATGTCCATAAAATGATATTGTGGCATTTATTATTTGGTTGTGATTTCAGTTGCCGTTGTTGTTGCTGCTTTTGCATTGCGTTATTATTTTTGTTCTGGCATTTTGCGGTCGAATGTTAATTTTTATTTATTTTATTTGATGTTATTTTATCCTGCCAAAGGACACTTTGTAATGCGATAGCAATTCAAATGAAATTTATGGTGTTGTGCAACAAATTAATACTGTTATATGTCTGGCGGAGGCACACTGAGGCCACCACAGTGAATCATTGATGCGGTTTTGTATAAAAAGAAAACCCATTTTGGAATGACAAGATATGTTCACAGCAAGGTGAGAGATTTACTGTATGATTTCCTTAAATTCGAAACGAATGATAAATTAACAATATATTTTTTTAGAATTTTACTCGAATAGGCCCTGTAGTTCCGCATCCAGCTCGATCCAATATTCAATAGTGTAGAATTAAAATTTACGTGACTTCGTTAGCAAATATTTATAATGTAGCGAAATAAATCACTCCAAAACAAGAAGACTCTATCACAAAAGAGGGAATAAATTCAAGCCCACTTCAAAATCGAAATGTTATGAATAATGGTTTTGGGGTTTTTGCCATAATTACACATTTTTATCATTATTATTTGCGTTTGATAGCTTTTGTTATTGCCGCTTCTGCCGTTTGTTGTTGGTGTTGCTATAACAATTTCAAAAACACTCATAAAAATACACACACGGACAAAGATACACACACACACACACACACACAAAGGCGGCTTTTTTAAATAACTTCTTTTTGTGGTTTATTAAGTATGGTTCGAAATGTCATAACCATCAATTATGGTCGCCTACTTGAAATCCGCCAGAGTGTGGGTTCTGAAATACTGCCATGCAGTAAGGATGTTTTAAAACCAAAATTAAAAATCTAAAAATTTAATATACGGTGATGATGAAATTATATAAATTGTAGAAGTTTTAAATAAAATAGCGGAATCGAAAATTAATAATTCATATGGCGCTTAACGATAAAAAAATAAAACATGAAGGGTAGTATGGGTTCCAAGTAATTCGTTTTCTTTGCAGTTGTTATATGGACCATCGTTTTATATGGACATTTTATGATCAACACAAATCAAATTTCTTTTAACGAAGTAGATTCCAACCACAAAAAAAAGAAAGGAAAGTTTTTAATGCAATTTGTGAATGAAATGGAAATGAATTTTCCATCTTCTTGCTGTTAAGCATTATCGATTACAAACTCATCCTCCAATCTCCCTCTTCCATCCATATCATGAACTCCATCATGGTTGCATTACTGGTCAAATGAATGTAACAACATTTTAAGAAGATGATGAAACTGACGAACAGAAACTTTATCCTATCCAAAGGATGCAAGAAAATAAAACTCAAAAAAAACGACGGAGAACAAAATAATTGCCATTAAACTGCAAATGTTCGCATAAAATTATTGAAATGGCAATTACAGACATTTTTAAGTACAAAGAATCAACAACAAAAGGAAATAAGTTTCCAAAATGGGGGCGGTGGATAGTAAGAGAAGCTGGGAAATGAAAATATGATTTTGATTGCAATTAATAGGAATATTCATGAAATATTCTTGACTCGAAGAAAAGAACAGCAAAAATTACAATAGATTTTTTTTTATTTTAAAAATTCATCATTTTTAAAATATAAAAATTAAATGGTTGGAGATATTTAAGAATGTGAGAATTTAATTTTAATAAAATGTTATCCACTAAAATATAATTTATGTGTCGATAATATACCACAAGGGTTTGTGAAATGATTCTAAGAATATTACAACTAAACATAAATATAAAATAATAATACCCTCTAGCTCAGGATAATTATTTTTAGAAGAGAACATCTATTAATATTTTTTATTCTAATTTTAGTTTTGTTAATGACTACTAACTGAACTGGCGAACGAAAGGGGGGTTTGAAACCAATTAACTTTAAATATAATTTATGAAAATACAAAACTAGGGACAAAAGGCCATAATGAGTATTCAAACAATATTATTGACATTATCCCCTCACTTTAACGAATCTTACCTTTAATATTTGTATTCACTTTCCGACATTTTCCTTAATATTTATTTTCTTTCGTTCTTCCTTTGCAGATATTACTTTATCCCGAAGAAGGATGGGCCCGTACCGCCTCCTCTTCATATTGGACTATAACCCCTTGCTGGTGGCAACCAAATCGTTGTCGCATCGAAGAATTTGCTGGCACTCAGCGTCGAGTCACCAAAGCTAAAATGGTATCACTCGAACAAAAAGGTTCTTTGTTGATAGTTGGCCATTTCCGGAGCAAAGACTCGTCCTCATCGTCGGCAGCATCGAATTCGGGTGCTTTGTCAACATACTCGACCACATCATCAACGTCATCGTCAGGGAGGTCACCTTCCACCGCTGCAGCCGCTGCTTCGGCACACTCAAAGGATAACGACGAATTCAAATTGTATTTAAGTTCAAACATCTCCATGGAGGACTACAACATGGGTTATTGCCTGACAGGTTTCGTTGAACGAAGATGTCAGCAGACAAACACATTTCAAATGACACATTTTGCCGTTATTAAACGTCAATGGCCGTCCTTAATACACACCCAAACGCAACCGAGTAAAGCCAGCCGTGTGTTCTGTACAAGTGGCAGCAGCAGCAGCGGTGGTGGCTGTGGCGGCAGTGGCGGTGGTGGTAGCAAACGTCGTGATACATCAGCAAAGCCAACGTAATTATAGTATTTAAATAGGATTTTTCTATTTTGCATATTTATTGCTTTTACAGCAACAACAACAAAAACAACTAAACAATGATGATGTAAATTTAACTAAAACGCATAACAAAGCGAACAAAAACAGCAACCCTAGCATAATTCTAAGAATGATGTCTATTTTGTGTGCAAGAAAACGAAATGAAAAAGAAAAAAATCAAAGAACTACACTTTAAGATCCCCTCCCAAAAATAGTCGTTAAGTCTAGAAACTAAATCAAAATGTCCATGGTAACATATATACATACATACATACAATTTAAGCATTTAACAGCAAAATTGATATACAAAACGCTTAAGTTATCAATATTTCAATAAGAAGCAACAGAACATAAAACTATTACCAGTGATGAATAGTTAAATGAAATCTAAGTGAAAACAGCTTCAATGCTAGAAGACAATGCCATCAGAGCATAAACTTACAACATATGAAATTATCACACGCACGCACACATACACACACACACACTCATCGTCACCATCATCATCGCCACATGCATGTCTTTATGCTTCGTCTTGCTAAGTTTTTATTTTGGGGTATGTATGTATTTTATTTTTCTGAATTTTTTTATATAGTTTTCCTTTTTCAATATTTTTAAATTCAATTTCATAGTCCATTTCGGAAATGTCAGAAAACCACATCAAAGAATTGTCCTTCTTATGCTAAGCCACAATTACACACACACACATTCATTGTGCAGTTGCTTGACTTTTCCTTTATTGAATTTATTTCAATACATATTTTTGTGTTTTTTTTTTTTATTTGGTTGAATAATTTAATCTCTCATTTTTCACACTTAAGGCCAGTGTTGCCGTTGTGAGCTAAATAAAAAGCTATTTTGGTCAATTGACTTGAGTATTTTTAAAGTTTTAGAGGCGTTCCATAACAAAAAGTAAACTCAAGATCGTATGGATCGTGTGGATAAAATTACAGATTTAAGATATATTCTTATAGAATTTTTGATTCTTGAACATTTCGGGTTTCAGACGGTTATTAAATATTAATGCCTTTTTTGTTTTTTACTAATTGATAGACCTAAAAAGTTCTAAAATAAATATTGTCACCATTCCAATAATTAATGAAGATATCCTAGTCGATATAAAAATTTGAAATGGCAACACAACATGCAATTTTCATTTGGCCTTTAGAAAACACATTCTTCGATTTGTGGTTGAAAGGAAAAAGAAAAAAATATATCCTTGGAACTTAAATTGTCTTCAAATATTTCAATTGCACACACAACAACGGTATGCCACACCAGACCCAATTCAATCCTTTAAGGGTTTAAATGTTTTCTTTTTTGTTCGGTGCGGAACACGACACAAGAATAATGCCCACCCTGAAGATCAACTACGAAAATACATTCTAAAGAAATTGCAACAAATTGCAGCTTTAAGCTTAATAAACTTATGCTCGCTTAAGCGTGTGATTGTGTAAATTTTTCTTTTCGTAAGCTTCTTGAGTTACACAGTTAGTGTCAAATGATGGTACATGAATTATCGTGGGGAAAATGCAGTCCTGAAATTCAACACCATAATGATAAAGGCTCGCCTTAACGAACCTTTAACAGATTTTCAAATATTTTATTTCCGAGATCGGATTTTTATGAAACAGGGTTCGACATTTACTTCAAAGATAACGAATTATGGAAATATATATAAACATAAAATGAATAGGTTGTTTTAGTCTGAAGACATAATGTGAACTTACACTACCTTGTGATTATTTCAGACTGTCTGTTGTACAGTCAAATTGACGTTTAGTTACACTTTGCAAAGGACACAACAATTCCCTTCCACAAAATGAAGAAAAACTGCTGATATTTTTTTTTTCAAAATATCCTTGTGGATGCTGTAACATTTCGAATATACTGAAAGGCAATAGGGGGCTGGGGGTGAATATTGGCGTAAGCATGTGTATATTGTAGACATATTAAATAAATCGCATCTGAGCATTAAAAATACGTTAATGTTTATTTAAACATTATTTCGATGTTGTTGCTACTGCTGCTGTTGTTGTTATGGCGTTGTCGTCCTTGTTGGTTGGCTCATTGTCGTCGTTGATGTGACGTTACTCGCTTGAAACACCATAATAAGCATTTCGTGTACATTTCGCATTTAGTCCTTTCATCTGATGTACGCTTGTTGTGTGTGTATGAGAGTTTTTTCTTTTGGTCCTTGCAAGCTGATGGCATTCGCATATAAACCTCTACGGCGAATGTCAAGCATTGCGTGAAATTGTGTCAAAATAAGTCATGCTTAACATGCGTTTTTTTTTTGTTTTGTATGTAGGGTCTACCAGACTCCTATAACAATTACACACACAGACAAACACACATACTCAAACAACTACAAAGAGGCACATGTCTCGTTATATGTCTCGGCGTCTGTTTATCAGCATACGTAGGTTTGGGTTTTTTTCTTTGCTAACAACGATTTCTTGCGGATGAATTGTGGCTAGACGGACACATTTACAGGCGTATGTATGCTTGTCATAAAGAAGCTACTTTGGCAAAATTTAAAATTAATGAAAAAGCATTTGCCACGCTTCAGAATATCTGACAGAATTTCAAGGGATTTCATATTACTTTAAAATTAAATCTCAATTTTCAATATCTTTAAAAATTTGTTTGTCTTTCGTTTTTTGTTCTCTTTTCAATAATAGATACTAGATTTGAATAATAATAATATAAAAAATATTTTTCGTCTCCAACACCTTCGTTAATGTCGATATCGGTCTATTGACTATAAGCCTTTTTATTTAGTTTCCTTTGTTTTCATAAAAATCATTTTTAATCCCCAAATGCAATTAGCATACAAAGTTTTCAACACTGTTCACCTCACCTCATGCCACACTCCACCCAGAAACAATAGACTTTGGCTGAATGGCTGCTAAGCTAGATAAGTACTACTGCTAGCTAGCTGCTCTTACCACTACTACTACTACTAATAAGTGTTTTTGTGTAACATAGCTTAACATGTGGCAACCTTGTTTTTTTTGGAAAACATTTTTTATTTGATCTTTAGCCTTTCAAATAAACATTTTTATATGTTCATCTACAACTACTAACTCTAAGTGTTGATTTTCTATATTTTGTGTGTATTTACCAAAACTTGAAAAAGAAATACAAAATAAAACCTTTTTAACAAACAAATGCCAAAAGAATCTTTTCCTCTCGAAGACCGAACACAGCACTGCAATGGGCAAACCCCCCGAAAATCTGTCGTCTACAATAAGCCAAATCAAAGATAGCATTAATATCGCATGGAAGACTCAGTTGATTGGGACGTCACAGAAGCAACACCGACTGACTGAATGATCCGGCACTGAAACCAACAAACAAACCAAAATCAAAAAAGGGAAAAGTTTTTTAAGCAGATAAGAAACTATATCAAAATTCGTCCATATGGTTGGAGTTTGATTTAAACCGGTAGCTTACAAAAATTATAAAAAAAATATTTAATATATAAAATCAAATCTATATATACATACATGTACTTAGTACATATACAAACACTCTTTTTTAAGATGTGGAAATTACTGGAGACATCGCAGTTGACCATAGCTGCTTGCTGTTCCAGAAAATGCTTAATACGTCCCAGGCTTTTTTGATAAAAAAGAAATTAGTTTTTTAAAATCCCCTATAGCACATAAGTAGTTTGTAAGCTTTTTGCCTCAACTTTTTAAAAAATATGAAACAAATTGTTAATGAATGCCTGCCAACAACAAAAAGCAAAACAAAATAATAAAAAACAACAACAACTATACATAGCAAACTAACTAACAGTTTGACAACCATCACAACAAAAACAAATTTTACACAATTACCCACCCACCCCTACTCACTTCCCCAACATACTGTTTTCCTCGATATGTATGTGTGGAGAACTCTTACATTTTGTGTATACAACAAATGAACAAAACAGTAACAACAACCAGAAGAGAAAAAACAATGTATTTTCTAGGAAATATTGAAAACTTATTGAAAAAAAACAAGCACCGGAAATCGACTCCAATTATTTTTTAAATATAGTCAAGTAATTGTAACGTAAAAAAAATTAGAATTACCCAACTTTTTGAACAAAAGAAGTATATATATATATATAGAAGTAATTTTACCGAAATCTTTGTATCTTTGTTTAGTGTATAAGTGTGTAGTTAGTTGTATGCTGTAGTATTTTGTAAGTTTGTATGCATGTGTAAATAGAATCTCTTTGTATTTCATGTTTCTCTTTAGCTGTTTTCTTTTTCGTAATGTGATGTCTTAAAAATGTAGTTTTTATGTATTTTGTAATTACATATTTCATAATTTTTTGATCATAGCCAGTCTAACATAAGATAATCAATGGAGGTATTTTTTTTTTAAAAATTTTAATTTTTATTTCAATTCAGAGAAATACAAAATTTAAAGTAAAATCATTTTAAATACATTTGTATACCCTCAGCCTTATAGCTAATGAGGGTATATGCACTTTTATGCGGTGAAAATGTGCCTCATCGAAATATTGGTATTAGACCCCATGTTTCTTTGGACCAAATTCGTTTCAGAAATTTTGAAGCGGATTTACAAATGTCCGTCAGTCCGTTGCCCGTCTGTCTGGCTGGCTGGTGTGCACGATAACTCTCGAAGGGAACAATCGATTTCATCCAAACTTTGCACATCTTATTATTTCTTCCAAGCTTAGTTCAAAAAATGGTCAAAATTGTGCTAAAAATTAATTTTATAAAATCATGAACAGATTTTGCACAACCTATTATCTTTACCAAGCCTAGATCAAGTCCAAAGAACTCCTTCTGATTCCTCTCACACAAGGTTTCAAAATTTTCAATATTTATAAATCCAATATCTGGCGAACGAACTATCCGATTTAAAACGAACTTTGTACAACCTATTACCTTTACCAAGCCTAGATCAATTTTGAAGGTGGGACCCATTGGTCCATTCCTTCTGGTACCTACCCCCACAAAGGGTCAACATTTTCAATATTCATAAATCCAATATCAGGCGAATGAAATGTCCGATTTGAACCAACTTTATATTTGGTATTTTCAAGGTTCTCACTATATTTTATTAAAATACAATATGAAAAACTTAAGGCAGTTTATGACTCTACCCCCACTCCCGAATAACCAAGGGAAAATTGTTGATTAATTTATATTGGCCTTTTTTAAAAAATATTTTTTCCAAAATCCTTCAAATGAGTATTCCTTGTATAGACCATTTAATGTAAGTGAATTAAAATTTAAAAAAAAAATAAAATTTAAATTTTTTATCTGTGTTCTACAAAATAGTTTGTAGTCAATCTGTTGTTCGTATGTATTTCTAATATTTTATAATTAAAAAATCACTTTCCTCTAGTCAATAGAATAGTAAACAATACATGGCTTATTGCTACATTGCTTGGTATTAGTAAATTTTCCTTTGTTTCTTTCTCTTATACATTTAATAATAAGATTTGTATGTATTTGTATGCATATATAACACTAAATATGTATCCACAATTAAGTGTCAGGTACCTGTAAAAATAGTATTTGTTTTTTTTTTGTCATTGTCAAGAAATGTCATTTAGATTTCTTTGCCCCCGTTTAGCATTGATTGTGTTCGTGCATATCTAGTGATAAAATTCTGTTTTTTATTATTACTAAAATAAAACTTACAAAGTCAAATGTTAATTTTCGAGTACAGTTATAAATATCGAACCCAGCCATTACCAATTTATGTACAAAATTGCCTCATTGCCCTGAAAAAAAATAAATAAATAAAATACCGATATAATGTGAACTCTCCAAAGTAAATAACAAAACAAGAGCAACTTGAAATACATTTTATCTCTTGCTTTAAGAACATAAAATATTTACTACTCCAAACGCATAAACAAAAGAGCTTCTTTAGAATAGGCAAACAAAAATAAACAACAACAACAAATTACCTTCTAAGTGTAACAAGAAACAAACAAAATAAAGCTTAATCTTAAAGCTTATCTTTTTGTAGGAATAAACAATAAATCGAAAAAAAAAACAAATAAATATTTTCCATACACCTTCGTACATTCATAGAAATAACTTTTGGAAAAAAAGAATTAACTCGAAATCAAATCAATGTTAAACATACTGGCGTACATATATGCATGCATAAATATTTAAGGATTACAAGAACAAAACAAAAAAAATGAATCAAAAATTATCAAATTTACACATAAACACCCAAACACACAGGTACTCAAATATCTTGACATGGCATTGCGTCGAGAATTTTGAAAGCATAAATTCTTTAATTACAATATCCTGTTGTTAGGGAATGTAACAATTCTGATGCTATTTTAATAGACAGACTTATGTATATGTGTTTGCGTGTGTGTGTGTGTGCGTGTTTATGTGATAATCATCTACAAATATTCACACAAAAATGCTGCATATATTTTTATTGAATTTTATTTTGTGGGTTTTTCAATTTTCGCATAGCTTAAGATCTCTGCCAAGCCATTAGACAATGTAAGAAAACTGGAAGTGATGAACATAAAAGTTGAACACAAAATGATGTTAATTTTAAGCCAAACAAAATTTATACAATTAAGAACAAGAAAATATTTCAATAAAGAATAGAGGAGAAAAAACAAACCAAAGAATGCAGTGTGGTAGTTTTAATGAAGTATGTTGTACGTGTTGTGCCTGTGTGGGATTTGTTCATTATTATTGGAAAAATATGTCTTCCTCGAGTTATATTGTTGTTTTGATAAAATTGTCTGTTTTAGAAATAAATATTTTCTTTAATAAATTGTCCATATAAGGTTCGTGTATTTTTAATTCATTTTGTTGGCAGGATTGTTTGCTAGTTTCTCAACATTGTGAGAAACATAAATGCTTTGAATACTGGTTTCATTTTAGTAGGGTGAACACTCCTTCTGGAATGTTGGTTCATGGTGACCCTTGTACACAAATTTTTGATTTCTCTGAATCTGGCCATAGATTTCATAATAATTATATAATTAAATTGATAATTCTCTGTTGATAGGTTTTCCTGCTGCTGTTTTCAAACCTCATTTGTCTGCACTGTCCATAAAATGCAAAGCCCATATACACATTTCACTATATATTGCAATTTCGTTTATTTAATTAACCGCATCTTTTAATTAAGTGCACACAAGTGTCTGTACTTGCGGCCTTTACAAGAATGTGCTTGGCGAACAGTAACAAATTATAAATCTAATTAAAAGCGACGAACAATGAAACTTCATTTCATTAACAACCTTTTCATGCTATCGTTGCTCTGCATCGCCACCAATTTCCACCGAAGTAATTTGAATTTCAGTTCTCATATGCATTTTGTATTATCCGCACACACACCCAAACAGAGACATATTAACTTGCCTCGTATTTGATGTGTAAGTGATTTTGCAAGAATATGTGGTGCCAACAACAACAACAACGTCACTTTACAATAGATATTGTACAATAACATGGGCATTTTATGGAACTAACAATTCAAATAGACCACGAGCTGCTGATGCATTCCTATAGCCCAAAATGGCAGTAGACGGCAACCTAAGAAAGAGATAATAGAGACAGCTTGAGGTTTCACTAACTAGAAATGTACGTAGGTTTGTGTATGTGGGTGTGTGATTATTTAATAAAACCTCAACTGAAGCTAAAACATGTTGCATTCTTACAAATACATTTAATATCATATCATAACGAACTATAGAAATGTGTCTTTGTGTGGGTAGCTCCATGAACATTTACTAGGCCACAATCAAATTTATCCCGGATTAAATTCACTTCAGCCACAATGCATTGTGTGTTGTACACTTACACAGATATATAACATATTTCTAACCTCATTCACTTCTATGCTAAATGTTGTTTTCCTCCAATTTGTTGTGCTGAGCTCGCAGTTAAGCTGCTGTCACTCCAAATACTACTAATTTTTGATATTTGGTTTTTGGTAAACTGAAACACTAACACAGCAAACATTTACATCCGATGGAGTGAGTGTACGTAAATGCCATCATCATCATCATCATCATCCACAACAATGGCAATAATAAAAGTAGCAACAAAACAATAGAGAATAAACAAAGTTTAAACAACAAATAAACTGTCAGCATGACAGTTTATTATGCTATCAGTTGCAACAACAATCCCATTTCTTCGACGAAGCAATGCCGAGTATAATGAGCATTTGTTTTCATTTCTAGTGATAGTGTTTGGGAGTACCAGGATAACCGAATATAAATTGCTTGGAATTTGGAAGTCAGAAAATACAAAAGTGCAAGTTCGGAAGTTCGTAATAATCGTTTAAAATGTAATCGTTCTAGGTACCACAATTACGACTCAAACATCGCTAATCGTGTATGTGGTATCTGACCAAGGAGTAAATATATAAATAATTATGATTGGTTTGATTTTAATCGGTCAACTGGCCAAATGAACATACGTTTAGTAATCTAAAAATTCTGTTATTGTTTAGTATTGCCATTACCATTATAGACGTCACATATTTGTGGAAATATTGCCAGATTCGGAAATTAGCTTCACAGAAAGTTACAGCCCACCGGTAATTGTGTAGGTTAGCTTATCGGAGATATATGGCTTTTGACCCGACAAATCCCAAAATGTTGAACTTGTTTTTCAAAAATTATGGGAAAATGGGAAAATCCGGTTATAATTTCAAAGATGGGAAAATCCGGTTATAATTTCAAGTGAAGAGAATTTTGTTGAAATAATTTCAAATCAAAAGATAAGCATACGAGTATGTAAGTTGTTCCCCTTTGCATGTCATTTTTGTTGCTGTTTTTTTATTTGTGTTTTAAGCGAATCGCATAAAAGTAAAATGAAACTGCTTGTCTTCACTTGTTTTTCTACGTAATAAGAATGTGAAACCACGGGAAAAATATCATTTGTATTTCGCAAGCGTAAACAATGTTACGCAGAATGTAGGATTGTTGAAAATTGTTGTTAAGTAAAAGGATATGCAAACGTTTACATTGTTAATACAAATATATATATACATGATTGTATACAGTAGAATGTTATACATTGAGGTTCAAACGAGATTGCTCTGCAAGTAGATCTCATTAAATTCAACGACATTTAAGGCGATACATATGTGTATTTGTGTGTGCGTTTAGAGCAAATGAACATATTTTTCCAACACTCTACATATCTAAGTAATATCAACTACATTCACCTACACTTAAAGATGCTCCACCGAATGGAATTTATCCCTTGTAAATTCGTCAGTAATTTTCTTTTACTTATGGCGGATATATCCGTAAGCTCATTACAAAGTATTTGTCTAATTTATACGCGTATACAATTTGACGCTGTAGATACCATAACCTCTGTGAATATGTATATCTATCTCATGATAATATACTTTTGTATAAATCTTCATGTGTGTGTGTGTGTGTGAGTGTTCGTTTGTGTGCATGTGTTGTGCATAAATGTAGCAGGGGATAAAAAGAATGGCATCCTTTTCGTTAAGAGATTTCATCATGTGAATGGGGAAATAAAAACTCATCGACGCTGACATTCAACGTGAAATACGTTAGCTGTACTTAAGTACCTCAGCTAAGTACGCTTTGAAATAATGATTGGTGAAATGATTATTAAATTATTTTCAGAGTAGCTTGTATTTCAATTAAGCAGCAAATGATTATATAATGTGTATTTGTGTATACAAAAGGACAAGGAAAAAGCATATGAATGCTGCTTATATAATCCCACCAACAGGAAAAATTATTTTTCTAAAATAGAAAGCCTAGCCAGCCTCACTTTTTTTCTGGAAAGGCATTTAGTTTGTTCGGAAAAAATTGTTGATAACAAGATATTTTTAGTAGGGACCGATCAACATTTTTTAATTGAATTATTTTCATAAAATTACATTTCTAATATAAGTAAGTAAGCAAATAATATATAGGTAGGAATGTAGGGTACAAATATTGCTTTGTCGATAGGCCCTAAAAGAATCACAACTAAAGCCTATTCAAGCGCATACCAGTATTACTTATCATATACATAAAGTTATATTTCTATACAGACACATATACACACTTATATCTCTAGGTATTTTACGACACAAACTTATTCAAGCTGAATAAATGTTTATTTTGTTAAATAAGCAGCAACAACAACAACAACAAAAATCATGCTAGTCAGCAACCGCCAACAATAACAAGAACCCCGTCATGACATTGGGGTATGAGAAAGGTTTTTGTTCTTGGCACGCTTGTTTAATTTTCATTTCACAGTAACTAAAGATATGCTTGAATGTCTTTATGTATAAAATAAGATACACAAAGAGTACATAGGACTATATTTTGTACCCTACATTTTTGAGAGCAATATTTTGAATTTATTTAACAAATTTGTAATATTCCAAATAGTTCGAGAATTTTAATAAGCATTGTTTTAAATATTTTGGCCAGATGGGCGTATACATTACAATAACACTAATACGTACAGGGACACATTAATTGTTAAAATGAAAATTGAGCTTAGCATTCGAAAAATATGGATTTTTATTGGGTAATACTATAGGATTTGTTTTGAAAATATATCTTATATTTTATTTTATATTTAATTTTATAGTTAAAATTAATTTAATTTTATAGTTAAAATTAATTTAAGCTTATATTTAAAATTAAATTAATTTTATATATGTAAAATTAAGGCTTTTATGGATCAACAACACATTCACGGTAACGATACTCTGCAGATAAGTTACGTTTTTAATACATTCTTCGTTCAAAAAACATCCAAATTTGGAACAATAGTTGGTGGCCAATAAGTCATGCCAGTTCCGCACATTTTAGCTCCCCTTTTTATTCACAAACTAAAATAATTACTACTGCTTAAGAAGGGTATCGAATGTGCTACTTTTGGCGGTATGTGCTTAATATTTTGTTCGTTATTTCTTGCAACTGATATAAAACAAAGTACTTCTTTTTTATTGTTTATTAGGCCTCTTTTGTTTGAACGTTTTTTCCAGTCTTTTGCAGAAGAAGATAAACATTGTCGTAAGTATAAGCAAATATACAGTCTTTGTACTACAAATGAACACATTTATGTCTTTGTGTGTGTGTGTGTTTTTTTCAAAGTGAAATGATACATCTCGCATATGAGTATGTAACATAAAAAAGGCCTCAATGTTTATAAAGTTCCCTTTGGTCAATGGCTACTAATATTTTGTTGGTACAATTTGAAAAAAAAAAAAAACAAATTGGAATGTCTATAAAATATATGTTTTCTTAAAAAAAAAAAAACTAAATTTTATAATACTTTCTTTGGCAGCTTAAAATTTTTCTGCTCCAGAACCTGCAAGAATCTCATATTTTTAAAATAATATCTAAACAAATCATAGTTGGTTTGGTCTGGTACATAAAATCATTTTCGAAATTTTAAAGGAAAAGCTTACCTTTAATTACAATAAAATTGTATAAATTTAATCTAATATATAAATAAAATAACGGACACCATAAAAGGAAATAATAGTATAACCCTAGTACAATTTCCGAACGGAACTTACATTGTTTTAACATTATACAGGTGATTGGTTGTGATAGAAGGATAGTATATATCCTTAACCCATAGTTTATGTGTGGCATCTTCACTGTAGTATTTGTGACTTCTTCTCTTCTCAGAATTTCACATGCCTTGAGTGGTTCTTACAAAGCATAACAATCACACACACACACACATATATCGGAATAGCTATGTAAATATTTACGTCTGTGAGGCCATGTTGTGTCTGTTTATGTATTTAGTGTGAATAGCAGTTCTCCCTCGGCATAACCTTTGCAAGTGACATTTGTAAGGTGATATGTTGACTTTGAAAATGGAGAATTTAAGGAATGATTTATATACTCAAATGTGTGGCTGCAGATGCGGGTTCTGAGTTAAACAATGTTAGCAAAGGCTTAGACGTTTTATACAAATTAAAGAATATAGAAGGGAATGCGAAAAATTTGATAATATCATAAAGAATTGATTTATCACATTGACTGACCTAAAAGCTACAAAATAATTCTTATTATTGCAATCTTTTTGCAATCTTTTTTAAAAATTATAACCCACACATATTGCAATTGCTGATGATTAATTATCAAATTGTTTTCTCTCTTTTACAGCAACGTTTCGTTATGATCCAGAAATGCCTTAATGAACACAAAACCATATGTGGAGCTAATTGGTCGGTTTTGCAGCTGCAGTTTGGATAAATAATTAAATGAAAATAGTCATTATTTCATTTGGAAACCACTGCCATGACTTCAATGAAAGAGCAAAATTATATCATTGTTAGTATTCGTTTGTGTGTTGGTATTAGTGTTGGCTCAGTTGGTATGAACAACCAAAATGAACTGAACCTTTTTGATCTGTTCGTCCTTATGTGGCAGAAAGTTAACTATTAGGTACTTATTTAACGTCATTGTTGTACCGAGATACAAACAACAAATGTAAAGTCAACACACACACACTACTTACATTCACACACACACAAACAAAAAACGTTATTGTACAAATGTATCTTTCAGAAGTACCATTAACTAATCATCATTCTCATTTTTATCATTTTCAGTTGAAAGTATCATCATCACTGGTCGTTATGCTGGATTATATACAGATGGGTCGGGTCCACTGCACGGAGGTGTACTATCACAACAATTATTTTCAAACGTATCCTTCCTTTGAAATCGCTGCCGAGCTTTTCAGAAGGTTCATCATTTTTCAGAAGGTTCATCATTTTTCAGAAGGTTCATCATATATAAAATCGAAAGTCCAACACCTGTCATCCGAAACAAAGAAATGGTACGACAATTGAACTATTGTTAGCGACGGGTATATTCGCAGTTTGCTTCTATGACAATCGCATTGAAAGATTGGCATGCAGTGAAATATCAACACATATTTATCGCCGTGTTCTATTATGAAAAATATTTAATCGAGGTCTCAAAATATGAACTTTTGGAAACATATCGACCCACTTTAATACACACGAATCTTGTGCTGAAGAATTCAATTTATTGTACCCACTCTTTTTGAGTCTCTCTAGCCATCCTTCCTGCTTTGTATTTTGCAGCCGGACACACATTGCTTACCATATGACTAAGGAGGATAGCACAATGGTCACGTGAATACATACATGCATATGTATGTCCATTGAGGAATACATCTTCATTTAGAGCTATAACTGTTGGTTTACGTATTGTATATATGGTGGCCGGGTACGTATGAATGTGTACCATAAGTGTCCGTTGGAGCGTGTGTATTTACGTGTTAACTATATTTTCTGTTTGTTTTAGCCATTACACTTCTGACCCTCTGATGGGTATGTCCTTTTCGTCAAGAATAGGTAGTTGGTTTTGTCATTGACTGATGTTTGCCATTTAAACATCAACAACAATATTCTTGTCATTGTTGACGTTGTCGTCAGCATCAGCATCATCATCAACAACAACAACAGAATCAGCAGCAGCATCAGCATTGTTGTTGATGTCATTCCCATCACTGAACGACAACAAAAAGCGGTAGCATCGTCACATGAACCCATCTCCCCTGTCAGCTCTATTCTCGTTGCTGTCTAACTAGGATTTTTCAACAGAGTGTTTGTTTGTTCCACGATGACTTTGCTGCTGGTGATGAAAATGACTTTATCCTTTTTGGCTTTCGATTTAAATCATACGAGTGGGTATGTGTTTATTTGGCAAGTGTTGACATATTTTTATTACCAAATAAACGAATCGCAGCATATTTTCAAATCAAGTTATTGTCATTGCATTTTCAAATTCGTTGCTAACATAATTTCTAATTTTGTTCGCAGCGATATTGGTGGTGTCATTGGCAGAAAGTGTACAAAATATAAATTGAGAATTTATGGCAGAACATATTGAAAGCATAAATTCTGATTAACAACAGCAAGGGGAAGAGCGGATGAACAAATCTATGGTCACGTATTTGTCTTGAGTGAACGAACATACAGCAATAATGATAATTGACAATTATGAATTGACACCAAAATCAAACAGTTTTTTTTTTTCCAAAATGCAAAAGGAAAATATTCATGGATTCTTTAAAAAAAAATAAGCCCAGAATATATAAATATATGTTTGTCCTTTTATGTTTGTTTTAAGGTGTACATAAATAAATAAATAAGAATGCATATTTTTATTTATTTTTTTTTTCTAATTAAAATATTTATTTTTTATTAAGTTTTATTATTAATAGGAATAATACATACAAAAATCATGTTCTCAATACGAATATTATTACAAAAAACATAAATTATTCGTTTAATAATATGTCCTAACATTTATTTAATTGTTTTGTTAAGACAAATATAAAAAACTACAACAAAATATTTATGGAACAAACTACTTTTGTTCTATTTTTGGTGGTTGGGGAAAAAATGAATCAATTTTAAGCTATCTACCTCTTAAAACACTCAAAATCGTTGTGTGCCTGCTTCTATTTCGCTCAACGGCACTTGGGGTGGTTTCAAGTTTTTTTCTTAAGTCTTCCAAACAAAATTGCGCTTTACTGAAAAATTGCCAAACACCAGGCCACCAGAATTGAATAGACAGTAACTGGCAATTTCTGGCGCCTTGAAGTATGCTAAGGCGATTTTCAACTAAAAATAAATGTGTATGAATCGCCCTGTTTTCAGAAAATTTTTCACGAGGCACCCTGTTGCTTAGCCAAACTAACCACCCTTTTTTGACTTGAACTCGGGTTTTAGCATGTTTTTCAATAAGATGTGTTTGTGTGGCATTAAAAACCAAGGTTTTTTTCGATCATTCGATTTGTTTTTAGAAAGGGAGTAGCTTCTAATGATCAAATTTTAATAAATCAAAAGGGAAATATAGCGAAATACCGAGCAATTTAAAATAACACTTCTGATTGGAAAACTATATAAAAATTGATCTTTTAAACGCATTTAATAGCTACCTACGTAACTTCGTTTAGCTTTTTACTTACCTTTTCAGCATTTCCATTAAATTAAAACACAAACATGTATTTTATATATATTTTATTGATTTATATTAATTTACATTTACATGTACATTATTTGTACCCTCAGTCTATCTTACGGCTATTGAAGGTATATACACTTTGATCTTTGTCCGTTTGACCCCCTATATATTGATATTACAAAAGAGAACCTTATGGACTGAGGTAACATTCTTTACAAAAAAAATAAGCCGGTATTTATGTATAAAAATGTGTTTTCAGTCCCTTAGAAATGGTAATGGAATGCCGAGAATTAAATAAGAGGTAGCGACGAAGGAAATAATAAAAATACTGTATCAGCTAAGAGATGAGAACTAAATGCATTTTCAAATTCGACAAACACACAAGGTGATCAGAATCTTACAGATGCGTAGCACGATAGAGAGAATAAATTGAGAACATTGTGTATTGCTCAAATATCCCTAAATACATTAAAGTTCAAAATGTTAGCACTTATAATACCACAAAAGGAAAAAAACAAAAATAGATTTTTTATATCTTCTCTTTTGCCAAATCAACGACAAGACATGACCAAAATGAAGACCATGAAATACCCATGCGATGATAACAGAACAGAACAGAACTGAACCGAACCGAACAAAAAAACTACACAACATAAAATCCAATATGAACACTCATAATCTGGGCAAGAGGAGAATGTGAGTAAATTGCGTTTAGTTTTTGGCACGCAAAAAAGGGAATATGCAGACCATAACTACAGAGGGCAAGCTGGATGATAACCGAAAAAAAACAAGGAACATGCAAATATTCTGTAATGGACATTTTGTACATAACAATGACATTTTGTGTATAGTTAGTATCCCATTTCTGAATGTCCTTTGGGGCAATGTTGTTGTGTGAATATTTTCAAACAAAAACAAAACGAGAAATCGAACAACCATATCGGAACGAAATGGCATGATAGAAAATACTATTTGGTATGAGATTTTAGATGAATATCAAGAACTGCTTCTCAATTGGACATGGTAGGTCTTTAAAGGATTTTATAGTTTTAATACTGCCTTACTGCTACAATATATAATACATATTTTCAATATTTTACTGCTGCGATATATAAATATTTCTATCAAATCCGAATAAATTTATACACTTTGTCAATAAAACCTGTGCGGATACCAACATATGTTCCTTGGAGTCTCTAGATCTGTTTCGTTGAAAATTGTAAAATAATTTGTTGTTAATCCCTTTTGCACTGCAACTGAAATTGTGAATTTTTATACACGAGTAGTTTTACACCCATAAACACTTGGCTCGAACGCATGTCAAAGTTCAAAAAAAAGCAAAAAATCATGTCAAACTGTTGTCAGTTGTGTGTAGCATGTAATGGTACCTCATGGCCAAAAATTGTTGGGAAACAAAATAGATATGTGTAGCACAAAAAAACACAAACACACACACACAACTTCAGCCGAAGGAAGTCATCATCAGCATCATCGTCGTAGTCATAGCGTCAGTGACATTTTATAGGTAAACGAAAAAAAAAACAAAATGTTTGGTCCCAGTCTGACATGTTTCAAGTTTGTGTTTATTTTGTTTTATTTACAGCTTCCTATTCATATTTTCAGGACATGTTGGGGCTAACAGTGTCGGCTACTAAGAATCATCAAGGCCGCTTATTTCCTTTTATTCCACAGATGTTTCGATGTTTGGTGTTTCTCTTTGTTTTGTTTGGTTCGTTCGTTCTTTTGGAAAACTAACACAATTTCCATTTACACACCAATGTGACCGTACATTTGTTTGACTGCACTGTAATTTGATGTTGTGTACATCCAAACACACACACACACACATCTACACAAATCTCTATGAGCAGTTGTTTTTTGTTGTCGTTGTTCTAACATGTCTAACATCAGGACATTGTGTTGTTTTTATTTTTCCTTTGTGGCACTTTTGGTAGACCACACAACGAACCGCATACAATTGTGGTTGTCAGCTTTGTTGTCCCCAACACCCCTTCCGCCTCCTTCCACGTTCCCTCCCCATCAGTCGTCATTGGTGCTGCTGTTGCTCAATTCGCAAAAAAAGAAAAACAATTTTTGCATAAATCTCTCTATAGACATTATGTCGCATTGAAGTTGCACAACAACAACAACAGAAAAAGAAACAAGAAAACTAAAAGTTGTCGTTTTTTCTGTTTTTGTGATGCATTTACGCGAGAGATTTTACGTGAGTTGCAGGTTTAAAGCACCTTTTTATGAGGTCGTAGCAAGAAGACTCAAAAGAAAAGTTATATTTTTGCGGAGGCAACTGCTAGTCATGTACGTTAGAGAGTAGATAAGTTTGTTTTATGCAGCTAGGGATAAGAATTTCTAGCATTCAATACAATTCTAAAATAATTTGAAATGGAATGCTTAATTTGTTAAATGCATGAATAAAAAAATTACTAGTAAAGAAAAAATAATACTATGGGTTTTCATAATATCTCTCCATAAAGAAAAAATGCCGTTAGGGTAAGTCTTCCACGGTTAAACAAGTTTTCATATATTTTGGCAAAGTGCTCCAGGAGTTCTGTAAGATTCGCAGATTCTCACAGAGAAAATAGCTTTCGTGGATTTCGTATATTTCTTCTATTATCTCGACTATAAAACACATTTCAAATATTTTCTTTATGTGATTTTCTTATTGAGATCGATATTTTGTAATATGTAAAATCTAATATAAAATGCAAATCCACAAGTATCCTAAAGATCATATATTGCATGTAGCAGATATTCTTTAAATATATATAATTTATAATATTAAAAAGTTATAGTCCTCTACACGAATTAGTCCTATTGGGTTTTATTCCTGTCAGACTTCCTATATGTGGAAGAGTATTACTTGATATAAATCTTTAACATATATTGCATAGATTTCATATTAAACATCGTTCCAGATACTCTTTCTTCCTAACATTGTCTCGTTCACTCTGAAAAAAAAAGAATTTTCTTTAAAAAATAATATTAGGAGATACTAGATATTTTTTAATATATATGTCGTATTGGAAGATTAAAAAAAGACCTAACAGTTTTAATATACTATTTCATCTGTTTTCTTTTCTATTTCTTTTTGTGTATCATGAAATTGGTGATTTTCCACCACTACATATCCTTCCATACAAAATTGTAGAGAAAAAAACCTTACGGCTAAAAGATAATATCTAAAATATGTTTTGTTTTTTTTTTTTTTTTTTTTTTTGATTTCGTTAAATGTACATGTAAGAGTGATTTGCATCTATATTCACATATTTTTCTTAAAATGCCTGCGGAGCATACATTATTTAATTCTTGTTTTTTTCTTTTTCTTTTACGGAAACCATAATTTCGTTATGAGAACAACAACAGCAACAAAAAAGCAAAAATTGTCTTTCTTATTTTTGTATAATTTCACTTAATGTAGTTTGCCACTGTTGGGGCGTAAACAATATTCGTCATATGATATGCCCCATGTTGTCTTCTCTAAATGGCCTTGTGCAACAATAAGAGAATCCTATTGCTACTTCTACTGGGCAAAGAGGCAAGGAGTGCGAGAAAAATGTATATTTTGTATGAGAATGTAGACATCTTGCCTTTGGCCATATTTTATATTTTGTAATTCTTTTCGTTTTTTCCTTGGCGTTTTGTTTTTTATTTTTTTTTTCTGTTTTTTGGGATATGCACAGAGAATAATATATGCAAATGTGTGAACACATGTGTTCTCTGCTGTTGTGGAACACACTCACTTCTCTCTTCGTGGGACATTCCTCTATTAGTAGTGCTTTGTGCATTTAAAGTAGCTTGTTTTATGCCCAAGGACTTTGCCATGAAGAAATATGCTTGTTTATGTGGATTTGTATACCGTTTGTTGTTATGTCACAACTATGCAAGGAGATACACACACACACATGGACACAACCGATAGTGGCAAGTGTGAAAAACAATTGGTGTTTGTAGTTGCTGATAATGTCCCTGGGTCGGTATCAACTATATGTTTGTGCCAAACCAGAAATATGCGAATATATCCGCATACAAAACGAGTGTTTCTTGTTGGTATAATATTTCCAAAAAGAGCATGTAGTTTTTATAAATAATTGAATTAAATAAAATAAAGATTTATATTTTAGCCTAAAAAATGGAGAATTATACCTAAATATAAATTATGAAACATGTTTGGTCTAATAAATATATCATACTTTTGCATTTAGATCTCAAAATTACTTGAAATTTTACAAAAAAAAAATATTGTTTTATTAGTTTGTTACTTATAATGATCTTTATTTATGAAAGACAGAGTATAAAAGGGCTCAATTATTGTAGTGTTCTTAATTTTCATTTTCATAGGACAAAAATTCAGGCCCTGGAATTTCCATATTTTTACAATTTTTTCCACAGATAAATTTGGTAGTTTGGAAAAAATACGATTGATCCAAGAATAATTTGTAAATAAAATTGGAAGATTGGTTTAACATAACACCAAGTTGAAGCATTAAAACCCTAATAAATGTATATGAAAGTAGTGAAAAACATAACTCGATCTGTATATTAAGGTGTTTTCATTAACAAATAAATGCGTATGAGTGATATGTTTAATGTGGGTCGAAGTACGTATACGCCAACAGCGAACATTAATCTTAAAATTAACAATTTTATTCACTTTGAATTAGAATTTATTGAATATTAGAGAACAGCAAACAAGATATTCTTTTGAATAATTGAAATTGACTACCGTATTTCATACACCATAGTCGAGATAGAAACAAGAGTATGATGGGACACCAGGAGTAATATTATCCTTAACCGAATTCAGTTTATTCCGAATCATATCTAGACAAATGCAAGCAATTGAACTTCAGCAATTGCAGCAAACGGAATTGAACTTCAAACGAATCTGCCGATAAAATATTACCCAGTAACCCAACCAATCAATTAAAGTGAAAAAAGTTTTTATCCATACAAATCAACTTGCCCATGTGTTTAATTTGCCCTCTTAAAATTCATATTCTCTCGCAAACTTGGTCGAACACTACCGAAAGAGGCAAATGTATTAAAATGCATTTAGTGTTTAATTGCGATAAATAAAAAAGGCTCAGCGGAAAAAAGTAACAACACAACTTCAACAACAATCAAGCAATCCACCTACAACAATTTTACCATTTTTTGTTAACAAATTTGATGTTTTGTTTTCTCTTTTTTTCGTTTTCATTTACATCAACTGGGTATTTTGCTACTTTTTCGTATGGGGCAGGGATGTTCCTAGTCCCTGCTTTTGTGGTAGCATCGTTTGTTTTACCACAAAATTTGCCTTAATTGCAAAAGTGCCCCAAGTTATGGCGTCTGCCACAGCTGCCTGACTCGGCTTGCCTGCCATGAGATGCGATGTAAATGTTGCTCAAAAAAAGAGGCGTTGAAAGAAACCACACAAGCAGAGCTGGGGTCGCAAAAACAGCAACAACAACACATCTGTTGCAAGCGTAATTTCAGCCTGGGATTAAAGAGGATTTGCAGAGAACAAATGCCGGAAACTGATGAACTTAAGAGTTAAGTGATGTACGATAGTCAAGGCTGCCAAAGTAATGTAGCTGCTGGTGCTTGGTGTTTCTTATGGTGGCACATTAATGCACTTTTGGCTGAGGGCTCTTCTTCTCTTTTTTGCAATTCATAGACTTTCCATCTACTAGATAGTGGGCGAAGTAAGTGCCAGTTCATTTGCATGCATAAGACCAGAAAATTAATAACAAACTAATTTTAATATTTTTTCTGTATTTTTGTTAAATGTTGAAAATACAAAATCGTTGTGGCGTATAATTATTGACATAGTGTATACGTCATTTTTTTTTCATTTGCAAAAACAATGATTTATTTTATGAAGCTGTAACTCTTTCAACATATTCTTACTAAAAGTAAATTCTAATTTAACCTCATAAATGCAAAGAGATGCCTTATTAAATTAAATAATTCTTCCGAAGATTGTTCCTAAACATCAACTAACATTGCATTAGGAGCCCACCCAATTTGCCTATTGTCGGAAAGTCAAAGAATTTCTCTGTAGAATTATAATTAATTGATGAATTGTGTATTTGAGTATTTATTCTACTTCAACACTCTTAGGAAATGAACGAATTGTTGTGTACATTAATACACAGGCCATGTGTGATGGTTAATTTACTTTGCATGGAATTGAATTGGCAACACCCAATTGGTAAGTAAACCAAACAACAGGTCGAAGGACAACAAGTGTCTTCCAAACGAAATATAAAATTCTAAAGTGTAATGTCATGTGGTTGACATATTAGATGCACTTGTGAGAATGAATGAGGACTATTTAAGATTCAGTCATTAGCAACAATGCTTAGAAGTCTTTTGAATGATTTATAATACAATACAAACTAAATTAACACTAGTCAACAGAAATGTTCAAATCTCAATGATAGGTTTTGAGTTACAATTAAAATGTGTATTGAATTGTTGAACATTTATTATAAGAACGTATGTTTTAAAATAAATACAGTTCATCGTGGCGTATGATAGTTATCGTAACGTATACGATCATTAGAATCAAATAAAATGGACCTTCGGATTGCCAAAAACTTTATGTTCTTTCTTTTCTTTTTTTCATCTACTATATAATTTTCATCTAAATATAATTCGTGTTGAATAATTCAACTCCAAGCATACGAAAAACTCTCAAATAATTAATGCATTATATTATACTTGAACATATTTCTGAAATTACAATACATTTAGAGAAATTATGAACTTCAATTAACCACACATACATTTCGTTTATACGTTTTGGCTTCATCGTTCAAATTGACACGACAACATCGTTTTGATGTTTAACATTTGCAATAAATGTCAATTTGCATGGCATGTCAAAAACATTCACCTGGTCATATCAACATTCATCCATGCCTATGTGTGTGCGTGTGTAAACTCATCCATACATACATAAATTAGAGTTCATAACGAAACATATGACTACCCCTCAGAGAATATGGGTCTAATTAAGAGTGGTTGTACGAACAACATCGTTAGGTTATGTCAAAATATTGTTGACACATCAAAGCACCTCACAAAATGGAAATCATTAATCAAAAGTCAATGTCAGTTAGTAGTGTGGAGCATAATCAACGATTTGGAAATTGTATTGTTGCATGAGGATGCTGTGGCAAATGTGTGTTGAAAGTGTTGAAAGGGAAAATTTATAAAAGAAATAACGATCAAATAGATTAAAAAATGGATAAGCTTTTCTATTTATAGAGAATAGTAGAATCTTGTCTGTCTTTAGAAGACATTTAAAGGCGATCTGAATTTGTAGTTAATACAGAAAAGTATAAGTCTAAAAGTTATATACATATTTGAAGACGATAACGTTCATAGACGCCCTGAAAATAATTTAAAAAATATCAATATTTTGATTCCTTGTCAATACTCCGAAACAATTTCATCATATACTATAATATCCAACTATTACAATGTGTGTAATTTTTCTACGAAATGCATCAACAAATTTGACATCCATATCATTGGATTCGACATTCCATTACATTTCATCAAAATGAATAGACGAATGGTTGGGTGGTTGGACAACTGAATGTCAAATTCATTTGGCTGGTATGACAGTTATGCATGAATCATATCGTTTCCCTTTTTAACCAAACAACCATGACACAAAAACAAAAAATCCTCTTAAAAGCATTTATGACCGACCGATGGGAAATCAGAAGAAGAAACTGAAACTGATACAAAATGTAAATCCCACTTATTGGTATTCAAATGCGGGTCGAACATGCATAAATACGCTTAAAAATGCCAAGAAAAAAAGAAATACTTTTTGGCAACTTTTTAAAGTTCTTCTTTTGTTTTTCCATAGTCAGTTTTATTTTGCTAGTGCCGAGATCATCCGTTGTTAGAGACCTATGTATGTCGACGGAGTGAGTAAAAAAGGAATTTTGGCCAAAATCATCAAAAAACATTTTTTTTCTTTTGAAAATCACAAATGGAAAAGAAAATCCTTTCTATTGGTGGTGTTAATTTTATGTTCTGTAGTGTCTCATCATTGTTTGGAGTGAAAGTCGTCACATTCAATTTGTTGTTAAAAATTACAAACTCAAGCAGTTGGGGTGAGATATATTCAATTTATTTTGAGAATAATCTATAAATAACATATGCATGTTTCCAATGGTATAATTTCCATTATCAACATTACATTTTCAAATTATTGCAGTCCTACAAATAAAATATTTTACGAAGTTTTAATAATATATGGAGAATTTCTTAACAAATATCTTCAATCACTCCTTTGATGATCGACCCTTCACTCTACACACTCCATTCGGTAAATAGACAAACTACTATTCCCACTGCATTTGTATTTGAATTTGTATCGTGTATATTCCTGCATTCGTTCGCCTTGGTTCCTTTGGCTTAGTAAGAGCATTCGGAGTTAAGTTATTTCTATCTAAATGTCATCTTATGCAAAGTCCATAGTTTGTTAGTTTTAAATGTGACTTTGTTTGCGTGCAACAAAGTGGCATTATGGAGGATTTTCAAAAGCTTGGTGGCACAAAGTGGCACGATACACTTGTGTGTTCAACAAAATAATTGACTTGTAATAATTTGCATTGTAAGTAATATTTAAACTTTAAATACTAAGTAAAATTTGAGATCTGCAGAGTTTTTGAAAGGACACATGGATTTTATTGTGTACTAGAATAAAAACGAAACCACATCTAAAATAATATTTCCAATGATATAGAATTTCAATGTGTAAAAAAAATAATCCAGATTAATATTGATTTCAAGAAGAAATTCTTAACAAACAAACGCCTAACTCTGGAAATATTTCCATAATAATCAATACTTTATTCTGCCCTACACCATCGACATACATATTTGGCTGAACCGATCAACACCAGTGCGAAAAACCAAAATTTATTGCATTAACACTTAAATTTTGTGTAGAAACCGATTGAGCTCACAAAGAACATCAACACCAGTTAAGATATAAATTGCATTAAACGATTTAATAGATGCGAGTCACAAGGCCACGTCGACAGGCCAACATAGCAAGAGCAATGCCAAAATGGAATTTGTCCACGTCAAGTTTTATAAACATTTACTTCGCAGCATGAAATAGATTCAGTTTTGCCAAAATATTTTAAATTTTCCGTTACTCTGCCAGTAAATCGAGTAACCTTGAAGGAGGAATTTGTTGGCAAATTTGTTATTTGTTTGGCGCCAGAAACGAAGGATCTAAAGCAAAATAAACGAAATGAATATTAAAACAAACATTCCGACAGACTGGGACTAAACTTATTTAATAAAAGGGCATTAGATAGGTTTAAAATTAATTGAATTTGAAATTTAAAATATTACCAGGTATCATAGCATTAGCATTAAAAACGCACACACACAAACACACATTCAGGTGCACATAATCGCATCATCATCATCAACATCATTTGTTTTGACATGCCGTTGATTCCTGTTTAACGATGATATATGGGATTCCATAAATACATGATGTTACCATAAACATACACACATGCACACACGCACACCCAGTGACCATCATCATTGGCTGTCACAGCAATCAATATAGGTCAGCGGTAAATGTCAAAGGGAACAACTCAATGCAGTGGCGAGAAACCGTAAGCGAAAAGAAGCCAACCATCCATACATCGCTGTCCAAGTAAGGCACGCATAGCGAGTTAATTGTATTTTTATTTTGGAAGCAAAAAAAGGGAAGCCCAAATAAATGGCAATGGATAACTATGGCCATTGCATTGGATGGACGGTGAACCCCAAAGGGTCTGTATTTTTCGTAAAGACAGAAGTTAAGCGTGGAATTTAAAAATGTCTTTGTTAAGGATTAATTCTTTGATTTCGAATTAGGAAAGGATCAAATCGTTATTTTAAATTTGAATATTAGAAATTACTGAATATTCGTACCCATATTTTATACAATTATATTTCCAATCATTATCCTGTATAAATAAACTATGATACATCATGCACCATTCTTGTCCAGTATACAGTAAAAGTTGTCTTAAATAACAGATCCTTCAGATTCCAATTTTGCTTTGATATCAATTCACGACTAATTTCTGATAAATGTATAGTTATATAGAAAAATAAATATACATTTTGCAAGTTTAAGTGTATTTAGTAATAATATGAGTTTGATTAATAATAATGAGTTGATTTGAATTTTACTTTACTTTCTTTTTTATGTTGGGGATCATACAAGTATTTCGGTTTCATATTCATCTTTTGTAAATATATACTTTTAATTATTATTGATATTGAATTATTCTCAGGCGTATATTAAACTTGTAATATATTATTGACCGTTAAGCATTCATTATTACTGAATGAATAAATAAATAATTTATCTAACGGTCACTCCACCAATTTACCCTTTTACACAAGGTCCTGTTTCAAATCATTTAAAATGCAAAAATTAACAATCGCCAATAACTAACCAACAACAACAACAAAAAACGACCAATCTCGGTATGGCTCCTTAAATAATGTTTTTTTCTGTTATTTTTTTATTTTTTCGGCATTTTTAGAGGACCTCCACATAGTTTGTATGAAGCATGGTGGTATCTTTTCGGGCAGGGAGGGGCCTTTAAATACTAAATCATTTAGTAACTTTCAAAACTGAATTTATTTAAATGTAAGAAGGCCTTTATCAACTATACCTATACCCTGACGTTTAAGCCTTTTCAAAACCATTCTTTGGACCTTTTTATATTTTTACGTGTGAATACTGATCACAGCGTCATCAAGTCACAGCGTCATCTTCATTATTATAGTTATTAGTTGATGATGATGATGATGGCCAAAAAACAGAATCTCAATACCCTCCATCGCACCAAGGTAAGAAAAAAAACAACGCAACAACATTTGCAATATTCCGCCACCAACAACGTAGTCGACCGGGTACAAGGCAAGGCTCATCACAACGATTTGCAATTGCCGCCATTCATGATGATCGAAATAACAGTTTCATGTTTGACAGTTGTGCCGCTATCCATTGCCATGGAGGCAATGCTTCCTGCATGTGCCTTTGCTTCCATTTTTTTGTGTTCCAATTTGAGGTTTGGCTTCGAACACATGCGTATGTTGGCGGCGGAATATGTTTGTGTGTGTTATTGTTGTTTTTAATGTTTACTTTAAGGTCCACTTAAATTTTGTTGTGGTTCATTTTTTATGCGAAGTCAAAAGCTTCTGGGTGGCGCTCTACATCACACTTCATCAAGTGGCATGATCATTACTGTGGTATTTTACGGCGTAAATGTTGTTCTCTTCTTCGTCTTCGTCTTCGCCTTCTTCTTTTTCTTCTCCTACAACAACGTTATTTAAAACATACGTTTTTGTTTTGTTTTTAATCAATCTTTCTACACAACATAAAAATGATGATAGTTATGAAAATACATGATAACATTTCATATTTTTGGACTTATCTCGGTGAAATCAATGAGTATTGGATCACATAGAGATCGAAGTGTACTCTCCTTTTATATTATAATGCAAGTAATGCGATCTACAAGTTGAAGATATAAACCCCTGACCTTTATGTTAAACACCAAAGTTTTATCAAAACCCACGACCTATTCTAACAGCTGCATCCCGGTGGTCTCCAACACTACAAATGTCTCTTTAATCAATCCAATTAATATACAGATGTATTTATGTAATACACATTGTACATATCATAGTTTCCTTTGCTATTTTAATTCCCTTTCTCCCTAACTGGTCCTATTTAAAATTAATAATAAAAAATCAACAGACAACCTGTATATCAATTTTATTGGACTTAAGTCACTCAACTGACAACTATTTGCCACCGATCGTTGATAGTTGTCCCAAATGGTAAACGACGGATGTTTCGAATCTGATTAATACTCGTATCAGTAGTATGTCATTGTCATGTCTTAACAACATGTGTACATTACCACCACGAGGATGGGCCTATGATCCGCCTTGAAGCGGCAGCTTGGTAGGCTGGCAGGCTGAATGCCCGGTCGGTCGGCCTGCCGGCCAGTTGTCGGACAGACACTGTGGTGGCTGCTCGTTAAGGCACGATGGGCGGCATGTTTAATGGAAAAATATCATTTACAATAAATGCCAACGTTTACGCACCACAACTTAACATAATCATTGAACACGATGGCAATAATTAACATTAAATTTTGCAAAAGGCATTCCCACCAATGTGATGCATCATGCTGCATCGGTGGCCATCCGATGGCCAGCAGCAACAGCAGCATCATTGATGTACACGGTCTGCTGTTGTTAATACTCATTGTGAAGAAGAAAATTCTCTTGAGACTATAGACAAAATGACGGCGACAAGTATGATGTCCAGGCATATCTTCCAAAGACACATAAACTCACTCACTCACACACGCACGTGTATACTATAAATGTCGACATGAGGATGCAGACAGATTGGACAGACATTTAAGAATCACTAACTTGATTCTTGTCCACAGACTTCTTTGCACCGAAGTTCACGATCAGCACGCACACAATCTGTTGCAAGCAACATGTTCGTCATGTGAAGTTTGATCGTTTACTGTATATTCATGCTACATATGTTTACAAGCCAAATGGATGTAACGCAGCAAAAAAAAAAACTATTTCTAGTATTGTGGGAAAATTAAGATAAAATCTTTACAAATGTAGGTTTTTCATATTTCTCAATAGTATGGATAAGGATATGTCTGTTGAAACATTAATATGTATTTTCCAAGCCGTATGGGTTGCTGTTGGTTTTATACACTCTTCGGGTGCGGGTGGTGGTAGTAAATGTTGGTAAAAAAAGTATTCCAAATATATAAACCTGGCTAACTGATTTTACAAAACAGAATGAACAATTACACCATTACAACATACCACCATACAAACATACCATTTGGCACCAAAGTAATTTTATGGGAACTCCATTCCTCTTTCAACTTGTATGGAAGAATGTTTCAATTAATACTGTTCTGCACATACATTGGACAGGAATCCGATGAGATGCCTCCTTCATTCCTTTGTGTATTATTCTAGAGATGAATTTTTCTCTGTAGCTATATTTCAAACCTGTATCGAAAATATGTAAAAAGTGATTAACAACTACTCATTACACAAATACCAACATACATACCAATATAACACATCACCGATGATCCTCTTCCTTCTTGTATTGCGACATTTGCACATAACCTTCAAATGTACAGACGTTCTGTGACCATTACGGCAATTTAAAGGTGGTCCAAAGCGATGTGACTGGAATAGCAATAAATCTACTGCAGGCGTTAATCTTTCCCTCATCCTTGGACAGACGGCCGACAAAAAGAGGCGTTCGCTTGAAACAATGTATGTTTCTTCGTACATTACATGCCCCTGCCTAAATTACCATTGTCCGAATGATGCGTTAATGGCCACAACCAAAGAAAATGGGCCCCAATCACCGCCACAACTACTTACGAACAAGTGTGTATTTATTGAAAATCTGCAATCAAAATAAAAACAAAGAAATTAATTGCCTGCAAATGATCCCAATAACAGAGATGTTCGAAGAACGAACGCATTGAAAGTGAAACGTGCCACAGTCGTGAGTCTCGTTTTTCTTTCACCTGTTGCAATCATTTTTGCCATATTTTCATGAGGTGTCCTAACCACATTCCGCAATTACGCAGGAAGCCATTGAATGCATTCCATTAATGCCGACCAGCAGTGATCCTTAATGAGGGTTTCATCACAATGGCAATTAGTATTTTATTTCATTGTCTTCGCATCGCTTTGCGGCCACATCCACCCTTACAATGGACGCTGTCTTTAGCCATTGTTGCTACTTTAAGATGTTAATAATTTTCTTTGGCTCTCTTGCATGTGCGATGGTTAATGCCACAATGGTAATGAGCGCACACTTAGCTTGGGGAATGAATGGTTCGCATGAAGCATTCAAATGAAATATCCACAAAGAATTTAAGGGAAATATTTGTAGTTAATTTCTTTAGAATACTTTTTAAATTCTAAATATTATCTCGTTGATTTCAAAATATTACTACTTAAGCCTTATAAACCTTTAATTACTTGTCAAATTTGAATAAACGATAAGTTGCTTATAACTAATCTCCAGTGTTGAAACAAAGCCATACACAGAGCCTTTCATCCCCCTACACTAACAATTACCCATCACAGTTAAGTGGCAGTGGGTATGTTGTGTGGGTGTGTTTGTGCACTTGATTAAATCGCTTTAAAACGCAATCAACGTCATCTGACACAATCAATATCATCCGCTTTTCAATTAAATGTTGGTCTTTGTGTTATTGTTCAATTGAATTTAGCCATTTCAAATCAATCACCGAACAAAATGGACATTTGCAATTCGACTGAAAGGATTCCATTTAAATTTGAATATATTATCGCTAGGGAATTTATACAGAATTTAAAGATTAAAAATTGTGTGTTAACAAAATTAACGCAGGAATTTCTGAGTTTGCCCCTTGAAATATATAAATATATATGATTGTAAAGTTGATAGAAATAATATGTCAATTAGAAATGTTTAATTATTATTAACAAATTTAAAGTCTTGATTTAAAAATAAAAAAACTTGTATTTTATTCGGATTATCTAATTAGTAATTAAATATCCCTCAATAACTTTTGAATCTCCAATAATCATAGTTTCGGAACTTCCCAAAGATTATTCGATTCATATTAATAATCGAATTATTAAAGATTATTTTCGAAAATGGTTGGACCTCGGCATTTAATTATTTTTGTATTTGTTCGTCAGATCACATTTTATAGTTGTATCATGGTTGGGAATCATTTTTTTCCTTGTATTGGTTTTCCATAGATTTCGTAACCATGACAAGTATTTTGCAAAAAGTCGGACACACATCGAGCTCCCTCAACAGTTTATATTACTGCGAAATTCCTATTATTTTATGTCTGGCCAATGTCCGCTCACAGGGCAAAAAAAAGAATAATTTCTACGGAATTAATTATGAAAATAATGTTCACACACGCACACATGAATATGTATATTTAAATATGCAAATAAAAATGTGGTGTCACAAATTATAAATTAAAGGTAATAATACACAAATGAAGTTGCAAAATATATTAGGGTGTTACAACAAAAATAACTTTAATTTGAATATTAGCTTTTATTTGAAAATATTTTAGCTTTGTTAGAAATGTTTATTTAATGTTATTTTAATTGATTAATAATTAGTTTCACCCTAATATTTAATTTAAATAATTATTACAATTACTTACAAAGCTAATCAATAGTAAGTTATGTATTTCAATGGCAACAAATAAGTTAGGACAGATCTGTTAAAAATTTATTAGTCAATTATATTCAATTCTTTCCCGGAAATTCCCATATCTACTTCTTCTGTCTGACTCTGGGGTTTGCAAGAAGTGCAACGTTTCCGTGTAAAAGTCGACGAACACCAAATATACACCTACATGTATGTACGTATGTCTGTTTGTAGGTGATGTATTTAATAGGTATTCACAACATTGCACAAGTATCGTATTCAACTTGCTGGCTGGCTTGCTGAACTACATGCTTACATACCATGTATAAAATTGCTTAATTGAAAGTTTGGACAATTTCTACGGCGACGACGACGTCTCTGCATCGACATGAATTTCGTCAAAGTATCGCATTTCTGTTATGTCTGCCAAGCTAATTCAAATTGAGTAAATTGTTGCTGTTTCTAAGTGTGTGGAGTTTTTTGGTAATTCATTCATTAACACGCACAAACACACACTCATAAGTGTATGCACATAAAAGTGTTCATAGAAAACCTGAAGATAATTTTCGTATGTAAAAAAAAACAACGACCGTCACAAAAATACACCTAACTTGGTGTCAGGGAGGGATGAATGTACCCAGAATAATGTGACAGACAAAAAAGATATCCCATTACCTATCATACAGACGGTGATGTTTAGCAGCAGCAGCAGCAACAGCAATAACAAGAACAACACTTGTAATCGACAGTGTGAAGAGTTGTGCTGATGATTTTTTACCTGGTGACAATGGATGATGGAATTGAAATAGGAGCCCATAAACGCGGATAAAAATATCTTGAAAACGTTAATGGATTTTAATGATTCATGCAAAACCTTTTCATCAAATACCAAAAAGATATCTAAAATTATATTGAACGTTTATTATCCGCTCAATTTATATTTTATTTGTAGATATCGTATTCAAGGAGTAGCTTAAACTTATTTCAGAACATCGATCCAGAGGATAAAGAAAGAAGAGATCTATGGCATATCACATAGATATACCTCCCATCTTCAAGGGGTAACAACAACAAGACTTCAGATATGTCCACCCTCGGTTTAAAATGGCAATTTCATGTCCTTGAACATGAAATATTCCACCCCCTTGAAGCTTGGTTTTTTAATATAAAAATCCATTTTGAAAACAACAAATTGCTATTAATGAAATAAGCGTATGTATGCGCTTATAGCTTTTCTATCATGTTCATGTATTAGAGAGCTTTGTCATATCAAATAAAAAGCTTTCAATATATTTTGGTCCATTACATTCTTCTTCATTTGACCGTCAAAAATATATTCTGCCTTTTTGTCATTGTCGTAACTGTAAATCCTTCCTTTACGGCGTAGAAATGATGAGTTCGAGCTGGTTTTTGTCATCCATTCCGTTGTCAACAAAGTCCATTTTCACTTCCTTGTCTGATGTGGTAATGGTTTGCTTGCAACATCAAACATATCTCTATCGATATGTTGTATGCGTACGATGGTTTGATGGTGGTTGGCATTGTTTTGTCATCTGACTTTAAATGTGTGTGTGTGTATGTGTGCGAGTGTCATTCGATTTGTTGTCATTGTTGTGTGCTGCTGCATACTACCATTGCTCTTCGTTCCTTTGGTTGTTTGCTGGAGTCTTCCTGTCTTTCGGCACTTTGCTTAAGGCATCATCATCATCATCCTCCATGCATTTTGTATTTGTCATGGACGATGGAGATACAATGTTTGAACACACATGCATAACTATTAAGCTTTCGTTGACAAATGAGCTTTGTCACTGCCTCTCATTGTTGTATAATAAGCGTTTGTATCAATGTTTGAACACAAACACATCTGTGTATGTGTGAGTGTTTAAGTGATAAATTTAAAGCACTTTCTGTTGCTGAAAGGCTTTTGTATAAATCCTTTGCCTATATGAAGGATTGAGGTGTTATTGCCATGTCTTACAATCTGGAAAGGATATATGGGTCATTATAAAGCATTGTAGAATTTGTCATCATAAGAACTATTGAGGCCTTTTCGAGTATATTCCGAGAAAAAGAAGATATAGTCGACGGAATAAGTGTCTTTAATCTGGCAAATGACTATAATAACTACTTGCCGATTTCTTGAAAATGGTTCTTCAATGTTTTGTAAGTTTCCGGTTTGAGTTAATTGTCTATGAAATTATTTATGCACAGTTCATATCTACATAAAGAGAGAAATATAAACTTCACGAAATTTCCAAATCGAACGTTTAAATTTCCTCACAGATTCGTCATTCTATTAATATAGAGGGAATATTGGATATACGACTTTAAAAATAATACAACCCAATTCCTTGCTTTACGCAAATTTCTTCATCTTTATCATCCTTCTGTTCCAGGATTTCCATTTCAAAAAAAATCACTTTGGCTTATTTTTTGAATTTAATATTTACGCATTGGCATAATTTCGACTATTCTCAATGCAATGGCCCATATGTTATGTTCATGACATTACACTGTCACCCAGCCATTTGTCAAGACTACCCCAACACATGAAAAACTACAAGAAAATACATAGCAACAACAACAGCGACGCAACTATAGTAGCCATACTAAATGCATGTTTGAAACAACTCTCATTCATAAATGACACAAAAACAACAACAGCAACAACAAAATTTCTTCAAGACAACTTGCACACAAAAAAGCTTATTTACAAGCATCGTTATGTGTGTGTGTTTGCACAGTTGTTTGTTGTGAGACAACAACATTCAATATTGTCAACATGTACGCATGTTATTTCAAACATTTTTATATGTTTGCGACCAGCCAAAACGGATGACAATAATGCTAAGAAGGATGTTTACAAACGAAGGACACTCAGACTTACACAAACACACACATATATGTATATGTATTAGGAGTTATTTAAGTGTGTTCGTATGGGTGTGTGTGTGTCAGTGTGTATGCGTATGCAAAATGTGCGTAAATAATTCCCTAATACTTATTCGTCTGTCGGATATCGCGTACAACATATCGCTTAAATGGATTAGAAGGAATCACTTCGACTTGATGTCTTGTAATTTGGTTTAATCATCATCAGCGACAAAGCCGATGCCAATGTTGGCTGCGTATGTTCGCATTCGCATTGTTGACGCATTGCCGTGCCACAAACAGCCACTGCTGTCACTGTTGCCTTTTGGGCTCTGCTTGCCTCATTGACGACGTTGTCATCGTTGTTTAGTCATTTTGTCTGTTTGCTGTTGTTGGCCGGTGGCTGATGTATGTTGTGGATGTCGATGTGTGTAAGTGTGTGTGTGGGGTATTATTGTATTAGTTGGTCGTAGTCGCCCCAAGCAAACGCCAATAATAATGGTATGAAGACACACACAAAAGGAAAACACACCAAAACAGAAAACGAAACTGAAACAGAAAAAAGAACACAACACCAACATTGCAGGGAAGCCAGCAGGCCGGCGGACAGCAGGCGAGCAGGCAGACGACAAAGCAGCAAAAGCACAATCAAACACTTTTAAGTCAACAACAGAAATCAAAAAGATTTCTTCGTTTCGTGAGCACAGATGCAACGTGCTACTCACAGCAACTGGTCGCACGTTCGTTTTCTCCCTTATGCACTGGCTGTTGAGATTTTGTGATACGAACAAGCAAGCGAGCGAGCGGAAGAAACGGACACACATATAAACCAAACCAAAACAGCAACACGAAAAATCGGAAAATCATCATTGTTTCATTTGGCTCGGCCAGATCGTGATTTCGTTTGCCGCATTCATACAAACATCGGTTGGTCGTTCGGTCGGTCGGTCACTCAGTCGGTTGTAACGTGAATTGTTGACGGCCGTCACGCAGGAAATCGTCTTCTTACCAATATTCAGTGGAACATAAAAAAATAAACAAGTGGAGCAAAAGACAAACGCCGGGCTATTTATTCGTTTTCGAGCGAGGCAAGCGTAAAATCGCGAAAAGGGATTTTCACGGCCAAACATTCAGCAGTTGTCGTGTGAAAATAAGAAATGTTACAAAAATAATTACAATTTGTTTCGCTTACAACAAACCGGGAGATTCGGTTCGTACGCACTGATACAACTAAGCTCGTATTTATTCTGCTGGCTGTTCTTCCTCTTATTCTGCAACATCAGCTACGACAGTCAAATTTATGCAAATGCCTTTGCAGGTGTGTGAGTAAATGTCTGAATGACTGGCTGAGTGAGTAAGTGAGCGAGCGAGCGAACGAGCGAATAGTGAGTGTGGCAAGTAGAAAATAAAACAACAACAGCACCATCAACAACAACAACAACAGACGAGATACGACGATTCACACGTGCTTCAATTCGGTGTAACGGTAACGTGAGTAGCAAAACAAAAACAAGACCAACTTTTTAGTTGCTTTCTGTTGTGTTGTAGTCGTGTCCGTCCACCACCTGAGGACGGCATTGCGTTACTCAATTGCCGGTGGATTACATGGACTACAAGGTGTAATGGTAATTAACATAGTAGCCAGCCTGGCAGCCTTCACCCCTCCCGGCTACCGTAACTATTGATCACCCCAATAGTTTATCATCGCAAGGAGGTGGTCAGCAGACAAATAAGTGTTTTGACTGAAATGACTGAAAGTCTATAAAAAGACAGACAACGCATCGAAAAACAACTCGCGCCAGCAAAAGAACACACCAAACAAAATATCTATCTACAAAAACAGAAACAAATAAGTGTGAACTATTAACAAAGAGTGTCTACTTAAAAAAATATTAAAAAAAAACAAAACAAAACATCACAAAATAATAATAACAATAATAAAGCAAACAATAAAGCGGCTACTAAACATAAAAAATTACCTTCAATTTTACATTTTACATTTTGTGTGCGTGTGTGTGTGTGTGATATTACGCGTCAAACATTGAGATTTCGGTGTGTATTCCATTTGTCGGCGGACAAAAAGTAGAACAGATATTGTTTCGATCTATTTTAGAATCACACAAGAACAACAATATCAACAAAATGTTTGTGGCCCAAGGATATTGAAATTGTTGTATGGAATCGTTTTGAATATCGGCGAATAGTGTGTGTGTAAGAGAGAGTTAGTTTATATTTAAGTTCTTGCTTCAAGATAATCATAAAAAGAAATTATGTTACGATTTTTTAATCTTTATTGAAATTAAAAAAAAAATAGTAACAACATATGGTCTGTTCCCGTACTGCAAGAATCTACGCAGTTTTACTATTTTCTTCGATACCATAAAGGAAAATTCATTATCATAGTAAAAAGTAGTAGATTCTTGCAGTACGGGAACAGAACAATAATGTTATTCATATGTTGTTTCTGTAGTAAATGTTATACTGGATATTGTGAACCCCCGATATAGTGAAAACACGCTTTACTCTAAACAGTGAAAACCCGCAAAAAACGGGAACCCCCTTAAACAGAATTTCTGAGTGTAATTCCCTAAATCGTTCTATGAACTTTTCAAATTGTTAATAATATGAACAGGCCTTGTGAAAAATTAGTTCACTATATTCAGACACGACTGTAATTTGAAAAATATTGAACAAATGTTAATTGTAAACAATTTCAAACCATCTAATTTTAAATGTAACCTGGTGTATATACTACCGATAATAATGTACTTTCCATAAGCATTCGACAAGACTGACAATTTCTTACACAAAAACACTCTTATGGGCAGGAATTCGCCTGTCCCCAATTTTTACGTTACAGAGAATTCATTCATGTCCCCAGAATTTATTTTTTAAATAAAATTTATATTTTGTTATAGAAAATATGTCATGTCATAAGAAGTCTTAATTTCTTCCTATACAAATATTATAAGTCCTCAAGACAACAATTTTTTGTTTTTGAAAATGTCAAAAGCCCTATTTTATATTTGTTTGTTATTTGTTTCTGCAGAAAAAATGATTATAAATTCATAATTAACATTTGGACATTTGGCATCAAAGGTCATTCATTATACTATATAATATTTGCAAGACCAGATTAAGTTCTAGCTTTTAACAAAAAATAATAAGGCCATTATTTTTCAGAAAAATGTAAATTTATGATCTCTTTTATACAAACAAACAAAAATCAAGCGATCCTGAATATTTTATATTCATGAAACATGGCATTTTTCTTTAAACAAAAT
Source organism: Musca vetustissima (assembly GCF_032173495.1). Taxonomy (NCBI): domain Eukaryota; kingdom Metazoa; phylum Arthropoda; class Insecta; order Diptera; family Muscidae; genus Musca; species Musca vetustissima. Next base: position 18,848 of record NW_026887855.1, on the reverse strand, counting down.
TCCACTTCATCATAGGAAATGACTTATAGAAATATATATTTCTTTTTAATTTCCGATATTATTACCATGCTACCAAGCAATAGAAGAGTAATATGTTTCTACATAGAGAGTTGTTTTTCATAATTAGAAAAAAATCAGTTACAATCAAAACTTGACATTAAAATATAATTTATTTAGTTTCGGCCCACACTAGAGTTATATCAGTAATGCAATTAGGCGTTCCTTAATCCAATTGTACAATACAATAATTAAAAAAAAATGTCCAAGTCTGGAACTCGTTTTAGCAACTCACAATTTCATGGAATTTCTTTAATGTATACCGGGACTTATGTATATTGTGAATCGATGAGAAGTTTTTACACGAAATCGATTGATTCAAATAAAAAAAATCGTCTCCTTATTTCATATTTGCTGTTTGCCAAAATCGACAATTACTTATTTAGAACATTTCCGAATTTATTCTCTGTCTAATTTATTCGAAAACATAAAAATATTAAATGTATATTTATGCCACACATATTTTTTTATCGGCCAATTGTTTATTTTTTAAACTTTTGAAAAAAAAATCTCTTCTCTCAAATTATTTTAGTAAAATTGAATTTATGTCCTAGGAATTTAATGTACAACGAATATACATTCATGATTTTTCTTGCAGCATTCTTGATTTTGTTGAGAACTATTTAAATTGTGTCCAACATAAAAAAATGTCTATTCAGAAAATCAATTTATTTCAGGAAATTGCAAAAAACCGACGACAAAAGAAATGTATAGACCAGCTGACGACCTTACATGTTCAACACATTGTCAAAAATGTAACACAAGACGACTTAACGACCAACAACCATAGTTCAGCCAAAACAACAACAACAAAATACAATAGTACATCTCTGCCCGGCAAACAAAATAAAGAAAAACATCAAAATCAAATAGAAACCGTAGAACAACAAACAGCAACAACGACATCAACAACAACAACAAAACATTTGACAAATTTCTCACTGACATCCACCATTCAAAAGAAACAAATGTTCTTTTAATTTCCCCGCCATTTCTACCCCTGATGTGCCTCGTCTCCTGTATCGGATGACATCAATTTTATTCCTGTCACTTTTAAGTGTTTGCATTGTCACTTAAAATTCCTGAGCGCCCAAAAGAAAAATCAGAAAATCTCTGAAAATAAATAGGCAAATGTGAGCCTTCCTTCCTCCAACCCTACCCACCCTCCTTCCCTAATAGAGTGCAATGTGTTTTAATCAGCATCTCTCCGAGGGAATATGCTTGGCCATGTCGACGACCGGCATTGTTTGGGGAGGAAGCGTAAATTTACATTTCCGTGCTGGCTGCTTAGCTGGCGGCAATTGAGGTTAATTAGTGCGTTTTTGATGCCACAGGTGGGGATGCAGCTGATGGGCGACGATGCCTTATTTCGAATGACTCTCTGGCAGCCTGTTTATTATTTTTTTTTTATTGTTCACCTATTTCATGTATCCAAAAAATCTTGTTGTATTAGATATTTATTTGTGACATTCTAGCCAAATCTCCATAAGCTAACTACCTTAAATAGATTTCCTGGTCACTACAGAATAATATAAAATGCTATTCTCTATGGCTCGTATCTACTACTCCATAGGGCACAACCTGATTGATAAATGTTAACATTTATTTTCCTTGCTAGCCATTTCCTAATTGGTTTTTCCCATTTGGATATTTAATTCAACTTCCATGTAATATACGGTCTACATTCCGGGTTTAAAACTTTTGAAAATACTACCCCGACTAACATTTAATGCAAAACTTATTAATGGTGGGGATAATACAATTCTGCGACATGTTTGTTTTTCTTTTTTTCTCCTCTTGTCTTTGTGGCGGAAATGCTGAAAAACAATTTAGCGATAGAACAAAAGCAATCTCATCCTTTTAATGGTCAAATATAGAACCACATTTAAGTGTGTTTAACATTCACATTCATTGCAGCTGAAATGTTAACGGAAATTGGTAATTCCTCTGGATAAAAAGTAAAAAAGTGGTTTTATTTTGACTTTTTTGCGTTCACATTGTTTTATACGGAAAAGCATGGCAGCATTTTTTTGGTAGACAAATAATAAAAAGGAAAACTTTTTAATGTTATTGTCTAGATACATATGTGCGTATGTATGTGTATATGTGTTGCAATTTAATTCCATCTCCCCAAAAAAAGAGCGGAGGATATCCATTATAAATGGAAGAACAAAAAAAAATAATACCGTTACATCCGCTTTTAGCTTTTAACCATCCTTCCGCCTTGTTACACACATATAAATGTGTGTGAGTGTGGATGCGTAGATTAATATTAGGTTGTAATGAAAAAAATAATCAAAGACAAATCGTTCCACCAAAGCTAATTTAATTCTATATCCACTTGTCCTGATTACCCTCCAAAAAATTAAACACTTTCAAATACCGAAGCAAATTATGCTGCAAATTTTGGAATTTCTTAAGATGTGTTCATAATCGAATCCACTGCAAGCCCGACCACTGCATGGCGGACCGAATGTTTAAAAAGACATTTCGATTTGAACAATATTTCTACATCGCTGTATGTCAAACACACGAACATCATTGGAAAGCATCTTGACTTCCTCGTTCTATGTAAAAAATGTACCATACTAAAATTGTGTGATACCGGAAATCAGAATTTTGCCTTACCACACCTATTTTTATATCCATTTTTTCAGTATTTCTATTCAGTGAATATGGAAATCAAATTTGGATTATATTTTTCCCAGCTGCTAGAACTCACTTTCGCTTTAGTGAATATTTTCGAGACTGGAACTATTTCTACGACCAGTTTCAATAACCTTTTCCAGCTATATACGACTCTGGCTTGGACTATTGCAGTCCATCCTAACAATTGCCGACAGTTGTTAACAAGTTTCATTCCATTTATTACTGAATGTGTGTACGTGCGCGTGTGTATGTGTGAGGGTATTCCTTGGAGATTTTTATGATGAGCATGGACTTGTTGTAATTGATAATGGAAATTACCACAGTTATTTAATGTGTCGTTGTCGCTGCTACATTGTTCTGCTTTTTTCGGAGGTTTTACCATTTTCCACATTTGTTTTAGCATTGTTTGAATGGAAAAAGTTTTCAACTTTGATCTCCAAATTTACATTATTTTTTTAATGTTGACTTTTATGCCCTATCGTTAATATCAATTTTTATGGCATTTAAATTCAAAAGGGATTCCTAGAGCAGTTGAATTTTGTTATGCCAAACGAATAGTGGACTTTTAAACTGATTTTTAATCAATTGATTTAAAATTGTAATAAACTACATTTAGTGTGTCTTTCAAAGTTTAAAACCCAAGAAAGAAAAAAGCCCTTTCATTGCAGCATTTTCAAAACTATGATTCTTCAGTTATCCTCCTACCCCCATTCCAAAACAGCTACAAGACATATTTGTCAACTATTGATGGAAGCAGATAGTGTTTTCAGCGCATCCCTGCCAAAACCATGTTTATACTGCAGCAACATATACAGAAAAAAACTTTCCCACCTCCGCTATTACTCTTGCTGACACCAAGGACGAACGTCTGCCAACATCCTAATGGCATCGGCAACTTTGAAATGCTTCGCATTGTATTTGCTGTAGCTATCGCAGTTCCGTTCTTTATTTGACATTAATTGTATTTGGTACTATCTGATTTTCGCTTTCGTAATGCCAAACCCCGACCCAAGCATTCGTCACCTCTCTCCCTCTCGCCAATACGTTACGTCGTTCAAATTTTATTGAGTAAAAGTTTTTACTATTTTTTTTATTATTTTTATACGAGTTTGGAAATTGTTTGCCATGGCAAAGTGATTGATATTTACATTGATGCACTCAAACATTGCGCTCAAATTTATTTTGATGGCGTTCGAAAAATTTATGTCTGTCTAAACTTAGAAAGCCAATGAACATTTCGAAATAAAAGTAAATTATATTTTGGCGGTGGAAGTGAACTACTTAGTTGCAAAAGTGCCTTGGGGGAGGGCAGAAATCAAAACCAAACCAGCTTATCCTTGCTTTCAAAACTATAATATATCTACGATGAAAAACATTGATCTGCGAATTCCGTTTTAAAACCCTTTGTAACATTTATTTCTAAACTGTTTGAGATGGCCATTACATCGATTAACCTGACATTTCTAAAATCTCGCAGGAACATTTCAGTGTACTACGAATTTCACTGATTTACAATTTTTAATAAATCAATCTATTTTTGTTGTTGTTGTTTGAATCAAGCAACAATTGTACCCTGGCCATGATGATGCTCACCAACTGACAGATTAAATGATTACCCCAAAAGTTTGCAACCCCTTTGACTTGCAGTCGGTTGGTAACAAATTTGTTCTGAAAGTAGATTAATTTATTTTCGCCTAATCGAAAGCAACGAAAAATTGCTTTAAATAAATTTTCTTAGAATAACGTTGTTATTGTATTCCCTTTTGGCAAAAGATTTAATGAACAGCGAACTGTCACTGTCACACGCAGGCAAACACACACACACTCTCTCACAAACACTCACGTGTACATAAGCCCTCTCTCGACATGCAAAGCAGCAACTAAAATTAACAGTTTCCTAAAACTCATTCAATACAAAGGGAACAAAGGCAACAAGAACAACAACAACAACAAAAAACGTGCAAAAAAAGAAAATAGTAACAAAATTAATTGCCTAAAACAGAAGCAATTAATTGAAATGAAGAACTCCACCACCTCCTCCTCCTCCTGCTCCTGCTCAGGCGGCAACTTGTTTGCCCATTTCTGTTTCTTCTAAGGCATTCAATTGGCGTTCGAATGAATGGATGGATGGATGAGTGTGGACGGACAGACAATCATGGGGATAAACTGTCGAACAAGAAGACTTAACAAATGAAATACGAGAAACTCTATCGAAGTGTTGTAGTGATGTATTGTTGCTGCTGCTCTGTTGTTGTTGTTCGTGAATAGCACTTGCCGGCAATTTGCAATTTGAGAGGCTAAATAACACCCTTTGCTGCTGCTGTTAACGTCCACAGAACAGAACAAAACCCTTTAACATGTTGCAGGGTTATGGTTGCATGAAAATGTCTACCTACTTCTAATGCAAAGATTATCTGGAGTGTGGTATCCAGGGCACATCAAAGAAAAAAGACATCGTATAATTATGCGCCGCACCAAATATAAAAAAAGAAAAAAAATATTGAGTATAATAATTCACTATAAAAAGGACATTACCTTTATCAATATATTCCATTCAGATGTAAAAATATGTATGTTGCGCCTAATACTATGCAGGAAATTATCCAAATTATCAATGCTAATTAGAATTTACGATTTACAAAAATAATTCGGAGTTATTCAAAAAGTAAATAAAGATATAATCGTGTCATGAATAAAATGCCTTTCATATTTTAGTGATAAAATAACTTTGTTGTACAGGGGAATGTACTGTACTATGAAATTAAAAAAAATTTTAAAAATTTTGCTACGATCACAATTTTCCCTTTTGATATTAAAAGAAAAATTAATAATTACTAAATTCTTTTAATTCTGGAACTAACATTTCGTGCCAAAATTAGGACACCCCTGCATACAAACCCCATCGAAAGGCTATTAGATCGATTCAAATTAAACATTCTCCTTTTTCTACGACTAATTCACTCATCGAATTGTTACTCCTGCTTCCCCTCTCTTTATCACTCTCTCTCTCTCTCTACCCATTACTCGCCCACTGTATTCGAACGACAAAAAGGTTGGTCAAAATGAAATAAAAGAAGCACAAAAGACCAAAAACCACACAACATCCAGCAATTAGTTAATCCAACAAAATTCTTGGAAATCTCTGTCCACAATCAAACAACCGACAAACGCAAACCGTAACAGCCAACCGACAAGAAAAAAAATGAATCGGACAACATAACCAACTCAGCCGATTGAAACATTGGACTAATCGAAGCTAAATTGATGGTTTCATCGACCCACAAAGGAACCCCAAAAAAACGACACACACATACACAAGACGACACACTGTGAGGGCCGACCACCGCTTTGGTCCTTCCTCTTAATTTGTAAAGCCGGTATGAAAATAAAGTTCAAACAAAGCGTTTGAAGGGTCCCACAAAAAAAAATAAACATTGCCATGGCAACAAATCATCATCATCAGCAGGAGCAGGAGCAGAAGCATCAGTATCAATTGAATTGAAACGAATCTTCATAACGTGCAACTGATTTCTAAAGAAGTTGTCAAAATTCGAGTGACAAGTTCAAATTGATCTGACAATTGACATTGGATTCGAAAGAAATTTGCAATGATTATCTTTCCAAATTTATGTGTATAATTATGGTGGTTGGCCAAAGAATGCCGACCATTTGGGTTCCGCGAACATTAATCAAGTGAACAGCGATTTATGTGAATTAAATAATAACTCTACCAAATAAAAGAAAAATTAAAACGTCAACTTCAAAACCTTTGTTTTTTTCTATTATTTCTATCAAACAGCAACCTATAAAGAGAATCGTGAGGAAAAGTACTGTGGCATCAACATTTTATTGACTACGACAATGTCGAGGCATTCAATGAATATCGAGGGAGCAGCATTATTGACCACAGTCACAAGGAACAGCTTGAAAAGAGTTTCAACAAAAACGACAGCTTCCCCAGTCGGCATTAGTAGTAGCCGTAGCAGAAGTGTTAGTACCACTGGCAGGGACTTTTCTCATTCGCCCAGCAGGAGCAGTTGCCGAGGCTATAGCATCAGCAGCAGTATTTGTTATTTTTGGCCAACTTATCATTGTTGGCACTTTCTGGTATCCTTCTATTGCTGCCTTTTTATTTGCATTGTGCAACATTGTGGCATTGAGGCGGAAATCGCTTCGGTTGGTGCTATTTCCGGTGGTGGTGCAGGTAGTGTGAGTGCCATTAGTATGGGTGTAATGGGCACTCTGACAGCAGTTGGCGAAAGTGTTGTAAATGGTGATACCGCACCGGCTACTAATGAAGATGATGATGGAGGAGGCGGCGACGGCGGTGGTGTGGACGATGGAGTAGATGGTGCTAATATTGGCGTCGGTTCTATTTTATCCAATAATTTCGATAGTCAAGATTGTACTTCACGTAAATTCCAAAGCATGGCCAAGAATATTGATGACATCGAAGATTTGGAATTGGGCGTACCGGTGAATATTGGATTCGACAATCGCCAAAGAAAAAGGTAAGTGCTATTGCGAGACACATACACACACATACATGTAAATCTATGGCAAGAGACAGACAGACAGAGGTGAAGACAGATGACTAAAATATTAGCACATTTCAAAAGGTAATCTCAAAAAGGAATAAAATTGCAAATAGCTTGCGGCAGTGGTACTATTAGAAAATCTCTTTTTACACTGGAAGAAAACAAATATGCTGACCCAATAAACTGGGTGTTATGGCAAAGTCAAATTTCCCTAGGTATTACATTTTTCTTTAAACTAAATTAAAATGAGTAAATTTAATGCTCTAATAAACAAATCAATTAGCAAAGTAACAGTGACGCACAGACACACACACTGCCTTACAAAAAACATGTAATCTATTTTTACAAGCAACACCAACAAAAAAAAGTGGAAACGCATTTTCTAATTCAAAATAAAACGCATATTCTAAAACGCGAAACACGAAAATACAAAAAGAAAAAACGATTACTGACTGACGCGTTCCTTAAAGCGTCTGAGAGATCAATGCAGTCAATGGACGTTTTCTAAGTTAAAAAAAAACAACAACAAACATCACAAAAGCAACACCAACGGAAAAAATGGACGTACAGGAAATATACAAGTGCCAATCTGAGGGCCTTTATTATTATTTGTCCCATAGATAGATAAGAGATGTGGTGGCATGATATGGGAAAAACTAACGAAAGAAATTTTGTTTTATTAATAATTTAAATATTTGTTGTTATTATTATTAATTTATGCTAAGAAAATTCTAATTTGCCTCATTTTGGTTGTTATTAAAATGTTTAATTCTTATCATAAATATACATCATTTTCTGGGATATCTATAACTATACGCATCGAGGCATTTTAAAGGCTTAACAATTTCATTGAAGGCCCCTTTTTGAAGCAGCCATGTCCTGTACTCTCGTGCATGCGGCGGGTTAGTTTTCAATGAATTTTGTTATATTCTTGTCTAAGTGTATATTTTTTGTGTGTATGTATTTTTTTTTCATTTTCTTTTTTATTGTGATTGTTAAGAAGTCCGCAAAAGCTGCACAAAAAAACAAGACGCGTCGCAGTATTTTTACTTGGCTATAAAAATTACTTGTGATAAAAATGAATTGAGAGCATTCGTACAGACATACTAAATTCTTACTAATACAAGACGTACATAGGGTACAGTAGATTCGCCAAAAACTAAAATTGTCAATTATTCGGAATATATCCTAACCATATGAGCTCGAAATAATTTTGGTATGTAATTGAGGGATATAATTTATTGCTGTTATCCTAAAGGTTGATTAAATTATGTTTAACAAATATTATAATTCGATTAGTTGCCAACATCCGGTAGTATTGGAAAATATAGATAAAGCCCTCAAAATATTGAGATTTTATCCTTTTTAGCAAATGAGTAGGTATATGTTGACCAGTGTTGCCGTTTTGGGCATTTCGGACCTAATTTGGACCGAAAAACAAAAGAGTTTTCATTGTCGTCCGATATTTGACCACTTCGGTCCGTTTTCAAGCTAATAATTAGGGAGTATTCCTCTTGAATGTTCAATGTTGGTTCGAAAACCAACACTGATTTTAAATATTCTAAAACGAAAAAACAATAAAGAATAATATTTAACACTAGATTGCCGAAGGCAGTCATTTTGATCGTTTTTCAATTTCAAGTACAAAAACAATTGTGTATATTATGGCCCAGCTTTTTAAAATTTGGTGACTTTTTGTACCACATAGAACTACGTTTATTAATCATAGTAGCTGCTTCCTCCCCTCTTCCATTCCCCGTATTCACATGTGCTATACTACTTTTATTATTGTATAAAGTAAATTTCTTATATGACCAGATCAGTACAACAACATCGAACCCCATTTGCTACTCTAGTAACACAAACGAACATACAAATCGGGAAAAATAAATTTTATATTTCCAGTCGATTTCACTCTTAGAGTAAAGACTTCCTCTTTTTGGAACATTTCGTCCGCGCTCTTATTTTTCAAAAGGGGAAACTCGAGAGCCCTACCACCGAAAACAAATAATAACAACGTTTTGTATGATTGTAATGTAAAAAATATTAAAAAATTAGTTTAAAAATTTTTCTTTACACAATAAAAATTCTTTCAGAATGAGGTCATTTTGACTGATTTTAGGCAATATAGGTACATACAAAATTCCCGTCTTTCTAGTGTTAAAAAGGAATCGAAGGAAACAATTATATTTGATTGAAATGTCCATTCAATGTTTTACACCGCACACTTGCAATTTTCTGGCTTCCAATTTATTGGTGTCCACTGTAGTTTACAAATACACACGCATTCTTTTATATGTCTAGTGTGGACCATTTACTCACGCACACACACATATATATACGCTATCAATCACACACTCACAGCTATAGCCAAAATAAAGTTGTGCACCCAAAATCTGACGCCCGTATGTCTAGTGAAGGCTAAATTTATTTAAAATGAACCCAGAAACATTATAGAGTCACTTTTAATGTGTGGCCAATGTAATGACCGCTCATTATTTAAGTAGTCGTTTAAATTAGTGTGACATTCAGTTTTGTTGTAGTTGTTTAGGAGGGGGAAATATTGAAACACAAACACACCAGGACGATAAATAAATGAGAGATTATATATTTGGAGATTAGTCAAAAGGTCAGGGGGTTGGTTGTTTTTATTTGGATTTTCAATTATTCCTGGAAACTAGCCCAAAGAATCAGTTGTTTTGAGCATTTTTATTTAATTGTATCGAGTAGGGCTAAATAAAAATATTTACAAAATTGCGCCAAATAGATTTTAGAATATTCAAAAATTACATAAGATAAACTAGAGGAATCGATACCAAAGAAAAATATAAAATTAAGTTCAACTCCTAACAGAAACGCCACGATACTATGGCCTCCATGTTAACGAAACTATTTGTGAATAGGAAAATATTACAATTTAACTGTTGTTGTAATAACTAGATATATACGAAATTGATGAAGTAAAAAAGCGACATTGGACACATATGGGGTTTCGTTTAAAAATCACCAAGCCTTTGAAAATACAAAACATTTTTCAGTATTTCATAAAATGGCATACAATTATTATAAAGAGAATAAAATAATAGATATTATTATACATTCTCTATAATACCCACACCAATCTACATTTAGAAGGATTTTATGGCCTTCAAACATTTTTATTTTCAATGGCAATGGCATTTTTGTCCAATACAAGCCATTAGTCAGAGAGCTGATGCTCAACGCTTGGATCATTAAAAAAAACGAATAAAAATAAACAATAAAACACAACAGACATAACAACAAACACACACATATATATTTACAAGGTCCACTACTACTACATTGTAATATCCTTTATGCGAACATTGTTTTGGTGGCAGGATTTGTTTAAAGCATTTCTTTTTCGCCCACCAAAACGAATATTTTTTTAATGCAATGACTTTACGTGATCACATTTCAAACATATGTGTTCCATGAGTCTAGCAGAAGTATCATTTTTTATTGCCCTTGTTGTCCTTGCTGTTGTTTTTTTTTACATTTTTCTTGCTTGCTCAAGGAAACTTTCTTCTTTCTTAAAATGCCGCATAGCCACATTTTTTCCAACATTTCTAGAGAACTTTCTTATTGCAACAAAAAACAGCAATAATAATATTTGAAATAGAGAGCAAAAAAGAAGCCAAACCACCAAAAGCGACGAGCAAAGAAGTTGGCGTCAGGAATTGATGTATTATTTTGATAAATTATAGTTGGAGTCGTTTTTTCCACTTCTGCAGCCTCTTGACTTTTAGTATGATTGTTATTGTGGTCTCAAACTGCAAGCAAATAACTTTCTTTTGTGCCCACCAACAACAAAACAAACAAAAAATATGACAAAGTAGGAGAAAAAAATTAAAAGTTTTATTGCCCAACAACAAAACAGGGTTTGGGTAGACAGAATATATGTACTCGAAGACTTTTGTAAAATATATTCATAGCAAAAACAAAAAATAGTTAGCAACCATTGAATTTATTTAAATCAATTATACTGATCATGAGTCATGTGTGAACGAGGAGGGAGAACACGTCTGGGACAATAAAAAAAATATTTTATAAAATAAAAAAAATAAAAAGTATAAAAGAAGAAGAAATTTGGTTCGATTGGGGAGAACAAAAATCATACTACTCCTATAATAAAAGTAGATTAAAAAATAAATTGAATAAACTTTATGTTAGTCATTAATGGGCAAAAGCTCATTCATTCACACAATTTGAAATGGTTTTTGAGAAAAAAGGCATAACCATAATGGTTATATTCTAAGTTAACTTAACCCAAATCAGAATATTATGGAAATTGTAAACTTAATGTAGTAAATTACAAGACTTATTCGTATAAAATATTCCTTAAAGAAAACAATTCTCTATATTCTAAAGCTATGCAAAAATTGTACATGGGTTTTCTTGATCACAATATTTTCGAAAATAAGTCCTTCGAGAGTAAAAAATATAATCTATATATATATATATATAGCTATTTCAAATTTGTTCCTTGTGAGGTGACGGCGTATGTAAAATGCCATTAAGAATTACAAAAAAAAAAAAAACAAATTTCATCAAATGTCATCCCATTTTGCTCGTCTTATCATTTCCCATTTCCCCATATATATATATATATATGAACTTCCCATTGCATTATTTCCAAAGCTGCACGCCAACCAATTCCACCAAGTCAAACAATCCCTTAAATTATGTTGTTATTATTGTTCGCTTACATTGTAGAAATTTTGTTGCATTCAATAAAATTCAGTTGTATATAGCTTGCGTTGCAACAACACAAATTATTCAGTTAAGGAGATCATCTTGGCGCCAAGTGTTTTTTCGCTTTTATCTGAGATCTGAAATCGCCTCATTAGAATATGAAATAAGCATTTGTTTATAACAAACAAATGAACATTAGATTAATATTTAAATGCAAATACACCGCAGCATGACCAAAACAAAAGGCAAATGAAAAGCTTGTTTACATTGGAAATATACAAAGAAAACAAAAACGAAAACAGCTCTTAGTCCGTCAATGGGGAAACCACCAAATTTCCATTATTAATTATTGCATTGAATGGACCAGAACATACTCTCCACACAATAAAAACAACAACAAAACATTGTTGTTTTGCAAATAACAACACGAACTTTAACCATAAAATAATTTTTATGGGCCTGCTGATATTTTGTTTTTGTTTCGTTTCGACGTTTTTTCTCTTTATTCGCTCAACGACAACATCAGTGACACGGTGTTGCCGTATTGCGTTACAATTTGCATCGCAAAAAAATAAGAGGACGTGCGGTAGTAAATTCAGTCAACAACAACGCATTAAACGGGTCGAAGTAATTAAAATATTGTTAATGCTACCAGCCGCAGTTGTTGTGACGGCAGCAGCTGCAGCAGAGGGCAGTGGTAGTAATAACAGCAAACATGAATGAATCAATGAATGCCATTCGTTCGTTCGTCCGTCGGCCCGTTCATTCGTTGCATTCAAACCGCAGAAAACGTAAACATCAACAACACCACTAAACTAAACTGAAATCAAAACAAAACAAACTACGAATAAACGCCACTTCTACACCAACGCCAACCAGCACGGCATCAACATCGGGAAACCACACGCCGCGATCGTTGGGAAGAATCTCAAGTGATCGTGATAATTTGAAAAACAAAACAAATAGTAACGAGGTGGGTGTGATATCAAAATAGCAAAAACATTTGGAGGGGATGTATTTTTCCCTGCATGAAATCGAAATGCCAAATTTCAACCACTTCGGGTCATTATTGTAAATCTTATGCTTTGAGGTATTTTACCCTCTGGGTAGTAGCAGAAATAATATTACAGCGAGAAACTTTAAAGTATATGAAACGTAAGGTAGCATTATATAGCCTACTAGAACCCCAAAATCATCATATAGGACCGATATGATTAGTTTCAATACCAAACGTCCTACAAAGTTCACAGCTCTAGTTTTAACGTTGTAAGCTCTATCGTGATTCCACATTTACTTGGAATGTTTCAATATATTGGAAACGAATTGACCAGTATATTTACTCTCCATACTATGGATGATATATTGTGTTCCGCGTACGATCTGTTCATTATGAACTTTTATATAACAGAATCTTTTGAAAGAGCTATAACTTGCATCGATTGTAATGAGGAGTTTAAAAAAGCAATAACCTCTTTTGTGTAGAATATACACATCAATTTTAGTTTAAAAAAAAGAACGAAGTACCAGCAATCGTTCGGGATATTCACTGAATACTCCGACCTCGTGCGATCATTAACCGTGTTAACAATTCAGTAACAAATATCGGACTCTCATCAACACCAATGGTTTTTATTGTGTTTGTTGTTTTTGTTGTTTCTGTTTGTTTTGCTTGTACGAGTAAATATTGAGTAAAACGCATACACAACATAAAAACCACTTACGATATATGTTCGGAATCGAGTGATCGTCTGTTGCTCCTGCACTAAATGCCGAATTAAGTCGTAAAATTGAAATTTACGATTTGTTTACATAGCCACACAATTTTGTAGTAGTTTGCAAATATTATTGGAGTGCTGGTAGGGACGGGGGGAGGAGGAGTGGAATTAGCATTTTTTTCTTAATTACTATAAGAGTTCTCGAAATATTATGTCAATGGCCATTGAATATTTGCAACAGAATTTCTTTCCAAATATTCTCACACTTAACATGGGAGGGGAGATTTCCATCCTTATCTTGTTGCGGTAACAAATTTTCATCGATGGAAGTATTTTTGCAAACAATCCTAGCCGTCGTTCTTTGCCTTGTTATTGTGATGTTGTGTCGCAATTTTATGACTCCTTCTCCTCTCCTTCCTAGTCTGTGGCATTGTCGTCGTCGTCATCGTCATCGAAAATGTACATTCGTTGTAAGAACACTGTGTGGTACCACCATGAAATATCACGTTTCTCGGAATTGTTTACATTCTGTGAGTGATTTGAGTTTTATGAGCCAAAGTGGTCGCGCTGCTAGTCTTCCTCCTCTAGGCTATGTAAATAAACAATCGTACATGTTGTAATGGGAAAGATGAAAGTGGTGGTGGTGCGGTTGCGTTACCCACACGAAAACACATGGCCATAGATGCATTTTTACACTTGCCTGATGACGAAATACGAATGGATCTGTTGTGACACTTCATTACCAGTTATAGTGTAATGGAAAGACCTCATCGGTTAAATTTCAACAATATTGTAAATTTCATTAAAAGTTTGCTTTTATTTTAAAACACATTTAATTTCTGATGGAACATTTTGCATTTATCACACTTTCGCTTTATTCATTCGACGACTTCTGAACAATCCTTCTCTTGAGCGGTGTTAAACGCATATCCTTTTGTAGATTAATTTCATTCCAATATATAACGATTTCTTCAGATGATTTGTTACGCTTTCGTTTCCGCTCCTTATCCCGACGCTTTCTTTGACGCTTCTTATGCGGCGATTTGAACAAACATGGCCCACACACGTAGTACACCAAGAGCTCAGCCAAAAATAGTCCTATACTGGCACAAATACCCACACTTAAGATAGAAAAGGCTCCCTGTAAATGATCCATTCTTAGGACAATGACTTTTTCTGGAACAAAGGATAAAATAATCGCTAATTACATGTTTGTGTATCTTCTTGCTGGCCATTACCTTTAAAATCTGGTCTCATCTTTGCAATTCGATTCAGATATGTGTTGTTGTAGACAAAATCACGATGGATTTTATTTAGAAAACCAAAATCGCGCATATAACGTATCATCAAATTGAATTCATAGAGAAAAGGAAATCCTGGCTTCATAATCATCTGCATGGGGCTGGAGAAGACATTAAAGGGAAAGGCATAGATATTATCCGCCAAGGCACTTTGCATGATATACATGCGGCGGCTTAATATCACACGTTCCCCCTGCTCGACTGATATTAGATTTATATAGAGCGGTTCAAAATCTACGGAATAATTATATTTATCAAAGACCCAATAATCCTCGTCGTTGTCAAACCAATCCCGACTTTCTTCATAGCCGCCTGCAGGGAATTATAATGGGTGCTGTTGAGAAAAGAATTAACTATTTTAGCTAACCTACCAAATGGTATACCAGCATCTACCACTTCTGCAAGAGTATCGATCTGATGCAAATGTCCAGGATTAGAGAAAACCGATATGAGTTTCGAGGTATAGGTCGATGTAACATTTAGTCCATACAAAGCTAAGGATACAAAGAAAAATCTGGAAGCTAAACATAACGGCCGTTCGTTAACCGATACACAAATCGACACTGCCATATTGTTGATACCGGTTAACGACACTTCCTTGCTCTCCGCTGGTTCGGGCAAAAAGTACACCAACACAAACCATGTTAGCCAAGTAATCAACAACATCACAACGAAGGCGGCCCATGTTAGATTTTGAAATATGGAATAGAGAGCCATCCAGGCTGGACGTGGATCAGCCAACTTCACGTACCATGTATAGGAATCCTCCAAGTAGGTATCGGATACCCAAAAGTTACTTATAATTTCATTGTCGGGATAGAATCCACCCATGATGAAATCACAAGACTTT
The DNA here is from genome assembly GCF_032173495.1 of Musca vetustissima. Lineage (NCBI taxonomy): Eukaryota > Metazoa > Arthropoda > Insecta > Diptera > Muscidae > Musca > Musca vetustissima. The sequence goes on along the minus strand of NW_026887855.1, from coordinate 3,022 downwards.
TCGTTTAGCCTACCCAATAGACCAGTCCAATTTCCGGCCTCTTCTTGGACACCGCGACTTTCACGTTCACATTGCTGAATAATCTAAATGGACGTAAGGGTAAAAAACATTTGGTAGGAAATTGTAATTCGTTAAATAAAAAACGTGAGATATGCATAAAAATATTTGATCCCCGATACTACTTCTTTTGAGATTGACATTTTTAGACTGCTATCCAGCGACAATTATCCAGTCCTTAGTGAATGTTGAAATTTCCTAAAAAGTCGTTATCTCTTACGTATAACTAACGATACCGTGCATACGCCCCCTCTCTCTCCCTTTCGTGTACACCTCATTTCAACCAAAAATATATATTGCATATCTCACATTTCACACCGCCAACAAATTGTAAGGAACACATTTCAAACTTACATTAAAATTCAGACGTGTCTTTATAAATCCAATTATTCGCATTTCCAAACCCAACACACAATCGGCCTCCACAAATGGTGCCGAAATGGAAGCACACATATAAAATGTACAATTAGTCAGACTCAAACTGCTCAAAAATCGATCCAAACTACGCTGAAGACCTCCAGGATTTTTTGTCAACACATTACCCTCCTGGCATTCGGCAAATTGTTTGACCCTAAGCTTTCGACACGACAAGCTATTGTAGTAGTCCAATACCTTGAAGACATATCCGGTATCCGAAGTGGCGTACAACAGACCAACACGATGGATGTAGAATTGGTCTAGCATCGCTTGGAAAATTACTTTAGCTGTTTCATCTGAATTGTTGCGATTCTTGACATTATTGTAGAGTATTAGGAAACGTGCTCCCGGATTCCAAGACAGCATATTGCTGACGTAGTTCTGCAGAAGGTTGGATAATCGAGTCAGGGAATCAACAACAATGATGTAGTAATCCGCCAATACCAATTCATTTTGTTTCATTTTAAATTTTACGTAGGGTTGGGCATCCGAAACGATACGCATTTGATAGCGTTTGTGAACGGGCTGCAGCTCGCTGACGGCCTCCATCATAATTTTGAGAAATCCCTCCTGGATTTGAGCAGCTGGAGTGGTCATATTCTTGGCAATGGTCATAACCACATTTGGCGACCGTGTGAGGCTTTCACGTTTGCGAAAGAATAGACGAGTTATTTGATCCAAGCAGTTGACTCCGGCCAACCAGGTTCTAGGTCCCAAACTGCTGGGTTTCTGAAGATAGATAACCATGCGGGCAGATTCATTGTCGGGATTCACAATGCCATAGCTCCGGTGCAGAAAAACCAGAAGTAATGCAACTGTTTTCAGGTAGACGGACATTACAACGCACTCCTTTGATGCCTCCACAGGCTTTGGCTATTCAACCAGTAATCGCAGCTGGGGAAATGCAACTGCAAAGGCTTTCTGTTTGCTATGGAATTTTATAACATTATTTGGTCTCTTCCGTGAACTTCCTTCGGGGTGAATAATATCTTCGTGCCTGGCCACTGCCAATGCATGTTTCATTGTAGACTTTAGTTGGTAATTCACAGCTAGTGACCGGCAGGCTGTGACCCAGAGAATGTAGCCGCTTACTGATGAAGAAGAGTAGGCTTGTTAACGGCGTCACTTTGTTTACTTTTTTGTCCCGCAACAGCAAAACAAAGCAAAAAACGACTCTATTTACTTTGGCAGATAATTAAAGTTGTTCCGTCCTGTTGCAACAAACCGACTGACTGACAGAATAGTGAATTGAGAATGATGCACAACGGACATGCCATTGGAGGGTCGGCGGTCAATGTTCTCTGTCTGTTATTTGTTGGTTATACTGAAATCATAGCAAAGTAGTGGAGAAGGGTGTGGACACAAGTCACAGAGGACACTTGTCATAGAATGTCATTGCCTTTAGTGAATTTGTGTCGTGAATGTGATGCCATTTTTGTGTAAAACTACATAGCAGAGCAAACTAAAAAACAAAAAAAACAAAATATAAACTGCATAGAAAGAACACTTGTATCACATCCCCATTTAAGCGAGTAATAACTGCTTCTCCTGAAATGGATTAGGTGGTTCCACCATTACACAAAATAACACTGTAACAATATTCTTGGAAATGTTAGAAATAAATCGCCTGCTTTGTTTCTCCGGTTATGCCCTCTTTTAAGCAGTTACTGTGAAAGGAAAATGGTTACCATTTAATTTCCGTTTGAAAATTAAATCTTAATAAAAAAACAATAATAATCTAGATTAAAATCTACTTTCGAAATATATTGCAATCATCCATTTGCCAAGGATGCAAATCTAAAAAAGGATGTCTGTTGTGTTGTGTTGTGTTGTCTGTCGGTTATCCAGCTCAGATAAAAATTTAAAATTGTATATCTGTTGCCAAGTGAAAGGGTGCTTGTTAACGAGCAGGAAAAGGGATATGACAGGAATGAACTAAAAAGTGTATGCCATACTGAACTATAAATATCATATTTGGATCTATATCAGTTGGATAATTTTCACAAAAAAATCTTAAATCTTAAAATTATTCATTTGTCACAGAAAATAAGTTCAATTAAATAAAATAGTAAGTTTATTATCATCGGGCTATATAAAAACTCGAAGAGTCTAGAAATTCAAGAAGAAAATGTGTTATGTATATGCAGATATTTAGATGGTTCCTTTCTTCAACTAACATCAACTCTATATGACCGAGTATTATGCCTTCCGGTATATATTATCTGATTTACATCCATTGACTTTTCTTGGTTTCCTAAAACCTATCTAGACACGATTCAATTGGAGCGGAAGATATGGGTTATAATAATTAAACCTGACATACAACTATTATTTTTTCTTATTTTAAATAAACATAAAAAGGAGAACATAACCTAAAAACAAGAATCAACATTTTTTAGATGATAGCAAAACAAAATGATTTACTTTAAATGCAAATATTTCTAGGAAGATTTCTTGGAATGTCAATATTTCGCGCACACAGCCGTGGATTGGCAACAAGACATTTTCAGGACACGGCGTGGGCTTTAAAACGATTGCAAAGAAAATT